>NC_052153.1:141748933-142059515 GCF_902713615.1 Scyliorhinus canicula | reverse complement strand
GCAGGGGTTTCCTGCGGCAGGTTGGGCTGGGCCACGTGATCTGTTTCCTCCCTGGGTGCTCCTGGGGTTGGGTCTGGGAGTAGACCAGGTCGGGCCTCCATGTGGATTTTTCTTATTTCCATCTTCAGGTAGGTTGGGTTACTGGGTGGGCATCTCTGGGTCGGGTTGCTGGGTGGGCCTCTCGGATCTAGTTGGGCCTGGTCTCATCATCGGGGGTCAGGTCGAGGGCTCCAGGGACTGAGCCGGGCGATCCGGGGGCTGGTGTTGGTAGTTAGGCCGGGTTGGGAGCTCCGAGGTCCGGTTCAGGTCCAAATCGAGGTCGGGGCTTCACTTCCGGTTTGGGCCCAATCCACTTCCAGATCGTGGCGGTCAGGTCGGGTTTGATGCACTATCAATTACGATGAGACGAGAGTAGAGTGTAATCGAGGCTTTATTAAGCAGAGATGGGTAGCCTCCTGAAGCTGCTGCCGAAATGGTTGCAGCTTGGTGAGCCCACACATTTATACTCCGCGTACTGGGCGGAGCCAGCAGGCAGGGATCTACCCCCGTACCACTAGTACAGGAGCCTTACCATATTACATCTCATGTATGTGATATATACAACAGTGGTGACTACCACAGGGTCAAAAGGTCGCCACAGGTCTCGGACGATGTTCAAGCCTGCAAAAAAAGATAAAAGAGAGAGGTTAGTAATAATGTTAGTTTGTAAATTGTAAAATGGTTTTAACTTCCTCCTGACTAAGGTGTTGGAATTAGAACCTTTCTGCAATAAATAATCGTTTAGGAAAGAAAATTCTCTCTCAAATTTTCAATAACTCTCTGAAGGACTTGTCTCCTGGTTATGCTGGGTGAACAAGATTCTGTAGCAGCATTAATGTTTACGATCAACTGAGCTGAGAAATGTTGTGACTTTTCAGGTCCTCCGGTCTCTGATTAGCTATTAAAAACAATTGGAATATTTCTTCATATGAATTTCATGTTTCATAATCCCCATCAAATGTGTCTATGGCTCTTTTTTTCCTGTCATTTTTGGATTCTGGCTCCGAGGAGCTACACTCCCTTCCAACTGTGTTGGAAAGTGTGGCAAAAACAATCCCGTGAACAAGCAACTGGAAAATCTTTCCCTTTTATGTCTGAAATGTTGATTTTTTCATCCGAGTAGCGGCCCGTGTAGTCGGCAGACTTTGAAATCTCTGTTTCCCCGCAGGCTGTGTAACTTTACCAAGTGCACAGTTGCTCCAGACCAGACACCACTCACTTCAACGCAAGAAAGACTTCTCCGACTGCCGGTCTTCTTACTCAGAGTTTCTGTCAAAAACTTTTGCTATACCTTCACATCAGCGGCAGTGTTTAACCCGACGTCTGTGTGTGTGAAACCAGACCCAATAATCTTCCAGTACTCCCCATGCCAGCTCACAATTAGTCGACAGAAATCTTTTCAGCGATTTTTCTGCCTCAATACTCATCGCTAGTTTTCTCTCCTGTTATACTTCTTTGTTGTCACGAAGAGAAAAAGTATTGAGCTGTCGACAGTCTGGAGTCTTGTAAAACATGATGAAAGGCTTATAAAGGGTGTTAGTCATACATTCAAGGTGGTGATCTGCCCAAAGCCCGATCAAACACTCTGCTGATGTCACCACACATCACGTGATGCATAACCAGCGGGAATGTATTCCCAGATACATAACGGCATCAAAGTAAACAGAATCCATGTGTGTGTGTGTATATGTATGTGCTGTAACTGCAACAGCAAGTTAATTAATTAACAAATTAATGTAGCACTTTCAAACTAGATAACAGTTCCAAAGTGTTTTACAGGTGTAGGAGGAAAAATGGCTGCCAAATCAAACTTTTTTAGAGATATTCATGCATGTGGGGCGGAATTCTCCACCAGGCCCGATGCCGTCATGAAACCCGGAGAGGTTCACGATGGCGTCGGAGGCCGGTCCTAGCCCCCTATTCTCCCCCCGCCAGGGGGCTAGGAGGGCCGTGCCGTGAATCTCGGCTGCCGGTCCTTGTCACTGGCGTCAAGGCCCGGTGCGCCGGGAATGACGCGGCCGACGCGCCTAATGACGTCAGCCGCGCATGCGCGGATTGGCCGGCTCCAACCCGCGCATGCACGGCTGACGTCACGACGGATGACGGCTCAAATCCGCGCATGCGCGGTGGCCGTCTTCCCCTCCACTGTCCCGCAAGACATGGCAGCTTAATCTTGCAGGGCGACTGAGGGGAAAGAGTGCGTCCCTTTGAGACTCCGGCCCGACGATCGGTGGGCACCGATCGCGGGCCAGTCCCCTCCCGAGCATGGTCGTGGTGCTCATTCCCCTCTCCGCCCCCCACAAGCCACAGAACAGCTGTTGGTGCCATGTTCACGCCGGCAGCGACCAGGTGTGGTTGCCGCCGGCGTGAACCGGTCGGGAACAGGAGGCCGCTCGGCCCATCCGGGTCGGAGAATCGCGGGCTGCTGTGAAAAACTGAATATTGGGCAATCATCAGCAAACATCCCTGCTTCCTCACCTTATGATGGAAGAGGTCATTGATGAAGCAGCTGAAGATGGTTGGGCCTAGGGCTCTAACCTGAGTAACTCCTGTAGTGATGTCCTGGGACTGAGATGATTGACCTCCAACCACCACAACCATCTTCCTTTGTGCCAGGTATAACTCCAACCAATGGAGAGTATTCCTTCTGATTCCCAATGACTCCAGTTCTGCTAGAGCTCTTTGATGCCATACTCAATCAAATGCTGATGTCAAGAACAGTGACTCTCTCCTCACCTCTGGAATTCAGTTCATTTGTCTGTTTTTGAATTAAGGCTGTAATGAGGTCAGGAACTGAGTAACCCCAGCAGAACCCAAAATGAGCATCAGTAAGCAGATTATTGCAAAGCAAATGTCGCTTGACAGCTTTGTTTATGGCCTATTCTATAATATTTCTGATAATGGAGAGTAAACTGGGATTGGGGGTCGATGACAGTGCGCGTCTGAGGGCGGGCCTGAAGAGATACGGGACGCGGACTGGAAGCTGCCTAAGAAGAGTTCCGGTTGATCAGCAGGAGGGCGGAGTGCCCTCTGACCAGGCTGATCATATGGAACGTGAGAGGGTTGAATGTGCCGATCAAGAGGCCTCACGTGTTCGCGCATTTGAAGAGCTTAAAGGCGGATGTGGCAATGCAACAGGAGACACACCTGAGGGTGGTGGATCAGAATAGGCTGAGGAAGGGGTGGGTTGGGCAGGTATTTCATTCAGGGCCAGACGCCAGATCTAGGGGGGTGGCGATTTTGATCAATAAGCGGGTGTTATTTCAGGTAGGGAGCATAGTGGCAGACACGGGGGGGTAGGTACGTTATGGTGAGTGAGAAGTTGGAGGGGATGCCGGTGATATTAGTGAATATATATGCACCAAATTGGGACGACGTTGAGTTTATGAGGTGGGTGTTGGGGAGGACCCAGGACCTGGACTCGCATAGGCTGATCATGGAAGGGGGAACTTGAATACGGTTATAGATCCGAGGTTAGATTGGTCGAGTTCGACGACAGGGAGGGTGCCAACAGCAACGAAGGAACAATAAGGGTTTATGGAGCAGATGGGAGGGGTAGATCCGTGGAGGTTTGGACAGCCAAGAGCGAAGGAGTTTTCTTTTTTCTCCCATATTTACAATCAGATGAGGAGATATGCGGGTGGGTGAGGGTGGCCATCCAGAATTATGTGGAGATAAATGACACAGGGGAGGTTTCAGCAGCAAAATGAAAATCGCTTATTGTTATGAGTAGGCTTCAATGAAGTTACTGTGAAAAGCCCCTAGTCTCCACATTCCGGCGCCTGTCCAGGGAGGCTGGTACGGGAATCGAACCGTGCTGCTGGCCTGCTTGGTCTGCTTTAAAAGCCAGCGATTTAACCAAGTGAGCTAAACCGGCCCCTTAGTGTTGTATTCTTTGGGGGTAGTATTTGAATTAATGGTTGCTAAGATGTTCACTGTGTGTTTTAAAAAGGTTAACTTGAGTTCATTGAATAAACATAGTTTTTCTTTAAAAAATACTTTTCCATTTCTGCTGTACCACACCTGTAGAGTGGGCCGTGTGCTCCCCATACCACAATCTATTAAAAGTTGTGGGTCAGGTGAACTCCATGATACACTTTGGGGTTCTCTAAACCCTGACCCATAACAGTATCAAATTGACTGGATACTGGCATCTATGATGCTGCGAACCTCAGGAGAAGGCTAGATGGATCATCTACCTGCCATTTCTGGCTGAAGATTAGTGCGAATGCTTCCGCCTTGTCTTTTTCACTAATGTGCTGTGCTCCTCCATCAGTGGATTGTTGAATTGTCCATCACCATTCATGACTGGATGTGGCAGGAATATAGAGCTTTAATCTGAGCCATTCAATGTGGAATCTCTTGCCTCCTGTCTATCATGTGCTGCTTATGTTGTTTGGCATGACAGTAGCCCTGTGCAATATCTTCAAAAGGTGGCCAACTCATTTTTAGATATGCCCTCCTGCACGCTTCAATAAACCAGCAATGATCCCCTGGCTCGATGATGCTGATAGAGTGGGGGATATTCTAGGCCGTGAGTTTACATAATATAGTTGAGTACAGTTCTGCTGCTATTGATTGCCCACAGTGCCTCATGGATTACCAGTTTTGTGTTGCTAGATCTGTTTGAAATCTATCCCATTTAGCACGATGGTAGTATCACACAACAGGATGGAAGATTTCTCACTGTGAAGGTAGGACCTCATATTTAGAAGGTTTGGTCGGTGGTCACTGCTCCCAAAACTGTCATGGACAGATGCATCTGCAGCAGGCAGGTTGCTCAGTGTCAAGTAGGGCAGCACGGTAGCATTGTGGATAGCACAATTGCTTCACAGCTCCAGGGTCCCAGGTTCGATTCTGGCTTGGGTCACTGTCTGTGTGGAGTCTGCACATTCTCCCCGTGTGTGCGTGGGTTTCCTCCGGGTGCTCCGGTTTCCTCCCACAGTCCAAAGATGTGCAGGTTAGGTGGATTGGCCATGATAAATTGCCCTTAGTGTCCAAAATTTCCCTTAGTGTTGGGTGGGGTTACTGGGTTATGGGGATAGGGTGGAGGTGTTAACCTCGGGTAGGGTGCTCTTTCCAAGAGTCGGTTCAGACTCGATGGGCCGAGTGGTCTCCTTCTGCACCGTATATTCTATGATAAGTATGATTTTCCCTCTCGTTGGTGCCTTCACCCCTGCCTCAAACCCAGTCTGAAGAGTTCTTCAGGGTAGTGTCCGAGGCACAACTATCTTCAGTTGCTTCATCAATGACCTTCCTTCCATCATAAGGTCAGAAGTAGGGTTGCTCACTGATGATTGCACAATGTTCAGCACATTCACAACTGCCTAGATACTGAAGTGATCAATGTCCAAATGCTGCAAGACCTGGCAATATCCAGACTTGAGTTGACAAGTGGCAAGGAACATCATGCCACGCAAGTACCAGTCTCCATCTCCAACAAGAGTTAATCTAACCATCAACCCTCGACATTCAGCAGCATTACCATTAATGAATCACTCACTATCAACATTCTACGGGTTACTATTAACCAGAACTGAACTGGACTAGACATATAAATACTGTGGCCACCAAGAGCAGGTCAGAGGCTAGGAATCGGGTGGCAACTATTTCACCTGCTGACATCCAAAGCCTGTCTGCCATCTCCAGAACTCAAATCAGGAGTGTAATGGAATACTCTGTGCTTGTCTGGATGAGTGCAGTTCTAACAACATTCAAGAAGCCAACACCATCCAGGTCACAGCAACCTGCTTGATTGGCACCCTATCCACAGACATTCATTTCCTCCACCACCAACATATAGTGGCAGCGATGTGTACCATCACTGATTTTCTGCAGGAAATCCCAAACACTGCTCAGACTACACCACCCAAACTCATGACCACTAACATCCAGAAGGACCGAGGCAGAATATACTTGATAACATCACCACCTGGAAGTTTGGAAGTTCCTCTCCAAGCCACTTACCATCCTGACTTGGAACTATATTGGCGTTCCTTCACAGTCGCTGGGTATAAATATTGCAACACCCGCCTTAACAGGTATACCTAAAGCACATGGACTGCACTAGTTCATTTTTATAAATGACCTGGAAGAGGGTGTAGAAGGATGGGTTAGTAAATTTGCAGATGACACGAAGGTCGGTGGAGTTGTGGATAGTGCTGAAGGATGTTATAGGATGCAGAGGGACATAGATAAGCTGCAGAGCTGGGCTGAGAGGTGGCAGATGGAGTTTAATGCGGAAAAGTGTGAGGTGGTTCACTTTGGAAGGAGTAACAGGAATGCAGAGTACTGGGCTAATGGCAAGATTCTTGGTAGTGTAGATGAACAGAGAGATCTCGGCATCCAGGTACATAAATCCCTGAAAGTTGCCACCCAGGTTAATAGGGCTGTTAAGAAGGCATATGGTGTGCTAGCCTTTATAAGCAGGGGGATTGAGTTTCGGAACCACAAGGTCATGCTGCAGCTGTACATAACTCTGGTGTGGCCGCACTTGGAGTACTGCGTGCAGTTCTGGTCACCACATTATAGGAAGGATGTGGAAGCTTTGGAAAGGGTTCAGAGGAGATTTACTAGGATGTTGCCTGGTATGGAGGGAAGGTCTTATGAGGAAAGGCTCAGGGAATTGAGGTTGTTTTCGTTAGAGAGGAGAAGGCTGAGAGGTGACTTAATAGAGACATATAAGATAGTCAGAGGGTTAGATAGGGTGGACAGTGAGAGTCTTTTTCCTCGGATGGTGATGACCAACACGAGGGGACATAGCTTTAAATTGAGGGGTGATAGATATAGGACAGATATCAGAGGCAGTTTCTTTACTCAGAGAGTAGTAGGGGTGTGGAACGCCCTGCCTGCAACAGTAGTAGACTCGCCAACTTTAAGGGCATTTAAGTGGTCACTGGATAGACATATGGATGAAAATGGAATAGTGTAGGTCAGATAGGCTTCAGATGGTTTCACAGGTCGGCGCAACATCGAGGGCCGAAGGGCCCGTACTGCGCTGTAGTGTTCTATGTTCTATGTTCTATGTTCTAAGGCAGCTCACCATCACCTTCTGAAGGTCAATTAGGGTTGGGCAATAAATTTTGTCCTTGTCAACAAGGCCTCATCCCATGAATGAATAAAGAAATTAATGAAAAATGAAATGAAATGAAAATGAAAATCACTTATTGTCACGAGGAGGCTTCAATGAAGTTACTGTGAAAAGCCCCTAGTCACCACATTCCAGCGCCTATCCGGGGAGGCTGGTATGGGAATCAAACCGTGCTGCTGGCCTGCTTGGTCTGCTTTAAAAGCCAGTGATTTAGCCTGGTGAGCTAAACCAGCCCCTAAAGACAGCGTCCAGCAGCAATATCATTTAGGACTCAGCATACCCCTCCGTCTGCAGTGCTGCAACAGAGTATATTCTGCACCCTTGAAATCCTCAGTGCTTCTTCCAAGAGTATGATGAGTTATTTCAAAAACTTGATCAATAAGTAGGCTTCAGGAGGATCTTAAAAAAGGTGAGGAGGATGGGTAGACAGCAGGTTTAAGAAGGAAATTCCAAAGAAATTAATGTAAATGTTTGAAAACAATGACAAGATAAAGGTAAAGTGGAAAGTATAGTGTGGAGTCTGAGGATCGGAGGACTATGAGGCATGGGTTGCTGGTTGGGAAGAGTTCCTAGAATTTAAGGAGAAAGGCCATGAAGAAATTCAAATGGAGTCATCGAGTCATAGAATTCCCACAGTGGAGAAGGAGGCATTCTGTAAGAGTACCCTACCTGCACGCACTCCCCCGCCCTATCCCTGTCACCCCACCTAACCTGCATATCAGTGGATGCTAAGGGGAAATTTAGCACGACCAATCCACCTAACCTGCACAACTTTGGACTGTGGGAGGAAACTGAAGCACTCAGAGGAAATCCACAAAGTTACAGGGAGAACTTTCAAACTCCAAGGCTGGAATTAAACCTGGGTCTCTCTGCGTCTCTTGAGGCAGCAGTACTAACCACTGCCACCACGCCACCATAAAGGCAAGTTATTGACTTTTTCTCACTGTTTCTGCCTGCCCAATACTAGCATAGCGTTGAGGAGCTGAGAATGGTCAGCAAAGACAGTGTGGCTGTTGGGTATATCGGACATGGTAAGGGTGTGTGCAGGCATAGTAGTTTTGGATGAACTGACGTTTATGGAGTAGTGAGGCTGAGAGATTGGCAACAAAAGCAATGGAGTATAATCTAACCGGTGCAGACGAGATGTGCTGAAGGTCCTTTTCTATGCTGTAAACCTCTAACTCTCATACGTCATTAACTAACGGATGAATAAGGCCTTCAGTGGCAGATGGGCAGGAGTAGGAATGGAGGCTGGCAATATTGTGGAGGTGAGAGCAAGTGAAAATTTTGCCATAGAAAAGATTTCTGACTTGGTAACTCAGAATAGTGAGATTGTGAACAATTTGGTTTGGCCGAAGACAGTGGACAGGAAGCAAGAGCAGTTGGTGATAAGGGTCCAGACTTGGTGTTAGTGGGCAGAACATTACTATTTCAGTCTTTGAGTGTTTAGCTGGAGGAAGTTAAATCTTATGCAGAACTAGAAGTCAGGCAAACAGTCAGGCAGTGAAGGTAAAATTTAATTTTATGCGGATGCTCCCCATTATAGCTCAAAGACTGAGGTAATGTAATGTCAAAAAATGTTATTTCACATTGTGACAGTTGAGCTGAAGGAATTTAGATTATGGAATAAGTGCTATTGCATTGCAAGATTGTTTTCTACTTTGCTGATTTGTATACACTATCTCTTATAATAGTGTGAGAGAATAAGATGAGGAAACATATAAATTGAATTTTCTATGATGAAAAATATTCATTCATTGTTTGAACAGAATGCTGATCCATTGGGACAAAGTTACATATTCAGCATCATGGCAAAGTTACCTTCACAAAAGATTAATGTCCAGTGTTAACATAACTTTGCTTCTCACTTCTGATCCTATAAAAAAACTGAGTGAAGTATTTTTAGAAATAACTTCAGCTCATTTGTGAATGTTATTTTAATTAAGTTGATGAGGATAATTTTGAGCCACTGCTTTATCTATATAGGAACACAGGAATAGGAGTGGAATAGGAGTGGGCCATTCAGACCCTCGAGCATGTCCAACCATTTAATGAGATCATGGCTGATCTGCGTCCTAACTCCTTACACCTGCCGTTGGACCACATCCCTCAATATCTTATCTTAACAAAAATCTATCTATCTCAGATTTTAAATGAACAACCTATCTAGCTTCAACTGCTCCTTGTGGGAGAGAGTTCCAACCTTTACCAACCTTGAGTAATGATGTGGAGATGCCGGCGTTGGACTGGGGTGAGCACAGTAAGAAGTCTTACAACACCAGGTTAAAGTCCAACAGGTTTGTTTCAAACACGAGCTTTCGGAGCGCAGCTCCTTCCTTACCTGAGGAAGGAGCTGCACTCCGAAAGCTCGTGTTTGAAACAAACCTGTTGGACTTTAACCTGGTGTTGTGAACCTTGAGTAAAGAAGTGCTCCGAACATCTCTTCTGAAAGGTCTAGCCCTGATTTTTATACTATGCTCTCTAGTTTAAGAATCTCCAACCAGTGGAAATAGATTATCTGTATCTACCCTGTCTTTCCCTGTTAATATATTGAGTCCTTCAATCAGATCACCCCTCACCCTTCTAAATTCCAGTGAAATTAGGTATAATTTGAGTAATTTCCCCTCATAACATTTGTTTTTAAGAAATTTAGAGTACCCAATTCTTTTTTTCCAATTAATGGACAATTTAGCATGGCCAATCCACCTGGCCTGCACATCTTTTTGGGTTGTGGGGGCGAAACCCACGGAAACAAGGGGGTCAAAATCAGGAATAACGCCTCTCCGCCCCTCCAAAGCGGCGTACTCCAGGAGTACACCGCATGCCATATCGACGGCCTCAAGACGTTGCCTGAGGCCCATCCCCCAATGCGCCACCCCGACCGGCCAAGTTCCTGAGGGTCGCGCGTGTTATTCATTGTCTGGAATTCGGCGTGGCAGCTGCGGTCTCAGTCTAGCACCGCCACAGTCAGAGGAAGGCCGATCACAGTCGGGGGAAGGCATGGGGGATTTGGCAGGGGCTGGGGGAACCATTGGCAGGGGGTCCGGAGCTCGTGAGCTGGCCAAAGGGGGGGCACTATTTTGCAGGCCGGGTCTGCGGGCAGCCGGCACCATGTTGCACGGCGTGGCCGTTGCAGGCAGTCGCCATGCGCTTGCGTGGCCACGGACCCGGCCTGGCAAAACTGTAAGAAGTATACTGATTGAACCAAAAGTTAAAAATAATAGACATACAAATAAAATATCTCCGGGCCATATCAGCAGCTAGAGCCGGGTGCTGTACAGTGCCTGCATGGCCCTCAGCCATACGGATGACCGGTGGCCACTTTGCACCAAATTTTCGGTTGTAAAACGGCACTGTTCCCACGCCAGCCTCAGGACATAGCCTCAAAATCGGAGAATCCAGCCTATGAAGTAGGAACAGGAGTAGGCAATTTAGCCTCTTGAGCCTGCTCCACCGTTCCATATAATCATAGCTAATCTCATCCTGACCTTAACTCCACTATCCTGCCCATTCTCCATCACATTCAACCCATTACCAATTAAAAATCTGTTTAACTCCTTAAATTTACGCACTCTCACAACATCCACCGCACTCTGGGGTATCGAATTCCATAGATTCACAACCCTTTGAGAGAAGTAGTTTCTCCTCAACTCTGTTTTAAATTTGGCTTCTCTTATCCTAAGAATATGACCTCCCGTTCTAGAATGCCCCACCAGAGGCAGCATCCGCACCACGTCTACTTTATCCATTCCTTTTAGCATCTTGTATAACTCAATTGGACGAGTCTGCACGTTCTCCCTGTGTGTGCGTGGGTTTCCTCCGGGTGCTCCGGTTTCCTCCCACAGTCCAAAGATGTGCAGGTTAGGTGGATTGGCAATGCTAAAATTGCCCTTAGTGTCCAAAATTACCCTTAGTGTTGGGTGGGGCAACTGGGTTATGGGGATAGGGTGGAGGTGTGCGGTTGGGAAGGGTGCTCTTTCCAAGAGCCTGTGCAGACTCGATGGGCCGAATGGCCTCCTTCCGCACTGTAAAAATTCTATGTAAAACTTCGGGCGGCATGGTAGAATAATGGTTAGCACAATTGCTTCACAGCTCCAGGGTCCCAGGTTCGATTCCCGGCTTGGGTCACTGTCTGTGTGGAGTCTGCACGTTCTCCCCGTGTGTGCGTGGGTTTCCTCCGGGTGCTCCAGTTTCCTCCCACAGTCCAAAGATGTGCAGGTTAGGTGAATTGACCATGATAAATTGCCCTTAGTGACCAAAATTGCCCTTAGTGTTGGCTGGGGTACTGGGTTATGGGGATAGGGTGGAGGTGTGGACTTGGGTAGGGTGTTCTTTCCAAGAGTCGGTGCAGACTCGATGGGCCGAATGGCCTCCTTCTGCACTGTAAATTCTATGAAATTAGATCTCCCCTCATTCCTCTAAACGCTAGAGAGTATAGGCCTAAACTGTTCAATCTCTCATCATACGACAAACCCCTCATCTCCGGAATCAATCTAGTGAACCTCCTCTGAACTGCCTCCAATGCCACTACATCTTTCCTCAAATAAGGGGACCAAAATGTTGCACAATACTCCAGGTGTAGTCTCAACAATGTCTTACATAGTTGTAATGACACTTCCTTACCTTTATACACGCCAGGGATCTGGGTTCGATCCCTGTCTTAGGTCACTGTCTGTGTGGAGTCTGCACGTTCACCCCATGTCTGCGTGGATTTTCTCCGGGTGCTCCAGATTCTTCCCACAAGTCCCGAAAGATATGCTGTTAAGTGACTTGAACATTCTGAATTCTCCCTCTGTGCACCGGAACAGGCGCCGTAGTGTGGCAACTAGGGGATTTTCACAGTAAGGTCATTGTAGTGTTAATGTAAGCCACTAATAAAGATTATTGGATTATTATTATTCCTTCAGCTATAAGTGCCAACATTCCATTCACTTTCTTTATTATCCACTGTACCAGCATGCTCGTTTCTGTGCCTCATGAATGAGGACTTTAAAGAGGGAAGGCTGGAAAAGCGAGGGGAGCCACGTTGTTTTGTATCCTGGTGCATTCCCACCACAGGGTAATTTTCTCTCATGGGCGGGGGGGTCTCAGCTCAGCTGCCAGCTCTATGGAGGTCGACAGCCAGTTAAGATGATTACAGACTTAATTAGGCCAGCTTTTGTGATCTTGCCAACATTTTGATTCTGACATAGCAGCCCCCTGCCCTGTGCAGAGGCTGCTATCGGAGTGGAGGCAGCCACCCTGCGGCAGACCAGGAAGCCACAGGAACCAGAGGTTCCATGCCCTAAAGAACAAAGAACAAAGAACAAAGAAAATTACAGCACAGGAACAGGCCCTTCGGCCCTCCCAGCCTGCGCCGATCCAGATCCTTTATCTAAACCTGTTGCCTATTTTCCAAGGATCTACTTCCCTCTGTTCCCCGCCCATTCATATATCTGTCTAGATGCCTCTTAAATGATGCTATCGTGCCCGCCTCTACCACCTCCGCTGGCAAAACATTCCAGGCACCCACCACCCTCAAAGAGAGGGCTATAGTCCAACTGGCCCACTGAAGGGTTTCCCTCTGCTCTGAATGGCCTCTTGGCTTCACCCCTCCGAATTTTAAATTTAAATATCCATCTCTGAGGGTATCTCCACGTTGTAGTGCCCTCACCATCACCGTCCTACCCCAGAAGCACCCACCTCCTCTCCTGGGTAGGGGGAAGGGTGGAGAGGGTGATGCTTTTGGGGCTCCAGAGTCATGTGGCCCTCGGATTAGATGATAAACATGGAGGTGGCCATTTATGAGGCTGCCTGCAGGAAGATTGCAGCACCTGTGCACTGCCCAAAAGTGAAGGCTCGGAACTCCATTTTGTCCTGACATCCCAAAGCCAGTGGGAAATTCAATCCCAAATAATCAGATATCAGCATGCTTTGTGAAAAAGATAAACGACTGCAACGGTAAAGTGGCAAGATATGTTGCAACATGCCTTCACATGGACCTGTGTCAAGTGACAAACTGTAACTTTCCCTTGGACTCCTCTTCGCATTTGGTTCACGTAAAGGAAACTGTTTGTTCACCTCAGCTAAAAATAGCATTGGTGTTTTTGGTATGAAAACATTTGGCAGGAAAAGTAAATCGCAGCAGCATAATAATGCTGCCTTTTCTTTAGTACAGCCTCTGATTCCTGTTCTAAAATCCAGCAGACACCAAAGAATTGTCTGTTCTTTTTGACTTTGCAATGCATACTTTAGCATTATCTCATCAATTTCTCTTGGAAGCTGCCCAAGCATGTTATTCATTACAGTAACAGTTGTGTTAATGCATGCTTCCAGATGCCTTTGCTGTTGCTGAGCTATAAACTAAGTAGCATCGATCCTTCACAGCATCAGCATTTCAATAAAATCCATCTTTTATCCTGAAAATAAGCAGGGCTGAAGCCATGCCCACGATAAATCTTTCATGTGGCCTTGCTTTGTTACAAAGCCTCTTGACGGATCTGCAATTCTTTATCAGTGCTTTAAATAATAATGCAGCTTTTAAAGCACTAATGTTCCCCAGAAACCTTTCCGCCTCATGCGTCCCTGTGCCAACATTCCATAAGGCTTTTAGTGCTTTATATCTGATGTGCAATTTAACCACAAGCTTACAGCAGCATTTCATGCACCATGTTGTAGATAATAGCCTTGTTGATAGTTTGGATTCTGGATGAAGTATCTCATCAATCCTTGAGTCTTAACAGTAATGAACAATCATCATTCCTTATTTCATCTGGGTTCTGGGTAATAAGTATAGTACAAAGGGATAGAGGAACAAGGGAAATTTCAGTTGTGTTATGGTTTACTCGAGACAGATACACAATCAGCTTCAAGCTGATAATCCACAAAAACACTTCTGCTGAATTGAAGACATCTTCTTTTTCATGTTTGCCTTTAGGTAGTAGGTTTTCAATCAGTAACATTTCTATAGCCACAGATAACAAATTGGATGTACTTTGGCACTTACACTCAATTATGATGTAATATATAGATAGCAATAATTTAGTAAGGCTGGTTAAATTCGAGCTCCGGGGTTATAATTGCAACATTGGTGGCCTGATTTTCCAATAGTTTTGTGTGTTTTTTTGTTTGAGTCTCACTTGTTCGTTATTGATCTGGCCCACATCCTGGTCATTGACTTTCCCTACTGAGCGCTGGTCCTCTCTACACGCTGACCCACTCACTGAACTGACAAGCTATGCATTACAATCTCACCACGAGGGATCCGTCTGCTTACCAACTCTTCGCTTGAACACTATTTTGAT
The DNA here is from genome assembly GCF_902713615.1 of Scyliorhinus canicula. NCBI lineage: Eukaryota > Metazoa > Chordata > Chondrichthyes > Carcharhiniformes > Scyliorhinidae > Scyliorhinus > Scyliorhinus canicula. The sequence continues at coordinate 142,045,103 of NC_052153.1, read as the reverse complement.
TGTGTCTACAAAACATTTCTGTACAGTCTCCACACTGTGATTGCAACATTCTCTGATGAACCACAACTTCAAGGGTCGTCTCGTGGCATGTAGCAAAATCTAAGGTTGTTTACCATGTCACAGCTGTAGTTAATCATGCTGCCAAACTGCTTGACCATCACTAATCACCATGTCATGATTTTATAATCTTTTAAAGGTAACAATCACTCATAAGGGATTGTGGGAGTTCATTTATTGAGGCACATGATAATAGATACACATGGATAGAATACTTGAAGACATCAACAGCAGTACTGTGTGCTCTGTGTTCTGCTCACAGGCCAAAGGCAAATTGAGACTGGATCACTTGACACACATCCCTTCTAGTGATGGCATGCTCCTACACAACAACAGTCTGAACGTTCGACCATGTAAGCATAGGCAGAGCTAATCTCTGGTCAATGTTCCTGAGTGAGTGCAAAGAAGAAAAAGTGAGAGATATTGGGCGGGATTCTCTGATCCTGAGGCTAAGTGTTGACGCCGTCGTAAACGCCATTGCGTTTTACAATGGCGTCAACAGGCACCCAGGAGCAGCGATCCTGAGTGCTACAGGGGGCCAGCATGGCACTGGAGTGACTCATGCAGCTCCAGCTGCCGATACCGGCGTCAAATGGGTGCCGCATGTCTGCGCATGTGTGCTGTGACTGGCACGAACTCGCGCATGCGCGCAAGGTTCCTTCTCCGCGCCGGCCTCGACACAACATTGTTTAGAGCTACAGGGACCAGCGCGGAGTAAAAGAAGCCCCCATCAGGAGAAGCCAGGCCACCAATCAGTAGGCCCCGATCAAGGGCCAGGCCACGGTGGAGCTCCCTCCCCCCCCCCCCCCCCCCCAGGGTCGGGACCCCCCCCACCAGGCCAACGCAGGATGGACGCCGAGGGCCCGCCAGCGAAGACCACATGTGAACGGCGCCGGCGGGACTCGGGCTACCCCAGCGGCCACTTGGCCCATCCCGTGCGGAGAATCGCTGGGGGGCCGCTCTACCAGCATCGACCGCACCTGCACCGATTCTCCGGTCACTGGAGAATCGACGGACCGGCCTCAGGGCAGCGTCGTATGAATCAGGCCAGGCCCGGCGATTCTCCAGCCCGGCCCCGGGGTCAGAGAATCCCGCCCATTGTTATTTAATGTAGCAAAAATGCATATCAACCTTCTTAACAAAAACAATTGTTCCAGTACACATCTTGTCGGGATTTTGTCTTTAATGACCATTTGGAGTAATAGCTGAATTTTGTCAACCATTTGATCAACCAATTTATGCACAAAATTGCAACCTTAAAAAAATTAATTGACAACAAGAATTAACAAAAACACTACTGCTGTGAAATTAAAAGAATTATATGATTAGGAGGTCCTGTTTAACTCTCACTATCCATCTGAAACTGGGTGATTGAGCAGTTAGAAACTTATCAGCTCAGAACGTGATTCTTTTCCACCATCTCTGTAATTAACTGACAGGGTTCTCCAAACAGATGAGATACTTGCCAAAAGCAGGCATGAATTTAGGCAAATCTGGTCTTAATACATCACCAGAGCCCTGATGACATTTTAACCTTGTGTCTTCATTCTGCAGTCCGGTGAACAGTATTTTAACTCATCGAAGCAGTTTCCAACAGACCCGCCTTGAGGTAAAATCCATCCTCGTATCCATCCCATTTCCTTCAATGCATTGGTCTTTCTGAATGGTAGCTCTTTTATTTGAATTCAGATGCTCCTTCACTTGGTGCTCATTAGACTTATTTACTTGCACTCGATTTCTCTGTTCCCTTGCGGGAAAATGGAATCAGTGGACTGAGTATAAAAATGCAATTTTGCATAACAGATAAACTCTTAGATATGATTGATTCAGGAATATTTATTGCATTTCCAACATAGAACTATTAACAAAATTAAGGACCTGGTAAAATGAACAAGCAAGCAATTTTGTAAGAAAAAGTACTTTTATTTTCCATGATATTGTTGATATTTCTTAACTCAACTGCGGTATATATATATTTTTTCTTTTTTAAAATTTAGAGTACCCAATAATTTTTTCCAATTAAGGGGCAATTTATTGTGGCCAATCCGCCTATCCTGCACATCTTTGGATTGTGGGGGTGAAACCCACGCAGACATGGGGAGAATGTGCAAACTCCACACAGACAGAGTCCTCAGAGCCGTAGGCAGCAATGCTAACCACTGTGCCACCATGCTGCCCTCAACTGCAGTATACTGTTGGTATTTATTTCTCAACCATGGAATTTAAAGGATGCCTGTTTAATTGTTAAACAGTCATACATTGGACAGAGCTGTTGAAATTTCGACAAGCAAATATCCAACAAACGTCCTTGAGCTTTGCCGTTAAACCTTTTCTCAGTTCCTTCTCTTTACAGGAAGATGCAATGAATCCTTTTTCTTATCCAGTACTCTAATCCCCCAAAAGACCTCAGGTCTGATTAGTATGGATGAAGTTCAGCGTGCTCTTTCTTTATGTATACAGGTTAGCTTTAATGAATCTGCATTCCCAGGATGGAACTTTAACCACCTGTAGCACAAATACAGAAATCAGATGCTGACGCCATGGGGCTCAGCATAGCTATCGATACATTAAAATGAGCTCACAAAATGACCCCCTGGAATTTTATGACGGAAACACAAATTCATAAAGCCTATCCTGATATGTAAAAAATGGTTAACTGTTTGGCTGTCTGTAAATGAGAGCACCATGTAGTAGTCACCACTGTTATATTGTTGTACTGTATATATCGTATATTAGGTGTATTACGGTAAGGCCCCTGTACTACAGGTACGGGGGTAGATCCCTACCTGCTGGCTCCGCCCTGTAGGCGGAGTATAAATGTGTGGGCTCTCCGAGCTGCAGCCATTTTGGCAGCAGCTGCGGGAGGCTACACATCTCTACTTAATAAAGCCTCGATTACACTCTACTCTCGTCTCGTAATTGATAATGTATCACACCAACCATATATTAACTTACTGTTACACAGAATTAAATTGAGGTTACAGCAGAGGACTGGGCCACTTGACCCCAAGTCGTTGTTCATACATCACATGAGTTTGCTCCCGCTTGACGTTTTCTCACTCAATCAACATATTCTTCTACTTTGCTCATAGAGTCATTTGTGTCTCAGAGGGAAGCCATTCAGCCAATGGTGTCCACACTTGCTCACTGCAGAGCATTCCAGTCAGTCCCATTTCCCCACTTGATCCCTGTTGCCATTCAAGTTTATTTTCTTCAAGTGTGCATTCAATTTCCTTTTTAAAATGATTGATTGTTTCTATTTCTACCGTCGAAGTGAGTGATGAGTTCCAGGTCATTACATTCGCTGTGTAAAAATGTGGGGTGCGATTCTCCGCACCCGCGGAAAATCGCGAAATCGTCGTAAAAAACGGGCGCGTTTTACGACGGTCGGGAAGGGTCCATTTCCCGACGTATTCACTTCCGGGAAATGGGCTAGTAATGCGGCGGCGTCAATCCCGTGCGCGATGACGACGGAACGCGGCGACGACACGATCATGCCCACGTGACGCCGCCCGACGCCGTAAAAAGGCGCGGGCGAGCACAGAATCTGTAGGCCATGATGTCGGAGCCCAGGAGAGCTGCACTTCGTTTTGTGGAGGCCGATGTCGAGACGCTGCTCGATGCTGTCGAGCAGAGGAGGGGCATCATCCGCCTGCGGAGAGGGCATCGCCAACCTGCCAGCGGGGTACGCCAGGCCTGGCGTGAGGTGGCAGCTGCCGTCAGTGCTGTGGGGCAGACCCCTCGCTCTGCAGAGCAGTGCCGGAAAAAGCTTCATGACCTCACCAGGGCTGCTAGGGTAAGTGCCAAGAAGGTGCCCCCTGGTCACAACCATCCCTCCCCCCCCACTTTACTTAATCACCCACCTCCCCCCCTGGCACGGGGGGGTGGAGGGGGATTGGGGCAGAGTTATTTGAGGATGGTTCACAAAGTTGTCACAGACCCAGCGCTCTGGCCCCGTGGAGAGATGCAATCGTCTTATGACAACTTGACCCCCAAAACTGTGCCAGTATCTGAACGGACTGCTGATACCTGCCGTATTGTAATGATCTACCTATGTACCCTCCCCCAACAGGCCAAGTCCGCTCACAACAACCGTGAGCGGCACAAGACTGGAGGGGGTTCGCCCAACCTGCACCCCCTCACCACCTTTGAGCAGAGGGCACTGGACCTTGTTGGGGGATCTGCCACCCGGGATGTCGCGCTATGCAAGGTTGGCGGATCTGCAGCAAGTGAGATAACCCTCCTTGACAAACACCCACCCCTCCACCATCCTCTGTCCCTTCACACACCCTGCCCACTTGGACACCTCCCCCATCCTCTGTCCCTTCACACACCCTGCCCACTGGGACACCTCCCCCATCCTCTGTCCCTTCACACGTTGCCCACTGGGACCGTCCAGCGGCCTGCCGAGCAAATCTAAATAACCCGTCTCATTCTCTTCCCTAGGACGTGATGCCGAACGACCAGGGCCGTCTGGCTGCAGACGGACACAGGCATCTGCCGCCACCTCACCCGGGGCCGCACGACAGAGGGTGCCCGATCAGCGGGGAGTCCCATCCTCCTCAACCCAATCTGCGGATCAGGACGCCCAGAGGGTGGCGAGAACACAAGCCACGGAATTGGCCAGGGATAACCCTCCGGACTCTGAGCGGCCCCACACCATAGAGGAGGCGCTAAATTGCGACAACATCGGGCTTGCGGCACTGCTATCTCCCACAACATCCATCAACCCAGAGACACTCACCCCGGCGGGCCTATTTAGTGATGAGTCTCCTAGGTCACAGTCTGGTTCGCACATCACAGCTGAGCAGGTACAGCAGGTGGAGGTCGGAGCAACCGAGGGCCCGGACTCGCGGAGGCCAGACCAGGCCCAGGATGCAGCTGGCTCCCAGACGTTTTCTGAGTTCCTGGAGTTTCTCAACCCACCCGCACAGCCGATGTCTCAAGAAACCCAGGGAAACAACGCCAGAATGAGGGCTGCCTTACAGACTCTGCAGACGCTGTTAGAGGAGTCGAACCGCGTCCACAAGCAGGGAGTGGTGCCGCTCATGGCAGAGACCCAGTCCAACACCGCACGGATGGCATCCGCGGTGGAGGCAATGGATCAGGTGATGCAAGGCATTGGGGTTAATATGCACGCGTCATCCTCGGCCCTAGACAGGGTTGCCCTCTCACAGGCAGCAATGTGCCAGAGGCAAAATGACATTGCAGGCGCCCTGCAGGCCTTGGCCCAGTCTCACCAGGTCATTGGCCAGTCGCAGCAGTCAGTCGCCGAGAGCATCAACCGCCTGACACATGTGCTGGATGGCGTCGTGCACACACAGGTTGAGATCGCACAGTCCCTGGCGGGAATGTCTAACTCCCTGGACTCCGTGTCTGCAAACCTTCGGATCCTGGTGGATACCGTTGCAGGCCTCCAGGACTGGCAGCGCCAGGTGTCGGTGGTGCGACGGGGCACCTCCCCGCTCGCACCTCTGTCCCAAAGTGAGGCCCGGGGGCCACCTGGCTCCCCGAGGGAGGAGGAGGTTTCGGGGCCCGTCCCATTAAGTCCATCACAGGACGTCCCGGAATTTTCGGCCTCCCCCCGTCCCATCCCTGGTGCATCGGGTGGGCAGCAGGCAGAGCAGGGTGGCACAATGTCACCTGAGACGCCCGCAGAGCAGCCTGGCCCATCAAGGCCGGGTCGCCCCAGGAAACGCTTGGCCAAGGAGAAACGAGTCGAGGGGGGCGATTCGCAGCAATCCTCCTCCACTCCTGCTGTATCATCTGGGGAGTCACGTAGACGTAGTGTTAGGGCCCGTAAGGCAACTAAGATAGACACTGAGTAAGTTGGCACGGATGAAGGGCACAGTTTAGTTGTAGGGGCTAGGGCACCTGTAAATAATTGTTAACATTAAACGCACTGTTCCACCTTACTTGTAATACCGTGTGATTGTTCCACAGCCACAGGAATCGTGATGGTGACCGAGTGTCGCTGGGGTTGACGAGCGGTGAAACTTCGGTGCCGGGTGTGCAGTCCCTGCCCCTCCCCCACCCCCTCCCACAGCTAGCCCACGCGGGCACGTGATAGAGTGTCAGTGACGATCTCAGCGGCCACCAAGGTGGATGGTTCAGCTATTGCCATGGGTCAGACTCTCTCTAACGATTCTGAGCTCACAGCTCTTCGCAGAGCGGGCTGTCATCATTCCACATGGCACTGATCACACCCGCTGACACAGCCATCAATGTTGTGCCATACCGTCTGGACCCAGTGGTAAGGGTGATGTCGAAGTGGAGCAGTGTACACTGAGAGGGGGTGGGGGGGTTGTGGTGGTGGAAGTTGTGTGTTGACCCTCTGCACGACTAGCGATGCAGGTGGTGGTTTGGTGTTCAGCGGGGACGTCACATGCGATGCGTGAACCGTGCTGCCACCAAGGCGTCGCGTGCCCGCCGTCCTCGCCGGGTCTGTCGTGCCGCCTCCTGGACATCACCAGCACCTGGGTCGTGTCTGCGTGCTGCGCCCGCCACTCCACCAGCCTCCTCCTCCTCCCTCTCCTCCTCCTCCTCCTCCTCTGTGCTGGCACCACTGCCACTGGCTTCTCCCTCCGCCTCCTACAGCAGGTCATCTCCCCTCTGCATCGCGATGTTGTGCAGCGCACAGCAGACCACTACAATGCGAGTGACCCTGTCGGCCTGGTACTGCAGGGCCCCTCCGGAGCGGTCCAGGCACCTGAATCTCATCTTCAGGAGGCCAAGGCAGCGCTCCACCACACCCCTGGTTGCTGCATGGGCCTCGTTGTATCGTGTTTCCGCATTGGTCTGAGGCCTCCGTATAGGCGTCATCAGCCAAGACCTCAGCGGATAACCCCTGTCGCCTAGCAACCAGCCCCTCAGCCTGTGGGAATGTCCCTCAAACATCGCAGGGATGAACGACTGCGCCAGTATGTAGGAGTCATGCACACTCCCTGGGAACCTTGCAGAGACATTCATGATCCTCATGTGGGGGTCGCATACCACCTGGATATTCATGGAGTATGTCCCCCTTCTGTTTGTGAACACGTCCCTGTCCCCTGCAGGCGGGCGCATGGGAACGTGAACACAATTGATTGCCCCCTGCACCCTCGGTATCCCGGCCACGCTGGCAAATCCACGAGCTCGTGAGTCTTGACTTGCTTGGTCCTCGGGAAAGGTGATGTAGATGTCAGCGATGGCATAGAGGGCGTCGGTCACATCCCGGATGCACCTGTGCACTGATGACTGGGAGATCCCAGAGAGGTCCCCGCTCGGAGACTGGAAGGAGCCGGTAGCATAGAAGTTAAGAGCGACCGTCACCTTGATGGCAACCGGGATCGCGTGTCCTCCCCCCGTTCCACGTGGGGCGAGGTGCGCCACGAGGTGACAGATATGTATCACCGTCTGCCTACTCAGCCCGTGTCTCCTCCTGCAGATGATGTCCGTCATTGTTAGGAAAGAGACCCGGACACGGTACACCCTCGGCCTTGGTCGTCGCCTCTGGCGCCGTAGCTGCACCCTCACTCTCTCCTCCTCCCCCTCCTCCTCCTCCCCCCCATGCTGCTCGACGACTGGCAACTCCTCGGCCCTTCCCTCTGCTGCTGCAGCTGGCCCTGCATCCACTGCGGGTTGTGGCTGTGGATGCTGCTGCATCTCCAAATGCAGTGCAGCGGCCCCAACCACTGCGCAGAACATAGCCGTTCTGTTCACAGACATTGTGCTAACCTACAGAAGGGTGGCGGGGGGCAGAGAAACGGGACATGTTAGACGGAGGTTAGTCGACACCTCGGCAGCCGCCTGCCACGGGATACCAGTGTGTCCCGGTAGCCTGGTCGCGCTGCTGACACGCGGGCAGCCTAACCCCTGGTCACTTTCTGCATCCAACGGCCAGTAAACTATGTCCTCCTCACGGGTGCGTCAGTGGCCTGTGGCCGTAAGCCACAGGGGAACCAGCGGCCGTGTCCTCGTGACCGGCACGCCATGGCATGGTGGCAGACATTTTGTTACGGGGTTGGACGGCTCACTCGCTCACTCTCTCCCTACCCCCCCCACTCCCTCTCCCACTCCCCCCTCCATCTCCCCCACCCCCCCTCCATCTCCCCCACTGCCCCCTCCATCTCCCCCACTCCCCCCCTCCATCTCCCCCACTGCCCCCTCCATCTCCCCCACTCCCCCCCTCCATCTCCCCCACTGCCCCCTCCGTCTCCCCACCCCCCCCCTCCATCTCCCCCACTGCCCCCTCCGTCTCCCCCACTCCCCCTCCATCTCCCCCACTGCCCCCTCCGTCTCCCCCACTCCCCCTCCATCTCCCCCACTGCCCCCTCCGTCTCCCCCACTCCCCCCTCCATCTCCCCCACTCCCCCCCATCTCCCCCACTGCCCCCTCCGTCTCCCCCACTCCCCCCTCCGTCTCCCCCACTCCCCCCTCCATCTCCCCCACTCCCCCCTCCGTCTCCCCCACTCCCCCCTCCATCTCCCACACTGCCCCCGCTCTGGACCCCCCTTCCGGTCTTAGGGATGCCTTCCCCGTTGTGGCCAGACTCGAGCGGTGCGCTGAGCGGTGCGCTGAGCGGTGCGCTAACTTCCTGGAAGCTGTCGTAAGCCAGCACGACTGGTTGAGGAACTTAAAAAGCAGATGTGTTTAACGCCGTGTAAACAGTGCGCGATGACGTCGGGACTTCGGCCCATCCGGGCCGGTGAATAGCGGGGGGGCCAATTTGTAGCGATTCTGGTCGTGTCGGGGGCGTGATGGAGGCGTTTGGCGGGAATGGCGACTCCGAGATTTTGCGGGGTTCGGAGAATAGCGGGAGGGCGTCGGACCAGCGTCGCCGTAAAAATTTGCGACGCCCGCTATTCTCCGACCCGTCGTGAGTGCGGAGAATCGCGTCCGTGCTTTCTCACATTTCCCTGCATCACTTACCCAAAATCCTGAGGGCAGGATTCTCCCAGCCCCACGCCGGGCCGGAGAATCCCTGCAACTGTGCCTCGCCGCCCCGACATCGGCAGGCGATTCTCCGCCCCGCAGAAAATCGCCGCCATTGGTGCCAGCATGTTTGGTGTGGCACAGGTTGTGGGCCGCTCTACGCGGCCGCGCCACCGATTCTCCAGCCCGAATGGGCCGAGCAGCCGCTCCAAAGAGGCAGAGTCCCGCCTGCGGCGTCCACACCTGGTCGCAGGCTGCAGGAACTCTGCGCGCAGCGTCAGGCGGCGGCCTGTGGGGGGGGGGGGTAGGGGGGCTCCGACCCCGGGGGTGCCTCTGATGGGGCCTGGCCGGTGATCGGGGCCCACCAATCGGCAGGCCGGCATCATACTCCCCTCGCCTATTTTCTTACTTGCTGCCCCTGAACTCCCACACCACGTTGCGTTGGGGCAGGCACATTGAGGGAGGCGACTGTGCATGCGCGGGTTGGCGCGGCGCGTGGCGCACAGTTCGCGCTAGAATATGGGGCTGGAGCAGCATGAACCACTCCAGCGCCATGTCTACCCCCTGTAGGGGCCAGAATCGGTACTCCCAGTGGCCCATTCATGACGTCGTGAAACGCGACGGTGTTTCTGATGGCGTGGACACTCTGCCGCCGAATGGTAGAATCCCACCCAGTATCTTTGTTCCCTACTCGTATCATCAAATATTGGGAAGACTTTTTCCCCGTTTGTCTTATCTAAGCCTATCATAATCTCCGTTCAATCTCCTTGGCTCCAAAGAGAACAATCCCAACCTTTCAAATTAATCTTTCAACTAAGTCCCCTATTCAGGAACCATTCTGCTAAGCCTCCTCTTCACCCATTCAAGCACTTTCATATCTTTCCTAAAGTATGGTGACCAGAACGGGTTGAGGCCGAACCAGAGCTTTATAAGGGTATAACATAATTTCTATGCTTTTTCCCTCAATGGGAAGAAATTAATGCCCTCATTCATGGTCAATTTGGTGGTCGGGACAAGGGTGGCAGTAGGGATTCCAGCGCCTTCCCACCTCAACCCTGATTAAGCCCAAGGCGAGAAGGTTCGTGGATGGCTTTCTCACCCTATTGCCAATTGAGGCACTTCAGTGGGCAATTAATATTGACTTAAAAGTCTCACCCTACCACTGGTAATAAACTAGCTGCAGGCGGGGGGCCTTCCATGCCGGAAGCACAATATGCTAACCCTGTTGGGGGAGGGGTCCATTATGCAAAGGCACTCTGTCCCTGATCAAGGGACCCACTGACAGCCACACATCTGGCTGCTGACACCCCTCCCAGTAACACCGCCAACCTCTAATGCCTCTCCCTCCATTACTCATCGGTAGCCCAGGAACCAATGACTTAGAGCTACTTGGGTGGGTATCATTCTTGTCACTGCCTCCATGGTGGATTTGCCATTGAATAAAGCTGCTAGCTTCTGATTGACTGGCAGCTCCCAGCAGGACAGGCTTCCACTCCTAAGAATTTGATCCTGGGGAAGGCCCTGTGCTGTTAACTTGGTGGGCCTTGGCCATAAGAAGGGACACAGGGCTGTCACCGGGCAGACAAGTTCATCGTCACCTCCATTAAATTACATCCAATGTCTCTAGATAAGAAGCCCACGTTCCATATGCTTTGCTAACCACTTCCTCAATATGTCCTACACCCTTCAAAGATTGATTCACATTTACCCCCAGGTCCTTCTCATCTTGCATTAAGTCCATGTTACCTCTCCATACCCGTTCCACAAAAATACATCAACTCTGACTTCTCTTTATTAAATTTCACCAACAATTTGCCTGCCCATTTTGTTAGCATATCTATGTCCTGTGAAAAGAACAAAGAACAAGAACAAAGAAAATTACAGCACAGGAACAGGCCCTTCGGTCCTCCAAGCCCGTGCCGACCATGCTGCCCTTCTAAACGAAAATCTTCTACACTTCCTGGGTCCGTATCCCTCTATTCCCATCCTATTCATGTATTTGTCAAGCTGCCCCTTAAACGTCACTATCGTCCCAGATTCCACCACCTCCTCCGGCAGCAAGTTCCAGGCACCCACTACCCTCTGTGTAAAAAACTTTCCTTGTACATCTCCTCTAAACCTTGCCCCTCGCACCTTAAACCTATGCCCCCTAGTAATTGACCCCTCTACCCTGGGGAAAAGCCTCTGACTATCCACTCTGTTTATGCCCCTCAAATTTTGTAGACATCTATCAGGTCGCTCCTCAACCTCCGTCGTTCCAGTGAGAACAAACCGAGTTTATTCAACCGCTCCTCATAGCTAATGCCCTCCATACCTGGTAAATCTCTTCTGCACCTTCTCTAAAGCCTCCACATCCTTCTTGTAGTGTGGCGACCAGAATTGAACACTCTACTCCAAGTGTGGCCTAACTAAGGTTCTATATAGCTGCAATATAACTTGCCAATTCTTATATTCAATACCCCGGCCAATGAAGGCAAGCATGCCGTAGGCCTTCTTGACTACCTTCTCCACCTGTGTTGCCCCTTTCAGTGACCTGTGGACCTGTACACCTAGATCTCTCTGACTTTCAGTATTCTTGAGGGTTCTACCATTCACTGTATATTCCCTGCCTGCATTAGACCTTCCAAAATGCATTACCTCACATTTGTCCGGATTAAACTCCATCTACCATCTCTCCGCCCAAGTTTCCAAACAATCTAAATCCTGCTGTATCTTCTGACAGTCCTCATCGCTATCCACAATTCCACCTACCTTTGTGTCATCTGCAAACTTACTAATCAGGGGCAAAATTCTCCGACCCCCAGCAGTGTCGGAGAATCGCCTGGGGCTGCCGAAAATCCGGCCCCCGCCGTGACAGAGATTCTCCGCCACCCGGGAAGTGGCGGTGGCGGGATTCTCACCACTCCGACCGGCAAGGCCGCTGCGGTGATTCTCCGGCCCGGATGGGCCGAAGTCCCGCCGCTGGGAGGCCTCTCCCGCCGCCGAGGTTTGAACCATCTCTGTAACGGCGGGATCAGCGGCGCGAGCGGGCCCCCAGGGTCCTGGGGGGGGCGGGGGGCAATCGGACCCCAAGGGGTGCCCCCACAGTGGCCAGGCCCGCGCTCAAACTCCGGGCCAGTGCCCTGGGGGCACTATTTCTCTTCCGCGGCCGCCACGGCCTCCGCCATGGCGGAAGCGGAAGGGAAACCCACATCGCGCATGCGCCGGTGGTGACTTTAGCGGCAGCTGGCTGCTGACGTCACCGCCGGCGCATGAGCCGACTGGCGAAAGCCTTTCGGCCAGCCCCGCTGCCAGGGGCGCCGTTTTTTTGCGCCAGTCTTCTGGTGCCAACCGCTCCGGCGCGGGGCTGGCCCCCAAAGGTGGGGAGAATTCCACACCTTTGGGGAGGCCCGACCCCTGAGTGGTTGGCGCCACTCCCCTACGCCGGGACCCTCCGTTACGCCGGGTAGGGGAGAATCCAGCCCCAGACCAGTTACATTTTCCTCCAAATCATTTATATATACTACGAACAGCAAAGGTCCCAGCACTGATCCCTGCGGAACACCACTAGTCACATCCCTCCAATTAGAAAAGCACCCTTCCATTGCTACTCTCTGCCTTCTATGACCGAGCCAGTTCTGTATCCATCTTGCCAGCTCACCACTGATCCCGTGTAACTTCACCTTTTGAGATCCCGTGTGACTTCACCTTTTGTCTCACCTGTGGCAGGCAATATGTAGCATCCTCACTGTTTGCCACTCTTCCTCGTTTGGCATTATCTATTGTCCTCCTAAATGCATTGTCAGCCACTCCATGAGATAGTGAATTCCACACTCTAATCACGCTGGGATCATTTACATTAAAATTTAAGTATCTGCATATTCTAAAAAATTTGCGCAGATTTTAAAACAACCTAAGGAAAAGATGGTGAAGGCATTAATGGAAGAAGGTGTCGTGATGGAGTGGTTGAGGGATAACTAATGTTATACCTACGTTTAGAAAGAGAAAAAGCGAGGAAACTATTTTGGTATGGTGACACGTGCTGAATTGAAGAGAATAATTTACACTGCAGAGGACAACACTGAATTAAGATAGTACAGTTAATTGCAGCAAACTAATTGAAACCAGACAGGTAATCACAACGAGTTGGCAAGAAATCCTTATATGGTCAAGCCAATGCAGGACAACTTGGGAATATACTAAGCCAACAGCAGTCAATCGCACACCCAGCTAACCAATCAGCAACCAGAAGAGGATTGTACATGAGCTCTTCCATAACTGTATTCTGTACGTAAAGATTTTCAAATGAACCCTGCTAATGGGTCAAGGTGCGAAGATATGCATTGATGGCAAGAGTCCCATTGAGCCAAGCAGGAGTTTCTCAGTCAAAGATCACTCCTATTTGACCTACAGTCATCTCCGATTGACCACCTGAGGGACAAATGTATGATTTAAGTGAAACTATTTAGTTTAAAATTTTCAATAAAGGTGTTGAATGTGGTGTGAGATTGTGTCAATTGTAATTCTTGGTCTCTGATTTTTAAACAGGAGATAAAAACTCCCATAAAGTAAAAAAATTGAAAAACAAACAGGAATCACATATAGATTTCAAAATGAAAAGCCTTGCTTGACCAACCACAGTAATAATAAAATAATTTGTAGGAATATAGAGAGTAAACAAGGGTAATGCTATATATGCAATTTATCTCAATTTCTTGGTGTCACATAATAAAGGTACCTTCTCAAGGGCAATTAGGGGTGAGCAATAAATGCTGTCCTAGCCAGCAACATCCATATCCCTTCAATGAATAAAAAAACTGTCAATTTGTTAATATCTTGGCGAAAGCAGAAAGAATTCTGAAATACCTGTTATTTACTAAAAGAAGGAAATCACAAGGTTCTACATTTTAAACCAGAATATGTTTTACTATACTAGAGTCAAACAAAGCAAACACAAAATATTATCTTAGGGAAACATCTATATTTTCACACCCAGAATCAATGTAAGTTAAACAGGCAAAGAACAGACGATTGCAAACTATAAATTACACAATAAATGGCAGATGCAACTAAGGCCCATTTTCTGAATTTATCAGCCTATAGGTCCTTAAACTCAATCACAAATTCCTTCAAAGTTCCTGACAAACAATTTCAGCTTCTCTTCTTCTAGGACATAAACAGATCCCCAGCGGACAGCAGTACACAGCTAAACTGAATTCCATGGGCACAGTTCTCACCAAAACTTCTACACATCTGCAGAACTTTCTCAGTTTTGCTTGTGACTATCTGGATGATGTTGCACACCAATTCTCTTTTGAAAGAACAGAAACAGATGCAGCAACTTAATCTCAGCTTCTGGGTCTGTATCTAGCTTCTAACATCTCCAATTTGCCTGTACTGCTCCATTGGACTAACTGACAGTCAGCATAGATTGATCTCTCTCCCTTTATGGGCAAATTCTCCCATTTTGAGACAAAGTGCAATAGCATCCAACCTGAATGGCAGGATCCCACGTCAGATTCTGAACTTGCAACCACTAAATCTACCCTCTAGCTCATCCTTCCCCTACTCAGTCGTAAAGCATTAGTATTTTCCAAATCTTCAGTTCAATCTGATGCTTTGTTCTCTTGGGGTCCTTTGAAGAAGACTTATGTGGAATATTATACTGTACATCCTTTTGCATGCTACATTATTGATGGCTGTGTCTTCAGCCATCTCGGCACTTTGCTCTGGAACACTTTTACTGAATATATCTACCTCTACAACTCTTTTTCCTCGTTCAAGAGGTTCCTGAAAACCTACTTTCTTCACTGGAGATTTTTGGTAATTTCCCTGAACCACTTCATATGAAACAGTATCAATTTTATCTGATAATGGTCCTGTAAAGCCCGTTGGGATGTTTTACACTGTTAAAGGGAATAAATAAAAACAAACGCGCAAAATTGGTCTACATCATAGAACATAGAACATAGAACAGTACAGCACAGAACAGGCCCTTCGGCCCTCGATGTTGTGCCGAGCAATGATCACCCTACTTAAACCCACGTAACCCGTATGCCCGTAACCCAACAATCCCCCCATTAACCTTACACTACGGGCAATTTAGCATGGCCAATCCACCTAACCCGCACATCTTTGGACTGTGGGAGGAAACCGGAGCACCCGGAGGAAACCCACGCACACACGGGGAGGACGTGCAGACTCCACACAGACAGTGACCCAGCCGGGAATCGAACCTGGGACCCTGGAGCTGTGAAGCATTGATGCTAACCACCATGCTACCGTGAGGCCCCCTTTTTTTTTTTTTGACGCATCAGTAACGTGAAATGGGCTCCTAGCAAATTGGCAGCTTACTCTTCACTATTTTTCCTTTCAAACCAAGGATGAATAGGTAAGAGGAGCATTTTCAGGATGGTGATGTGTTACTAGTGGAATGCCACAGGGATCACTACTGGGCCATAATTATTTACGATATGTATTCATGACTTGGATGACGGAAATGAGTGTACGATTGCCAAGTTGGCGGATAACACAAACATAGATGGGAAGGAAAGTGGTGAGGATGACACTAAAAGAAAGGTTAAGTGAGTGGGCAAAAACTTAGCAGATGGAATAAAATCATAGAATTCATACAGTGCAAGAAGCTCTTCGGCCTATAGAGTCTGCACCGACCCTACGAAAGAGCACCCCACCTACGTCCACGTCCCTTCCCTATTCCCGTAACCTCAACTAACCTTTTGGACTCAAAGGGGCAATTCAGCATGGCCAACCCATCTAATCTACACACCTTTCGACTGCGGGAGGAAACCAGAGCACCCGGTGGAAACCCACGCAGATACAGGAAGAATACGTAAACTGCACACAGTCACCCAAGGCCAGATTTGAACCTGGGTCCCTGGAGATGTGAGACAGCCGTGCTAACCACTATGCCACCATGCCAGTATATAACATCTGAAAATGTGAAGTTTTGCACTTTTATAGGAAGAATAAAAGAGCTGAATATTATTTGAATGAAGAAAGACTGGAGAAAACTGCAGCATAACGGGATTTGGGGGTCCTCGTGCAAAAATCACAAAAAGCTAGAATGTAAGTTCAGCAGGTAACAGGGAATGCAAATAGAATGTTGGCTTTTATTTCAAAGGGGTTAGAATATCAAAATAGGGAAGTCTTGCTGAAACTATACAAGGCACTAGTTAAACTACACATGGAATACTTTGGAGTACGACATCTTTGTCAATCTCCTGGCACTCTATCCAGCTCCACTGCTCCACGTTCTCCTCCCCCCCCACCCCCCACAGTATAAATCTGATCCTATTTCCAGTACTTTCCGGCTTTGACAAAGAATCATCCAGAATCAAAGTGTTAGCTATCTTCTCTCTGCACAGATACTTACAGACCTGCTGAGATATCCAGGATTTTCTGTTTTTGTTTCAGATTCCAGCATCCACAGTAATTTGCTTTTATTTGGAATACTGTGGACAGTTTTGGTCCCATTATCTAAGGAAAGATATACTGGCATTGGAGGCAGTCCAGAGAAGGTTCACTGGGTCACTTCATTCTTGGTATGGAGGGATTTTCTTGTGAGGAGTGATTGAGTAGGTTGGGCCTGTACTCATTGGAGTTTCGAAGAATGAGAGACGGCCTTCTTGAAACATTTAGGATTCAAGGGAGCTTGACAGGGTAGTTGCTGAGAGATTGTGTCCCATTATGGCAAACTCCAGTACCAGAGGACGTAATCGCAGAGTAAGGGCTTGCTCATTTAAGACAGAAATGAGGAGAAATTTCTTCTCTTAGGGGGTAGTGAATGCATGGAATTCTTTACCACGAGGCTGTAGAGGCTGGGTCGTTAATATGTTTAAGGCCGAGAGAGACAGATTTTTAATCAGTAAGGGAATCAAGTGTTATGAGGATAAGGAGGAAAGTAGAGTTGAGGATTATCAGATCAGGTCAGTCATGATTGCTTTGAAGCAGAACTGATGGGCCGAATGGCCTACTTCTGCACCTACGTCTTATGGTTTTAGGAAGGTGAGTCTCCAAAAAGTTTGAGCTATTATTCTGGGAACTTCAGTAAAAGAGGATTGTAATTGGATGCTGATTCACTGGGCTTGTTAGTGCAATTGGTATGGACCAATTTCACTACAAATTGTCGTTCCTATTGTTCTGCCACTACCAGCTGCAAAAAAAAGAATTATTTCCCCCACTTACATTTTACATATGGATCAATTTTTAGCAGTCTGGTAAGAAAAATGGTGGGGAAACAATATTGGACATGCAGCAGCTTTAACCAACTATATTTGTCAATTTTACTTCATGATATCCCCACATGATCAGTGTAGCATTCATCTTGTTTTACCAACAAATTGTTCTCAAAGTAAAAGTCAAATAAACCTGTCATCACAGTGATTTTCCTACACTGGCATAGATTAGGTTCTGGTCGAAGCATGACTTACGACTCCAGCTGGAAATATCACACAGTTAGTAAAAAAATCTACTGCATTCTGAGATCTAACTGTGTTAGTCCCCATTAGTTCGCTATAATGGCCTGAATCTCCCGAGTGTAGCAGTGACCTTCAGATTGCAGCTCCGTTCATATTTTTCCGTGCTCTACCGGACCATCGCTTTTATCACTTTCATGGTTGGGACATTTGATCAGCACAAAAACAGACCATTCAGCTCAACGAGTCTATCCTTGTGTTTATGCTGAATTTAACCTCCTACCATCTTTCTTCATCGACATCAGCCGTCATAACCATTATATTCCCATCTCCTTCAAACGTTTCACCTCAAGTGCAGCTATAACATTTATTTCAAATATTCTTTGTGCTTGTGAGACCCATCCACATTCTCACCACTCTTTGGGTATAGAAATCTCTTCTCAATTCCCTATTTGATTCCTTGGTGACCATCTTGTACTGATTGCCTCTAGCTATGCTCTTCCCCATAAAACAGAAACACTCTCACTGCATCAACTCAATCAGGATCTTTCACAATTTTAAAGACCTCTGTTAGGTCACATCTCAGTCTTCCTGTTTCAAAAGAAGAGATACAACCTGCCAACCATTTCCTGATATGCATATGCATGCATCTCTGGTATCATCCTTGTACTGTTTCTCTGCACCCTCTCCAGTGCTGCTATATCTTTTTATTATATGATGCCTGGAACTGCCCATATTACTTAAAGTGTGATCTAGATAAGGTTTGATTCAGATTTAGAAAAACGTCCCTTCTTTCAACTCTATTCCCCTAGAAAACCATGGGTGGCACAGTGGTTACCATTGTTGCTTCACAGTGCCAGAGTCCCAGGTTCGACTCCCGGGTTGGATCACTGTGATGAACGGTATTAATAACTGTTGTAAACGGTACCTGACCTTTAATACCTTGCCCCGTTAAGATGCTTGGAACCCTGGGGGACTCCGCCTCTGGCTACGCCCCCAGGAAATGGTATATAGGATAAGGCTCCATGTGGTGAGCACACTTCTCTCGGATGCTGTTCAGTTCTCTGTAGATTAAAGCCTTTTGATTACCGACCTCGCTCTCGCATCGTAATTGAGGGTGCCTCAATGTAATCTACAGACACATCAAGATGGACAGCGCTCTAAAACTGGAGAAACTCAACCTGGACGCCAGGTTGCCGGAAGCCCCGGAAATTTTTAAATATTGGCTCCGGTGTTTTAAGGACTATCTGGACTCCTCAATGACTGATGTCGACAGCACTCGCAAGCTGCGTTTACTACATGGCCGGGTGGGCCACCGACTCTCCGCCGTGATCGAGAACGCTACGACCTATGAGGCGGCTGTCGAAATACTGAACAAACGCTTCATAAAACCTACTAACGAGGTACACGCCAGACATTGGACCTCGTACATGCTGGACGAGTTCGTGGAAAGACTCACTGCGCTTGCGAGGAACTGCAACCACAAAGCAGTGACGGCAGAAGACCACAGGAACTTGCATATTTGAGACGCCTTTGTGTTCGGTATCAGATCCTCGTACATCCGGCAGCGGCTCCTAGAAGACGGGGCAAAGGATCTCCAGGGCACGGTAACGCTCGCCTCTTCTCTCGAAACGGCCCACCGTAACCTCCGTACGTACTCCGCGGACCTTGCGAACCCCTCTCGATCCCCTCCAGACTCGGCCACGCTACAGGCCTGTGCCACGCGTTGATCCACTCACTCCGGTGGTTCCCCATGCTATTTCTGTGGGCAAGGCCAGCACCCACGTCCACGTTGCCTGGCCCGCTCTGCAATCTGCAACGACTGCGGGAAGAAAGGGCACTTCGCTAAAGTCTGCCTGGCTGGGCCCAAAGGCCACAAACGAAACCCTCACCAGGCCCAGAAATCAAGCTCCCGGTCTCACAGACCCCGCAACGCTGCCGCGCTGTGGCCGGGCACGCCCACTTATGACGTGTCATCGACCTTGTGCGAGTCACGGGAGCGGCCAACTTGGCGGCGGCCATTTTCGAAACCCGAAACTTTCGACCGGCGGCCGCGGCTATATTGTAACTCCGGGCGGCCATTTTGTGAGTTCAACTCTGACGGCCCGCAACTAGGAGCGATCATACTCGATCAATCGTGGCCAAAGCACCTGCGGAACTCGATGATGCGGGTTCAAGTCAACGGCCACGACACTCCCTGCCTATTCGACTCCGGGAGCACGAAGAGCTTTATCCATCCAGACACGGTAAGGCGCTGCTCCCTGCGCACCCATCCCGACTCCAAAACTATCGCCCTCGCTTCGGGGTCCCACTCGGTACAAATCACGGGGTATTGTGTTGCTGACCTCGCAATTCAAGGCACTCAATACACCCGATTTAAACTCTTCATCCTCCCTCGCCTCTGCGCCCCCCCTGCTGCTCAGCCTGGACTTTCAGTGCAGCCACCGGAGCCTGACACTGAAATTCGGCGGGCTCCTGCCCCCACTCACGGTCTGCAGCCTGGCGACACTCAAAGTTGCACCACCCCCCCTCTTCGCGAACCTCACTCCCGATTGTAAGCCCATCACCACCAGGAGTCGCCGGTACAGTACCCAAGACATGACCTTCATCAAGTCAGAGGTTCAGCGGCTACTAAAAGAGGGGGTCATAGAGGCCAGCAACAGCCCTTGGAGGGCTCAAGTATTGGTAGTCCGCTCCGGGGAAAAGCAGCAAATGGTCGTGGATTATAGCCAGACCATAAACCGCTTTACGCAACTCGATGCGTATCCACTTCCCCGCATAGCAGAAATGGTGACCCAAATCTCCCAGTATCGGGTATTCTCCACGGTCGACCTTAAATCGGCCTATCCACTCCCTATTCGCCCACAGGACCGCCCCTACACGGCTTTCGAAGCAGCCGGTCGGCTGTTTCACTTCCTCAGGATCCCTTTTGGTGTCACAAACGGAGTCTCCGTTTTCCAGAGGGCAATGGATCATATGGTGGACCAGTACGGCTTACGGGCCACCTTCCCGTACTTGGACAACGTCACCATCTGCGGCCATGATCAGCAGGACCACGACGCAAACCTGAGGAGGTTCCTCCAGGCTGCTCGGGCCCTCAACCTCACGTACAACAAAGAGAAATGCGTGTTTCACCCAACCCGGCTAGCCATCCTTGGCTACGTCATGGACAATGGGGTCCTAGGCCCGGACCCCGACCGCATGCGTCCCCTAAAGGAACTTCCCCTTCCCCGTAGCCTCAAGGCACTCAAACGGTGCTTGGGTCTTTTCTCCTATTACGCCCAGTGGATCCCCAGATATGCGGACAAAGCCCGACCACTCATTAAGACCACGTTTTTGCCCCTGACGGCTGAGGCCCAGTCGGCTTTCAGCCATATCAAGGCCGACATCATCAAGGCCGCCATGCACGCGATGGACGAATCCATTCCCTTCCAGGTAGAAAGCGACGCATCAGACGTCGCCCGGGCTGCTACCCTCAACCAGCCAGGCAGGCCAGTAGCGTTCTTCTCCCGAACCCTCAACGCCTCAGAAATCCGGAACTCTGCAGTCGAGAAGGAGGCACAAGCCATAGTGGAAGCCGTGCGACACTGGAGGCAGTACCTAGCCGGTAGGAGGTTCACCCTCGTCACCGACCAACGGTCGGTCGCCTTTATGTTCGATAACGCACAATGGGGCAAAATAAAGAATGACAAAATTCTGAGGTGGAGAATAGAACTCTCCACCAAAACGTATGATATTAAATATCGCCCGGGGAAGCTCAACGAGTCCCCAGATGCCCTGTCCCGCGGCACCTGCGCCAACGCGCAATTGGACCAAATGAGATCCACGATGACCTCTGCCACCCGGGGGTCACCCGGCTTGCCCACTTCATCAAGTTCCGCAACCTACCCTACTCCACAGGGGAGGTCAAGGCCATGACTAAGGCATGCCAGATCTGTGCGGAATGCAAACCGCAATTCTATCGACCAGACAAGGCCTGCCTGATAAAGGCCTCTGGGCCCTTTGAGCGACTAAGTGTGGACTTCAAAGGGCCCCTCCCATCCACCAACCGCAACATCTATTTCCTCACCATCATCGATGAGTTCTCCCGCTTCCCTTTTGCTGTCCCCTGCCCCGATATGACCTCGGCCTCCGTGATCAAGGCACTGCGCAGCATCTTCACACTGTTTGGGTTCCCCACTTATATCCACAGCGACCGGGGTACATCGTTCATGAGCGATGAGCTACTTCGGTAGCTGTTCAGCAAGGGCATCGCCTTGAGCAGAACGACGAGCTATAACCCGCGGGGAAACGGGCAAGTGGAGAGGGAGAACGCGACAGTCTGGAAGGCTGTCCTCCTAGCCCTATGGTCAAGGAGTCTCCCTATTGCCCGCTGGCAGGAGGTCCTACCCGATGCCCTGCACTCCATTAGGTTGCTCCTCTGTACGGCCGCGAACGAGATCCCTCACAATCGTTTGTTTGTCTTCCCCAGGAATTCCATCTCTGGGGTCTCGCTTCCACCCTGGCTGATGACTCCGGGTCCAGTCCTACTCCGGAGACACGTGAGGAGCCATAAAACGGATCCAATAGTCGAGAGGGTCCACCTGCTGCACGCAAACCCTCAATATGCCTACGTCGAGCACCCCAACGGCAGGCAGGATACCGTCTCCCTGCGAGACCTGGCACCCGCTGGCTCTCCCGACCCCGACGTTTTCCCCACCGACCCCCCCCTTTCTACCGACGCTCCACGCCCCGCACCGACCGCCGACTCCGACAGCGCCCCCCCCCATAGCGCCCCCTGCCCCCCAGCCGGCGCCGGCACCGATCACCCTAATCACCCCTGATACCCCCCCCCCTCCAAGGCGGGCAAAGGCTCAGTCAACTGTGCTCCCGGATATACCACCATCGGAACCGACCGCATCCACGGCGCCACCACCGGAGCAGCGAAAGTCAGCACGGACGATCAGACCACCACAAAGACTGAACTTCTAACTCCACTTCACCCCCGAAGGACTATGTGCTTTTTTTAAACAGGGGGGTGAATGCGACGAACGGTATTAATAACTGTTGTAAATGGTACCTGACCTTTAATACCTTGCCCCTTTAAGATGCTTGGAACCCTGGGGGACTCCGTTTGCCAATTATTTACCCATTTAGTAACTTCATTAATACCCTTCAAAGTCCAGATCATTGATGTAAATTGTGAACATGCACTTTTCCCAACACTGATCCAATCTTTCCACCTTCTGTCACTGAGTAACTTGCCTATATTCCCATTGTCTGTTTTCTGTCTTGAAGGGGCAGAACATTGCAGTGTTACTGTAAGCTTACTTGTGACAATAAAAATTATTACTTTATGAAGCCAGCTGGATGTCCATTCTGTCACTTGTCCCCTAACTCCCTCTTCTCTGATTTTATTCATTAATAATTTTATAGGGCATTTTATCAAAGGCTTTTTATGAATCTAGATAAATTAAAACTACTGCATTTCCCCTGTGTACTCTGTTACCTCCTTTAAAAATGCAATCAGGTGATTGAGCACTGATTTTAAAAACAGTCTCCTATAAGCCTCCCAAATGCTACCTTCAGTCTCCATTGTGGATGCAAGTTCAAAACCTGTTTGCATCCTATTTGAATGCATTTACTTCATTCCACCAAAAATGGTATCCTGAGCTGGACTGGTGATTAATTAGCTCATATCTCTTCATTTGTGTTGACTGAGAAAAATACTCTGCTAAGTCAAAACTATTTTAACAGTTCTAAAGTTAATTCCAATCCGATTGAGTTGACTCTCTGCAACTGCTTTATAGCCTATTTTCAAATAATTGCATGGAACTCCACATGAAAGAACACTAACATTATTTTCATATACAAGAAAGATGACCACAGAATTTAATCAGAATGCAATTGAGTGATTGAGAGAGAATTTGCCTTTGTCTTTTCTTGAAAGTCTAACAACGGCATCTATCACAGATCTTTCACTGATATTTGATTTATTGTATCATTTTATATATGCGAAATGACACTATCCACGGTGAAAATAATGAGCCAGATGTCTGTTCAGTACCAAGGGAAGGCTTTGTCTCCTCGCTGACAGTCTCCAGCATTACGGTGCATTGGTGTGCCAAGAGTGTCAGCAAACAGACATTTTCTGACCTCGGAGATAAAGCTTACTGCTAGTTTGACCTAGCCAAGCCATTTTAGATCCAATATTGTGCACCTCTTTGAAAATATACCAGTTATTTCAAAAAAGATTTAGTGCTTCAAGGCAATATTTTTATAAGTCAATAAATAAATATGGCAGATGACCTTTATAAGACAAATGTCATTTATGTTGAAGAACATTTTTATTTGACATGTTATGAAATTATTTGAGAATATGAGCACATACTCTGAGATAACCATTTACTATAGCTTACAGATTGGAAGTAATGTTAACAAGATGTCCATCTGCAATTATGTATTTTGCAAAGGACAGAGATGTGTAACACACTCAGTAATTAATTGAATGAAGGCCAGGCAGAATCTTACAATATATTCAATTTGTGCTTATTTTGTGATGTATAAAATTGAGGTTGTGTGCAACCAACCCTGACTTCAACTAGGATGAAATCATTTAGGGGAACAGGTAGATAACTCTGTAGGAAATATCCATTTGCTTGGATGCAAATTTGTATGATGGAAAAATGAGTGAACATTTTCACAACCACACAATTATCTGCCTGATCAAAGGTGGCGAGCAGGATTCGCCAAAAGCGCAAAACTCAATTGGGCAGAGAATAGGTTCTGACGCCAAAATTGCAGCAGGTGCAAATCGCAATTCTCCGTCACCTCGACAGCAGCGTCAATGCAGTTCAGAACACACGTACAGTAAACACCGTTTGCATGTCATTAGTGGGCCCGACCCCGGTATTCTCCAGGGCCTCCTCGATGCTCTGTCTCAGATGGGCCGAGTTCCCGACGGCGAGGTTCACTTGTGCTTTTAAAAATCGTGAAACCGGCGTTGTGGCTGCTGAGGGAGAGAGTGGGGATATGGAAAGTGCCCAACATCGCCATAGTTTGCTGATAGTTGTGCCGTTGGCCGGGGGGCTTCTGCCAGGGCCAGGGGATTGGGGTGGATGGGCACAGAACCATTGCTGCAGCCGGCAAGGCAGCTATGCTGCTGCGGACACCAGTGACTGCCCACTGTGAACGTAGGGCCATGGGTCGTATGGGTGTCCCCACAGGCCACCCCCCAAGGTGTCCTCTGGCCCCAGGAGACCCATCAGCTGTATGGGCATGCTCCAGCACAATCAGAGCCATCTTCTTGGCTGGGATGGTGTGCGTGGGAAGTGCAGTGTGTATATGTGGCTGCACTTCTTGAGTGTAATCACAGGCCCGACGAATCCCGCACCATATTTTATTGGAATCGATTGTGTTCCACATGACGCCGGTGCTAGCCCCTCCACAGTTACTGCATTGATCCAGGGTCGGCGCCAGCTTTGCTGTCGTGAATGTCCACCCGGCGTTAACACTTATTCTCAGAAATGGAGAATTCCGCCCGGCATCTTCCATGCCATGCCTAAGTCCCGTGCCGTGGGCAGGAGCAGGAAGTATTTCCCACCGCAGAGGCCTGTGGGAATTCTCATGATTCTAATCCAATTCATTATGTATTCAGGGATTTCCCGACGTATCAAGTGGTGGGATGGGCTGGATCGCGCATGCCCCGCCGTCATTTCCGGGCATAATGCTTAAAAGGGACCCAAACATCAACTTCTGTAATAAAAGCAAAATACTACGGATGCTGGTGTTGTGTTTGGTCCCTTGTACTGTTATGAAAAACTCACCAAACACTTTGATCTGTCCAAAGCAAGATCCTTTTATTCTGTCTCATGCAGTAGGATGGCAATGTGATACAGAGCACGGTGTCAAGGAATCTTGCTACTCCTCTGGAACATACACCTTGTGCTGACTAATTACATGTATGTCTTATTACCCTCTATATCTCGTTCTGGAGATGGCTGGATGTGCCTCACTTTATATCCAAGTCCCAGGTCATATGACCTTGGTCTGGAGATCGCATGGATTGTTTGTACTACCACCTGCTGGTTGGAAGGTCCTGCGCTGGTCCGCTGTGGAATCAGCAGCTTTGATTGGAGCTTCTCTGTTTGAGTGCGCCACCCTGGGGCAGCAGGGTAGCATGGTGGTTAGCATAAATGCTTCACAGCTCCAGGGTCCCAGGTTCGATTCCCGGCTGGGTCACTGTCTGTGTGGAGTCTGCACGTCCTCCCCCTGTGTGCGTGGGTTTCCTCCGGGTGCTCCGGTTTCCTCCCACAGTCCAAAGATGTGCGGGTTAGGTGGATTGGCCATGCTAAATTGCCCGTAGTGTCCTAATAAAAGTAAGGTTAAGGGGGGGTTGTTGGGTTACGGGTATAGGGTGGATACATGGGTTTGAGTAGGGTGATCATGGCTCGGCACAACATTGAGGGCCGAAGGGCCGGTTCTGTGCTGTACTGTTCTATGTTCTATGTTCTATTCCCAAGCTCCCACTGTTTTCAATGTCCAGTGTGGTCCGGGGGTCCCCCGTGACCACCTTGTCATTTAGTCCAGACCACTGGGGTAGTGTTTCTTGAGCTCTTTCATTGAGCTCGTCTTCGCTCTTCAGAAAAAAAATCAACAAGCAGTTCATACCAGCTCACCGGACTGCTGGGGAAGAGGCATCTATGACGCCCAAGTCATATGATGAGCTTTTGTGATTGGCCCTGCCCAAGATGCAGGTGGGATGCAGTGAGTGGCAGGGGAAAACAGGCACAGCTATCGCAGGTACTTAACAGAGTGACACGCAAGATAGAGGAGTCTGTTCACCTTCATTCTGATGAAGTTGTGCTGGCATTGAGGTCTTCACAGGGAGGGTAATGGAGGCTGTGGAGAACCTACTCTAGCAGAACACCCAGTTTCTGCTGGAGATGTGTGAAGATCTGCACTCCATTGCTGTTACCATGGATGAGCTTTTGCAGTGGCTGTGCAAGACGGGGACAGGGTACCTCAATCCCCCTGTAGGTGGCCCTTTCCATCAAGGAACCAGGCACACCAAGGGAGAAGGAGTGGCTGTTGACTACCCCAACGGAACTCCACTCAAGACTCTGAGGGTATCCGACCTTTCTGAATCCCCTAGTGTGCGACCCCATCAGCTTTGTACTCTGACTGCAGAAGGAAAATGTGCCCCATAGCAGGACAGTGAAAATAAGTCAGGATCCTTGATGCTTCAATTCTCGAGAAGGTACTTGCCAAGATCATTCAAGACAATGGGGAAACTGACCAACAGGCTCCTTCCACCCTTGCTGAGGATGTCACGGGAGCACCAAGAAGAAGCGATAGGGAATGCAGGTTTAAAAAGTTTTAATTTCACATGGGGTGCATGGGAACAGTATGATTGTTAATGTTCTGACTTCTGTCATAAAATACACTTGCACTTTATTGAGGTCTGATGTATTTTATTTGCAATTCATAGTCAGAAAATCTGAGGGTCTCCTTCAGCGATAAGATCCATGTCCTGGAGCTTCCTGCAGAGTGAAGACCCATGTCCTGAAAGGTCCTTCAGCGTGAAGATCTATGTCCTGGAATTACCTTCAGTATGACTATCCATGGACGGGATTCTCCGACCCCCCCCTGCCGGGCTGGAGAATGGCCGGGGGGTGGCGTAAATCCCGCCCCCCCCGCCCCTACGCCGGCTGCCGGATTCTCCGGCTTCGGTTTTTCGGCGGGGTCAAGAATCGCGTCGCGCAAAGTCGGGGGCCGTTGGCAGTGCCCACCCACCCCCTGCCCCCCCCCCCCACCCGTGATTCCCCAACTCCGCAATGGGCCGAGTGGCCACCAGTTTTCGGCCAATCCCGCTGGCATAAATCAAACAAGGTCCTTACCGGCAGGACCTGGCTCTGCGGGTGGCCTGCAGAGTCCTCAGTGGGGATGCGGGGGGATCTGGCCCCGGGGATGACCCTACAGTGGCCTGGTCTGCGATCGGGGCCTACTGATCTGCAGGCGGGCTGTGCCATGGGGGCACTCATTCCCTCCGCACCGGCAGCTGTAACAGTCCACCCTGGCCGGCGCAGAGAAGAACCCCCCCCCCTGCACATGCCCTGGGATCATGCCAGAACACGCTGGTACCCCCGCGCATACGTCAACTCGCGCCATTCGATGGAGGCCCTTCGGCACCGGTTGGCGTGGCACCAACCCCGCCGGCGCCGGCCTAGCCCCTGAAGGTGCAGAGGATTCCTCAACTTCTGGGCAGCCTGACACCGGAGTGGTTCATGCCAATCCTCGGAGCCAGTACAGCCCACCCCGCCGGATAGCGGAGAATCCCGGCCCATGTCCTGGAAACTCCTTCAGTATGAAGATTCACGTCCTGGAATTTCCTGCAGTGTGAAGGTCCACATCCTGGAATCTCTGGCAGTGATGTTCCATGGTTCATGGTAGCAGGAGGCCACCATTTTCTGGTCTCCATAATCTGCCTCGTGATTACCAACATGTCCACACCATGTTGATCAAGACTGGAATAATATCCCGCAATTGGTGAGGAAAATTGGGTGGTGGACGGGGATGGTGGCGGATTGGGGATGTGGGAACAATTCCAGTTTGCCCTCCATATGCATCCAAAAGGGGATGCAAAATAGTTTCATGCCAGCCTTTGGCGGGAATTGTGACCCACCATGACGGGCTGGCCATCATTTCACACTGGCAGGAAACCAATTTTTCAGTTTCTGCTGAATTCTCCCTCTTCCCGCCATTTAACCCACTGATTTTGGGACTGGGAAATTCTGCCCAGAGTCTCGAATCTAGGTTTAATGGGCTGGATTCTCCATTGGGGAGATCGTCCGCTTCACAGGCAGCACACTCATGCCCGCGGATTTCCCGACAATGGGAATGGGAAACTACATTGGCCGGCTGGCAGGATGGAGGATCCCGCTGCTGGCGGGGGCACGCCACACCAGAAAACTGGTGCGGCGGGATGGAGAATCTCCCCCGCCCCAGATATTTAATCTTGTTTCCACAGTCCTTTATTCGAGGCCTTCAACTGTGGGATTGCCTCCTATCCTTTCAGAATTTTAAACACTCTGTTAGGAAAGGGTTAGTCAGGGGAATTGTTTTCAACTAATAGAACTATTGATTTTTCTTTGTATTGTAGCAATACTAGTTTTTCGAACACGCTTGTTATGTGGGAAATTTTGATTTCATTTAAAGCAGTCACCACTGGACTTTTGTAATGAGACTGACTATGAGCAATAGGAAGTGAATAGACAGTGGCGTAGTGGTATTGTCACGAGACCGGTGGCCTAGAGACCTTGGGTAATATTCTGGGGACCTGGGTTCGAATCCTGCCATGGCAGGTGGTGGAAACTAAATCCAATAAATATCTGGAATTCCAAGTCTGATGGTGACCATGAAACCATTGTCGATTGTTTAAAAAAAAAACAACTGGTTCACTAATGCCCTTTGGGGCATCTGCAGATCTGGTATATATATGTGACTCCAGATTCACAGCAATTTGGTTGACTCTTAAATGGTCTAGCAAGCCACTCAGTTGTATCAAAAGCTACTACAAAGTCAACGAAAAGGAAAGAAACCGTGTGGAACATCTGGTATTGACCTCGGCACTGGAAACGACAATGGCAAACCCAGCCCTGTGAGCCTTGCAAACTCCTTCTTATGAACATCCACTTGGAGGAAACACAGAATGTATTTTGGCTGGGAGAATTCAATGCCCATCCCAAGAATGCCTCAATAGCACCACTATTGACTGAGCTGGCCATGTCCTAAAGGGCATGATGGCTAGACTGGGTTAGATGGTGAGGGAACCAAGAGGGAAAAGCATACGAGACCTCCTCCTCATCAACCTAGCTGCTGCAGATGCATCTGTCCATGACAGTATCAGTAGGAGTGGCCACCCAATAGTCTTTGTGGCGATGAAGTCCTGTCTTCACATTGAGGATACCCTCCATTGTGTGGCACTACCATCATGCTAAATGGGATAGATTCAGAAAATATCCAGCAATTCAAGTTCATGGGGAGCTGTGGGCCATCTGCAGCAGCAGAATTGTACTCAGCCACAATCTGTAACCTCATGGCCTGGCTTATCCTCCACTCTACCATTACCACCAAGTCAGGGAATCAACCCTGGTTCAATAAGTAGTGCAGGAGGGCATGGCAGGAGCAACACCAGGCATACCTAAAAATGAGGTGTCAACCTGGTGAAACTATAAACAGGACTACTTGCATGCCAAACATAAGCAGTAAGTTATAGACAAAGCCAATAGATCCTACAACCAATGGATCAGATCTAAACTCTGTAATTCCATCGAGTCATGACTGCTGGTGGACAATTAAATAACTCACTGGAGAAGAAACCTCCACAAATATCCACATCGTCAATGATGGAGAAGCTCAGCACATCAGTACAAAAGGCAAGGCTGAAGCATTCGCAATAATCTTCAGCCAGTGCCGAGTTAATGATCCATCTCGAGCTCCTCCAGAGGTCCTCAGCATCACAGATGCCAGTCTTCAGGCAATTTGATTCACCTCACATAATAGTAAGAAAAATCTGAAGGCACTGGATACTGCAAAGGCTATGGGCCCTGACAGTATTCCAGCATTAGCCCCGAGGACTTGGGCTCCAGAACTTGCTGCACCCCTAGCCAAACTGTTCCAGTACAGCTACAACATTGGCATCTTCCCAACCTGTAGAAGCCTTCCCAGGTATATCCTGTGCACAAGAAACAGGACAAATCCAACCCGGCCAATTACTGCCCTATCAGTCTACTCTCAATTACGAGTAAAGTAATGGAATGGGTCATCTGCAGGGCTATCAAGCAGCACTTACTTAACAATAACCTGCTCACCAATGCTCAGTTTGGGTTCCGCCAGGGTCACTCAGCTCCTGACCTCATTGCAACCTTGGTTTAAACAAGGACAAAAGAGCTAAATGCCAGATGTGAGGAGAGAGTTACTGCCCTTGTCATTAAGGCAGCATTTGATGAACTGTGGCATTAATGGGCCTGACCAAAAAAGGAATCAATGAAAATCAGGGGGAAAACTCTCCACTGGTTGGATTCATATCTAGTACAAAGGAAGATGGTTGTGGTTGTTGATGGTCAGTCATCCCAGTCCTGGGACATCTCACTGCAGGAGTTCTTCAGCGTAGTGTCTTAGGCCCAAGCATCCCTTCCAATATAAGGTCAGATGTAAGGATATTCACTAATGACTACACAATGTTCAGCACTCTTTGTGACTCTCAGACACTGTGCAAATTGGGCTGAGAAGTGAAAAATAACATTTGTGCCACAGAAGTGGCAGACAATGACGAACTCCAATAAGAGAGAATAAAATCACCGACCCTTGATATTCAATGACATTACCACCACTGAATCCTCCACAATCTAACATCCTGGGGGTTACCATTGACCAGAAACTGAACTGGACTCGCCATATTAATACCGTGATTACAAGAGCACATCAGAGGCAAGGTATCCTGTGGCAAGTAACTCACCTCCTGACTCCCTTAAGCTTGTCCACCACCTACGAGGCGCAAGTCAGGAGTGTAATGGAATACTCCCCACTTGCCTGAGTGAGTGCAGCTCCAACAACACCTAAGTAACTTAACACCATACAGGACAAGGTAGCCAGTTTAATTGGCACCCTTTCCACAAGCATTTACACCCTTTACCACCGATGCACAGTAGCAGCCGTGTGTACCATATACAAGATGCACTGCAGGAACTCACCAAGGCTCCTGTGGCAGCACCTTCAAACCCATGACCATTGCCATCTAGAAAGACAAGGGTAGCAGATACCTGGGAACACCTCCACCTGGAAGTTCCCCTCCAAGTCACTCACCATCCTAACTTTGATGTATGTCGCCATTCCTTCACTGTCACTGGGTCAAAATCCTGGAACTCCCTCCCTAACAGCACTGTGGTGTACTGCAGCAGTTCAAGAAGGCAGTTTCTCAAGGGAAATTAGGGGTGGGCAACAAATGCTGGCCAAGCCAGTGCATCCCACATCCCGTAAAAAAATATTTAAATAAAGAAACAGAGAGCAATGGCCTATGGATATTTTCTGGGCTGCAAAAAGGTTTATAGTGCAGTTCCCCAGGGCATTGAGACCCTTGTTTTTCCTGATATATAGTAATGATCTAGATTGGGTGTGCAGGGGACAATTTAATAACTTGGAAGTAGTGTAAACCGTGAAGAGGACAGTATAGAACTTCAAAAGGACATTGAGAATTTGGTGGAGTGGGCAGAAAGGCAGCAGATGATGTTCAATGCAGAAAAGTGTGAGGTGATGCATTTTGGTTGGAAGAACATAGACAGACAGTATAAAATAAGAGGTAAAATTCTTAAGGTGGTGCAGGAACAGAGGGACCAGGTTGTATGTGCAAAGACCAGTGAAGATAGCAGGAGAGGTGGAGATACCAGTTAATAATGCATATAGTATTCTGGGCTTTATTAAAAGGGGGATAGAGTACAAGAGAAAGGAGATTATGCTGAACTTATACAAGACACTAGTTAGACCTCAGCTGGAATATTGTGTACAGTTCTGGGCTCCACACTATAAGAAGGATGTGAACGCATTGGAGAGAGTGCAAAAAAGATTCACAAGAATGGTTCCAGGGATGAGAAAATTCAGTTATGAGGATAGGTTGGAGAGTTTGGGACTATTATCCTTGGAGTGAGTTATAAGGTGGTAAATGGGGTGCCTGATGTTGAGTTTCTCTTGTTGGACTTGCATGGAGAGTATTCCATTACACGCTTGACCTGATCCTTGGAGGTGATGGAAAGGCTTTGGAGAGTCAGGGTTGAGTCACTTGCAACACAACGCCCACTCTCTAAAGTGCTCTTGGAGCCATAGTATTTATGTGGCCAGTCCAGTTACGTTTCTGGTCAATGGTTAAGTCTAGCAGTTAGAGGCGGAGTTGGCAATGCTAAAATCATCAACTTCCAGAAGTGGTTAGGTTTTCTCTTGCTTGAGATGGCCTTTTCCTGGCACTTGTTTGACACAGTGTTACTCGCTACTGATCCAGCAAACCTCAACATAAGAATATAAGAACTAGGAGCAGGAGTAGGCCATCTGGCCTCTCGAGCCTGCTCCACCATTCAATGAGATCATGGCTGATCTTTGTCCAGGTCTTGCTGCATGAGGCACAGTTTGCTTCGCTATCTGAGAAGTATCTGTAGAACTGAACACTTTTCAATCATCAGTGAACATCCCCATTTCTGAACTTTGGATGGAGAGATGTTGATTGATGGAAGTAGCTGAAGATAGTTTAATTCAGGACACTATCCTGAGAAACAGCTGCAGTAATGGGCTGGGGCTGAGAAAAGTAATTGGTCTTCAACCATTCTCCTTTCCTCCAGGAATGTCTTCTCCAACCAGTGAAGAAATTCACCCCCGATTCCCACTGATTTCAATTTTGCTCAGATTTCTTGATGGCAGATAATACATCGATGTTAAGGGAAGTCATCCTTGCCTCTAACTGCGAGACTTAATTATCTGTGGCATATTTTATGGGTAATGTGCAAGTGCAGCAACTCCATGAAACTCAGCAGAAAGTTAAGGTTGACTTCTGGTTAAGTTTGACGTGCCTTTTTTATGAAGAATATTTTGCAACAATTTGTGGTAATTCGTAGCTCTGGGGTGTCTCATCGTTTTCACAAGTTATAGTCGATTTGTTTCTTCTTAACAGCATTTGCCATTCACATGCCATTATTTTTTCAATAAGTTCAGACCACTGGAGTGTCTGGAGAATTAGCTGATACAGAATCAATGGCATATCTATAATTAATTAGATGTCTCTTTTGACAGAATAGCATTGAGGTGCTCACCCGAGCTGACACACAAAGTACCCACACCATACACTGAGTTGTGCTGATCACAAAGCCACGACACCTGGCACTAATTTCCTCCTCCTTCCATGTCCTAAGAGGACATTGACAACCATGAATTTCCATTGGTTCATGATCAAGGTTGGTTACGAACTGGTTTGCCATTGTCTTCTGTAGTATAGCTGACCAGAACACTCACCCATTCTTACCACCTGTCATCAAGCATTCTGAAAGGATTTACAGACTGATAATCAACCTGCTTGGCCACATTAAGAATGCACCTTCTGTGGCCATTAAGTCTTGAAGTGGGACTTGAGAGACTTACTTACCAAAGCAAATCTTCTGTGGAGAGCTGAGTCTGGATGTACTCTTATGGTGGTCATCGGAAGTACTACAATTAAGGAGAGAGAAAACGCTACGAAAGGGAATTCCAAGCCAGCAACTCATCCAAAACGCAAATCACATGTCCTCGTTGCAGCAGAACTTTCTTAGTGAAGATTGGCCTTCTAAACACCCCAGATAATGAAGATTATCATCTTCACTTTGAAGGATGGACAACAAGTATTTTTTTTTAGTATTCAGACTCAGGATATAAGTGAAGTTGATAAAATCAATTATTTGGTTAGTCTCTAGTTGCGCAGAAAAGGTCGAGCTGGATTTTCTCCTTGACCGCAATGTTTTGTGATGACTGATTGGCATCATCTTGAGCCACCTCAGGTGCAGATAAAAGGTAATCACAATGATTTGGTTTGTAGACTCATAGAAGCGAGGTCAGATAATGTCAGTTGGTTTATTTCCCCTTTGTTTCTTTTTCTGATAATATGACAGCTTCACTTTTTCTAAACATCGGCTTTTTACTTCCAAATATTTGAATTCTCTTCTCAAACTGACATGGAGAGATTTGAACTTGCATTCTCTTGATTAATAGTTCAGACCCCCGAGTTAGTGGTGTGGTAACATAGTCACGGTATAGTACCATAAATGTGGTGTGGGGCCGTTATCCCCCATGCCCTGCAATATTTATCCACCAACCAAGGTCACAGAAGCAGATTAACTGGTCTTGATCACATTGTTATTTTTGGAAGCTTGCTGTGACGTTCACATTTCCTACACTGCAAGAGTGACTACACATCAAAACTACTTAGTTAGCTACAAAGCACTTTGGGATGTCTGGTGTTCATGAAAGGCATGATAGAATTGCTAATCTTTCTTTATCATTTATATGTAAGAAGAATGAAAATATTGATAAAATTATGAAGTCAAGGAGTTTTATCAATCTTGTTAACCCAACAGATAAAGAGATTGTGAAATGAAGATACCAGTTTATTAAGTAAAGTTAGCCACAAGGGTCAAATTTAATTAAATCCTTCTTAAATTTAGTTGTATTTTACTGTTTCATATTGTAATTTAATGCAGAAATATAGGAATTGTCATGTCATCAGAATGAAGGAAATGAATAAAGATTATCAGAATTGCAATGCATTAAGATCAATCACCAACCATCAGGTAGGATTTTACACTGCTGCATTGGTGGGTTTAAAGATGTTGGTGGGGCATAATTCTCCGCACCCGCGAGAAATCGTGAGGCTGGCGCCAAAAATGGGCGGGTTTGACGCCAGCCTCCGCCCCCCCGACCGGGAACCGATTCTGCTCCCCGGTCGGGGCTAGCATCCCGCGGCCGTGAACCCCGGCATCGCGGGCTTAACGAATTTCGTTAAGCCCGCTAGCCAGAGTTAGCGACAGCTGACGCGTCAGATGATGTCAGCCGCGCATGCGCGGATTGGACGACTCCAACCCGCGTATGCGCGGATGACGTCATCACGCATTTGCGTGAAACCCGCGCATGCGCGGGCCGGTATGCCCCTCAGCCGCCCCGCGAATGGATACAGCGGGGCGGCGGAAGGATAAAGAGTGCGCGGGGTAAGTACCCGCTGCCCGCGATTGGTGCCCACCGATCGCGGGCCCATGGCACCCTTGGCACGGCCGTGGTACGGCCGTGCCAATCGGTGCCATGGTTCCCCAGATCGGGACTTTACGGCCGTTTTTACGAACGGTCAGACCAGGTGTGATTGACGTTCATAAAAAC
The DNA here is from genome assembly GCF_902713615.1 of Scyliorhinus canicula. Lineage (NCBI taxonomy): Eukaryota > Metazoa > Chordata > Chondrichthyes > Carcharhiniformes > Scyliorhinidae > Scyliorhinus > Scyliorhinus canicula. The sequence goes on along the minus strand of NC_052153.1, from coordinate 142,009,800 downwards.
GGTCGTAAAGGCCTTGGAAATCGGCCCATCGGCCAGCTGAGAATCGCTGCTCGCCGTAAAAAAACGGCGGGCAGCGATTCGTGTTGGGAGGCGGGCATGGGGGGGGGGAGAATAGCGGGAGGGCGTCGGACCAGCGTGGCCGTAAAAATTTACGGCGCCCGCTATACTCCGCCCCGTCGTGAGTGTGGAGAATTCCGCCCGTGATGTCCAGTTGGTGGCCTTCCCACCATTTACCCTCCCGCTCCCTACTTGTATGAACTTTTACAGGGTGAGGGAAGGCGGAGACACTGATCAGCTCACCTGACTGCCCTTGGGCCTAGTCAGGTCTGTAAATTGGCAATGATGGTGACTTAAGGATATTAGCCTGCCCCTGCTGGTATTTTACATCCAGCGGCAGAGGCCCATGCCATGCGGGATGTCGAGCATTACTGGCTGCATGGGCTGGTGTTGGGCAAGGAGGGGCACCCTCAGCTCATCAAAGACACCCCCCTCCCCCCTTGAAAAGGTCATCCCACTTTAACCCTCACCCCATGCCTCTTGAACCTGGCTTCAATGCACCAACTTCCCCCACTCACTCCCTCATCCCCCATAAACCCCTCGTCACTACCTTGAACTCTGGACCTACTAGTCAGTCTGACCTCCTCAGCAGTGTCAACTACCTGTAGTTCCAGCTGTGGTTACCGGTATGCTGCTGGGATTACAGAGTGGCTGACCAATCCGATTGGTCCTAGCTCTCGAAGAGATCATTTTATCCCCTGAAAGGGGTGGAGGTTTCACCCTAAAGCAATTAATACTGCCCTAAATTGTTGCACACTGTTTAGAATCGCACTATTACATATGTATCGGTCGGATTTTTTGCATAATTTGTCGCGCTCTGGCTGAAAACCGGCATGTATCTCCTCAGATGCACAGCTGAGTTTTCAGACCAGATCTTCAGCCACTATCACAAAACAAAATCTGCGGACATGGTTTACGCTGTCAGTCTGATGGAGCAGAGCCTGATAGTGTCAGCAAGGCTGGCTCCATAGAGTTTGGGGCACCATCTTTAAAGAATACTCCGATCAGGGCTGAGATAAACTCCCCCCCAACAAGCATCAGGGTGGTATTGGGAGTTCTCCCCCACAACATGAAGGTGCCAGGGTGTTGGAACCAACAATTCTACGGACACGTGCTTGTAGGATTAGAATAGCAGTTTTAATATACTTGCAACAGAGCCAGCCTGTTAGCCATTGAACTTTCGGTGAACTGGCTGGCTGACCCTGTGGCACGAATCTTTATACAGCAGCTCTGGGGGAGGAGTCCTGGGTGGAGCCAAGGGAGGAGTCCAGTACAAACTCTCGAGTACTCCCAGAGTTACTCCCCCTGGTGGTCAGGTAGTGCGACTGCACTTACAATATTGATACATATTTTCCAGATTATAATACCGTGTGAATGTCATTCACCACACAGGGGCTCTCACCTCCATCGGCAGCACCCCCCCCCCCCACCTCTCCCCCACCCCCACCAACAGCACAATATTGAAGGCTCCCTCCACCCCCCAACAGCACAAGGATCACGGGAACTCTCCCCCTCACTAGAAAGTTCTCCTCCCTTCATTGGCATGTTACCCCTTCAAAGGCAACAGCCCTTTCCCCTCCCATGATCAACACACATAACTTTAACCTCCCAGCATGGGGTTCCCCAGAAGGCCCTCCCTGGCACTGCCCCCTGCACAGGTTGTCATTGCCAGGCTGGTACTGCCCCTCTCCCTGGGGGCTATATTTACCATGGTGCCCCTGGCAGGAACCCCTCGACTGAATCCCATACTTATAAAATTGCTGTAAACCTTGCCAATGTGACATTTCGTCTTCGTATTGAAGTCTAGCTGCCCATACTGCTCACCTGTGTATGTGCTGTTGCAGTTCATTAATTATCATCCTTGCTGTTTGTCATTCCTCCCAGTCGGTATCAGTGGAAAACTTTTGAATTTTTTTCTCTCTGTTCCAATATCCGAGCCACGTAAAGTGGTTCTAAGTGAACCCTGGGGAAACACGACTGTCTACCATCCTCCAGGGTGAACAATAGCCAAGACTCATTGGAAGTTATTTGCTTTAATCTAAGTTGACACTGACCTTCCTATTCCATGAGCTGCTTTATTAACCTGCTTTTATAATGCACTTTGTCAAACACTTTCTTAAAATTCAAATAGACAACATCCATTGCATTCCCTTCAACCTTCTCTGTTACTTAATCAAAAAATTCAATTAGATCAGTCAAGCGTGATTTGTGCTTTGCAAATCCATGCTGGCTGTGCTTACTTAACTGAAAACTCTCTGAAGTACCTGTTTAATTATTTCTGAAACCTCACCCGCCACTGGTGTTAACCAACTAGCCTATGAACTATTCAAGGATTGCCTTAAATACAGGTGTCACATTTTCCAATCTCCAATACTCTGCCACATTCCCTGTCTTGGGAAGATTAAAAGATAATGGTAAGTCTTTCTGCTATATACACCTCCACTTCTTTTAGCAACCTGGGATACAAACCATCTGGAACAGGTGACGTATCCACGCCAAGCATAGCCAGCCTTAGTAGCACATTCTGCCTCTCAATTTTCATTCCCCATTACCTCTTCATTCTCCGTGCCTATTGATATTTTGGCAGATTCCTCTTCCATAGTAAACACCGATTCAAAGAACTCACTAAATATTTCAGTCCTGTCCTGTGTCTCGAAGCATAAATCACCCTCTTTGACCTTAACATTCCGCACTTCTTGTATGTCAGTAGAAGCTTTTGGGTTCCCTTTCATATTGACTGCCATTCCATTCTCATATTCTGTCTTTGTCAGTCTTATGTTTTCTCTTCATATCTCTTTGCAATCTATAATATTTGACCTGGCTGAATGTAGATATTTAATTACACTGCATGAACTGCCTACTTAATAAATTATCAACTCTTAACCTTAATCTGTGAAGAACTTTATTGATTTTGAGCAAATAAATAAAACATCTAATTACAATAAGCAAACTCCTCTCACACTGTGATCATCTTATCCCATGATGTGTATCTTTCCAACAATAAGGCCTCAATATTTCAAGAACTCCAGCTGATGATCTTAAGGTTTTACATAGGTTCATTATTTTCTCAGGTTTTTGTATTTTATACCTCTTGCAATAAGCTAGAAAGACATTATTTTATAATTTTACCAACCTGAGGTGCTGTCTTTAATATCTGTGCGTGCGAACCCTAAAATCCTTTCGCTCTTCCGCAACACTGATTGCATTTGTCATTCATGGCATAATTGCTGCAATTGTTTTTACAAACGTACAGCACCTCACAGTTGAATAACTTATTGAATAAGTCAGCACCAAATCATCCTTTCTTTGTGAATTTAATCTCAATCAAGCACGAAGCATGATTTAAGTGACGCTCTATTGCAAGTTCTAAGTGAACACAAGTCTCCCATGGGTGTTCAAATGTGCCTTTTTTTCTCGTATTCCATTGATTCTCCTAAATGCAACATAATAATAATTAGTGTCACAAGTAGGCTTACATTAACACTGCATTGAAGTAACTGTGAAAATTCCCTAGTCACCACACTGTGGCGCCTGTGCGGTTACACGGAGGGAGAATTCAGAATGTCTAATTCACCTAGCAGCACATTTCACGGGAATTGTGGGAGGAAAGCAGGAGGAATTGCGGGAGGAAAGCCACACAGACACGGGGATAACGTGCAGACTCCGCATAGACAGTGACCCAAGCCAGGAATCGAACCTGGGACACTGGCGTTGTGAAGCAACAGTGCTACCCAATGAGCTCCTGTGGCTGCCCTGCAAGAGGATGTTCTACAGTAGGTTTTGGGATTAATGTGAGTCTCTTCTCATGCAGCTTGCATCTGTCAGGGTATAGTTTGCTTCTGGCAGGGAATAGTTAACCTGACCCTTGTGGAGACTTTTTAAACATCCATTTGATAACATTGTAAAAATAATTTATACTTTTTAAAGAACTAAGGAGTGTGGATGTGATAGCACTTGTGGGAATGGTGTGACTAATACTGGGGGGTATATCTTGAGATCACTTTTGTTGCAGGATTCCTCTTCTGACACCATGTTAATTAGTCCAGCTGACGAACGATCAATGACATTGGGCTGTTAAAACAATAACTATTTTATTAAATGTAATTAAACTATGTACAGTCACTCAGGACTCAGTGTTACTTTGTTGATGCCATGAGCACTCTCCTTCATGAAGCTTATTCATGTGTTCTCTTAAATCATCATTATAAGGGATGCTATTTCTACAACCCCACATGTTAATCCTTACAAATCTCAATACTACATCTCCCCCAAGTCCTCCTCCATATTGTTTACATTCATATTAACATCCACACTGCCTCCCATCCCCCCACATACCAAGTCTCTGACATCACAAATTCAATCTGTCAGGAGGCTTCACAAATGAATGAAATGAAAATGAAAATCGCTTATTGTCACAAGTAGGCTTCAAATGAAGTTATTGATAAAGCCCCTAGTCGCCACATTACGGCGCCCGTTCAACTGACCCTGATTATGTTCTTGTCAGACTTGGACGATTAATAGTTTTGCTTTGAACTTTCTTTCTGGACTTGGATGGTTTTCATCTAGCCCTTTATCAATTGCTGATTCTTCTGAATACATGACACTTGTCATCTTTGATTAATAGAAATAAGATCCCTCCATTATTTCTCAGACAACACCTTCTGAAGTATGTATTAAATGTATGAAATCTTAATTAATGGCCCTCCATTATCTGGTGGCAAGGTCCTGCAGCTTTCAACGGGATTTCCCATTCTACACACCCCCTATCATCGAGAAACCTGTGGCTTGAGTTCGGCGTCAGTGGGACCGGAAGATCCCACTGGAGTTCCAGACCAATGAATCTATCTGCCCCAGTCCATATTTTAAAATTAATTCATGGATATGGGCATCGCTGGCGAGGCCAGCATTTATTGCTCTACTCTATTTTCCCTTCAGCTGAGTGGCTTACTGGGCCACTTCAGAGGGAATTTAAGAGTCAACCACATTGCTGTGGGTCTGGAGTCACATGCAGTTCAGACCAGATGATTACAGTAAATTTCATTCCCCATGGGCATTCGTGAACTAGATGTGTTTTAATAATAATCAACATTGGTTTCTTGCTCATTATTAGACTGTGGGTGCCATTTAATGGCCACATTGTGCTTAAGCGAGAGTGCGACGAAACAGTTAAATCGCGGGAGGGACCAGAATCGAGAACCGCGCCGGGCGCCGATCCTTTTGCGATCAAAATGGCCTACTCCCATTGGTGAAATCAGGATCTCGCCTGGGTGTGGCAAGAAACCAATAGTCACCAGTTAAACCTAATCTCCATATAATTACGAGAACGACCCCTATCTAATGCTCTCCCATGATTTAACTGCCTCCCCAACAAGTGGTCATGTGGGCGTCAATTAGTACTCTGTTTTAAAAATGGTGGAAGGGACCTAAGGAGGAGATTAGCCATATTCACTCACAGGCAAAGAGCCCAGGGGCAATGCAGTTGTTGCCCCAGTGATCGGCAGGGGGTGGGAGCCCCTGGGGGTTCAGCATCAGTCGTGGTGGGCAGTCATGGGGGGGGCGCGGTTGCAGGCTAGGGGAGTGGCCGCCAGAGGCGTAGGCCCGGGGGGTGGTGGGGAGAGGGGAGGGGGGTTTTGGGGGGAGGATGGATACCTCAACACCCGTGGTTCCCCTGGCCTAATCCTGGACCATGTGGTCCCATTCCGTGGGCAACCCCAACCTCTGCCCGCCTTCCCTACTGACTACCCATAACTCTCACTGACCACAGAGGCCAGTGACTGTGGAGCTGAAGGCTACAGCTAATAGGGAGGTAGCAATCATAGTTAAGTGAACACTTCACACATCCCAAGTGGACCTCCGTGGGTAGGCATGCCAGGTAGCATGTGGAAGCTATTGCCCAGCATCCCAATCAGACCATGATGCCTGGACACAATGCCTGAACACTGCAGGAGGCAACACCTAGAATGCAGCGACCAACGCCCGAACACCCAGGAGCTGGGCCCCAGCACGGGGACATTTCCATGACCGGAGAGTGAGTGTGTGCAAGGGGAGGGGATCAGCATCCGATCCAGGTAATGTTATGTGCAGGTGTCTGGGGTACAGGGTCTGGGGTCCAGTGAGCAAGGCCATGGGTGTGTGGGCAGGGCGTGTTGGTGAGGGTGAGCAATGGGGGAATGGAGGGTCCCGGGGTGGGGGACATTGCTGGCTGTCTGAATCTCACCCTCTCCCAAATCCTTACAGATATTACATGATATGGATGATATCTTGGACCCTGTGGAAGCTTGTTGTGCTGCTAGCAAACTAGGCTGCCAGATGCCCGAGGAGACGGTGGCAGCAGTGTTGACAGAGATTCAAGGCGGCCCATGTGCAGGGCCCGCCCCACACCCTGAGGATCTGACTGCACATCAGGCCAGGGCGGGATGCCGAGGGGTAGGCCCGCGACAGCCCAAGGTGTACAAGCGTCATTGATCCTTCGAACAGATGATGAACAACATGTGCCGCAGTAGGCTCCCGCTCAAAAAGTGGTCGGTGCGGCACCTGTGCCATGTCCTCGCAGACTAGGCACCACATGGAGGAGGAGGAGAATACCCACTCCTGGTGACCATTAAGGTCACTGGAGCCCTGAATTCCTACAGCTCAGGATCATTCCAGGGCTCGAGCGGGGACTTGTGTGGCGTCTCACAAGCCATAACCTGCAAGTGCATCCATGAAGTCATGATGCCCTGCTTGCCCGGGCTGAGAATTATATAAACTTTGATATGGACCAAACCCAACAAGATGACCAGGCAGCGGAATTTTCTGCCATGCCAGATTTCCATTGGTCTCAGGACTGATAGATTGCATGCATGTCGCCTTACGCTCACCTGAGACTGGGACATGCTCTGCAGTGCCTCATGAAAGTCCACCTGGGCGACGTCCTCCAGCAACTGGGACATGCTGTTGAGGCACTCTGCCATGGCCGTCACTGACTGAACCATGCCTTGCACACCACCACCCATGCTGCTGATGTCATGTAGCAGGCTCTCCACTGCGATCACCACCCTAGCAGTATTGGCCTCAGTGCCAGGTATTGCCGACGCCATCTCCTGTGCCCGTATCCTCTGGGTCTCCTACAATCGGCTGTGGACCTGCAGGAGGGTTGCTGATATCCCCCTCTGAATCACACGGCTGCACCCGATCGTCTGCAAAAGCTCCGGGTAAATCTGGTCCAGAGGCTCAGTATCTGAAACAAAAACAGAAAATCCTGGACAATCTCAGCAGGTCTGACAGTGTCTGTGGGGATAAAAGGGAGCTGACATCAAAGCTAGAGAGAACTGGAAATGGGGTCAGATTAATGCTGCAGTGGGAGGGCGACGAGCAGTGGGGCTGGATAGGGGGCCAGTGATAGGTGGAGATTGACAAAAACAGTCTTTAAGAAATGTGGACTATGCACCTCCATCTTCTAAAAGCTGGTGCCATTTATATCTCTCTTTCTCTTTCCTTTAGGCCCCATGCTTCAAACAACATAATCAGTGGTGATACCAGTCTTTACCATTTGGATATGGCTGGTTTGCTCCAGAATTCCAGTTGGTAAAATATATAACTTTCCATACTTTTAATGTGTTTATTTACAGAGTTACACATCTCAAGCGTGCACCTCCTAACCAAACAAGCACAGTTTCAATCAGCAGCGTTGCATCTGACCAGGAACGCGACGCAGCTGGTAGATGCCGGGAGAAGCCTTCCGCGGGCTTCCCTACAGCCAGTATGCCTCGCAAGATCTACCCAGACCTCGCGAGGTGGCATGATCAGGACCCCACACGCAACGGGCGTGACCAAGCTGCACCCGTACTTATGTGTACACACCTGGGACCTACCGGGCGTCAGGCATCTAACGGCTGGGGGCGGGGGTCCTGGAAAGAGCTGTAAAGGGGACGCCCTCAGTGACACCATAGCAGAGTGTCATTACTTGGGGGGTGTGGGGTCATGCCCATTTGTTTTGGGGGGGTGACATTGCCCATGGGTAAGGGTTTGAGGGGGACTCAAAAGCTTACTTAGAGATCGGAGCACCCTTTCAAAATGGCGGCCCGATCTCTGGCCAGTGATGAAAATAATTATGTGTGGGCTTGACCGGGGGAAAACTCCCAGGGCCCAAAGAAATGACTAAGCGTGGTTAGATAGTGGTGGGGAATGCCTTGACAGAGCCAGCGGGAAACTCCCAGAAAAACCCACCACAAATGACACTTGGAAACCTTTCCATTAGATGAGCCCTCAGTCTGTTATTCTTTACAAGAGTATAAGTGAATCCCCAGTTCATGCCCTTCCCCTGCATGCAGGTAATACACAATTAACATGATCAAAATGTTTCTTGAACAGACAGCTTCCCAACTTCCTAAAGGACCTCTGATAAGAAGTTGTGTTCAAACCATCTTGTCCTTCAATTTATTATGTACTTCTTTAGATATCAACCATTGACATAGAGGACTGTGGTATTGTAACTAATGCACCTCTCTTTTGTCACCAATAATAAGTGATTGCTCAGCAAGATATTCTCGGTACAACGTATTGATTTGGTCTATTAATTTCTTTGTGCATCGTGGCAGCTTGAGGTGCTGCTTTTCGCTGTTTGTCCTTTGTTTCACATGTGTTACAAGATGAAGCTATACAAAATGTAGCTGAAACATTGACCGAGCTGATTCTCGGAGGGAGATTATCTGGGGCTGGTAAGGAAGATTTAGAAAAATCTGTCAGAGGAAAAAGGAAAGTAAGACAATGGAATACACACAAAAACAGATAATGCTGGAAATACAGAACAGCGCTGGCAGCATTTGTGGAGAGCTAATTAGTTAATGTTTCAGGTCGTTGGCCTTTCAGTAGAACCAATGTCATGAGTGTTTAGGTAGGAACAAGGCAGTGTTACATTGGAATAATCTCATGGAATTGGGACATTTGGCCCTAAAGGTTTGGAATTTATCTTTCATGGCAGCAATATTCCTAATGCCATATGCCTTCTCTGCAACCCTTTCCTTCAGCCATTGGCTTAACCTGTTATTTAATCACTAACTCTGCTGGTCCATTGCAGAAGCTCAGCGCTCTGTGAAGAAACTTTCTTCAGCACTCTGTTCTAAATCTCTTAACATGTGCTCTTATAAAGGCCATTTATTCTGCATTTATCTTCCACAGGAAAAAGGCTGCTTTTAATCTACTCGTCCATCCTTTTATTATTTTAAAGGTCACTGTCTAACAACAATAATTTCTCATGCATAATAATACAGTGCCTTCTCATGTTTAATAATAGCGTGCCTCTCAATTTATCGGGCGGACCGCAGCATTTGAGTCATCAGGCAAAGCAAAGGGTGGAGGGGTTTGTCTCCTCATCAATTCCTCCTGGTGCTTAGATGTGGCGACCTTGGTGACCGACTGCTCCCCGGACCTGGAATACCTGACCATGAAGTTCCACCCATACTACCTTCCATGTTATTTCACTTCAGCCATTATCACAGCAGTCTACATTCCAACGACTTCAAAAAGGCCAACCTCAAGAGTGTACTGCCAAAATTCCACCAACGCATCTCCTGTCCAACCAGGGGCGACAACACTCCTGACCACTGCTACTCAAAAATCAAGGGCGCCTACCATTCCATCCCCTGACCGCACTTTGGAAAATCAGACAATAAGACGGTGCTCCTTCTCCCAGCACACAAGCTGAAACTTAAGCGGGAGAATCCGGCTAAGAAGATTGTGCAGTGCTGGTCCGAGGAAACAGAAAAGCTCCTATGTGACTGCTCGGAGACAGTGGACTGGTCTATATTTAAGAACTCAGCGACCAATCTAAATGAGTATGCCACCACCATCACAGACTTCATCATCAAATGTGTGGACAACTGCATGCCAAAGAAAGCAAACATACGTTCCCCAACCGGAAGCCACGGCTTAATTGGGAGATTGACTCCCTATTGAAAGATAGGTCTGAAGCGTTCAAGTCAGGTGACTCTCACCTATAGAGGAAATCCAGGTACAACCTCTGCAAAGACATCCAGGATGCCAAGAGAAAATATCAGCAGGACTGTTTTGAATTTTGTTTTGTCTTTGCCTTCAGCGAACGTAAGGGAGTTGTAGATTTGGATGGCGTGGTCCCCCGCTGTGGAGAGAAATAGCACCTTCCCCCAGCATCCGATGTGGCTTTGAGGTCGGAGTCCTCGATGTACAAGAGGAACTTTTGCTTGAAGATCTTCCGATTGGCGCCGAGGTTGCCGGAGATGCAGAGCTGCGGAGGAGGCTGGATGTTTTCCATTTCACCGGATGGCTGCTTGCTGGTCAATGCTGATTCACTCGAGGTAGGTCCGTCAAGATCAGGAGCACTCTGGTACCATGTTGCGTTAGGCAGGCTGGTTCGATGTGGACTGCACTTGATGCAGGGAAGCTAGAAGCAGACGTGTAACACTGGAGAAAATCCAGCACTGTTTTATTCAATAATAGATCTGATATACATATTCAGCTGTGGGTCGACACTATACTGAACTGATTGGAGAGCCTGACAAGACTTCCTAGCTACCGCATGGTGTTTGCACTGGCTAGCTCATGGACTCTGTCTCAGTGGCTGGGTCCAGAGAGAGCAGGAAACCTAGTGCCCTCTGGCTTTATAGTGATAGTGTCCTGTCTGGTGATTGGCTGCACTGTGTTGTGTGCTTACTGGTCATCCTGAATGTCAATCACTGCCTGTCTGCACCTCATTATATGCATGAGTGGATATTATGACAATGGCAAGGCCTAAACAACATAACGCGCTACAAAGCGAAGCCGAGCAGTATCTCCAGCAGCAGCGCTCCCCTCCCTGATGAACTGAATACATTCTATGCTTGGTTCGAGCAGGAAACCATCATTCCACTGTCCAGGGGCTGGTTTAGCTAAGGGGCTGGTTTAGCTCACTCAGCTAAACCGCTGGCTTTGAAAGCAGACCAAGCAGGCCAGCAGCATGGTTCGATTCCCGTACCTGCCTCCCCGGACAGGCGCCGGAATGTGGCGACTAGGGGCTTTTCACAGTAACTTCATTGAAGCCTACTCGTGACAATAAGCGATTTTCATTTCATTTTCATTTCAGTGCCTCAGCAGCCCAAAACACACCCATACCTACCGTCAAAGCTTCCAAAGTCAGATCGGCCTTCCTGAAAGTGAACCCTCAGATGGCGACGGGTCCGGATGGGGTCCCTGGCCGTACACATAGAGCCTAAACAAACCAGCTGGCAGATGTGCTCGCAGACGTCTTCAACCTATCTATACTCCGCTTGGAGGTCCTCACCTGCTTCAAGAAGACCACCATCATACCGGTGCCAAAGAAGAACCAGGCTACTTGCCTCAATGACTATCGTCTAGTGGCTTTGACATTGATCGTAATGAAGTGCTACGAGAGGTTGGTCATGAAGCACATCAACTCCATACTACCAGGATGACTTGATCCACTGTAATTCGCATACCACCGCAACCGGTCTATAGCAGACGCCATCTCCTAGGCCCTACACTCATCCCTGGAGCATCTCAACAACAAGGACTCCTACATCAGACACCTATTTATTGACTACAGCTCCGCCTTCAACTCCATAATCCAAGCCAAATTCATATCAAAGCTCCAAAAACTTGGACTCGGCTCCTCACTCTTCAACTGAATCCTTGACTTTCTGACCCACAGACCACAATCAGTAAGAATAAACAACACTTCCTCCACAATTGTCCTCAATACTGGGAGGCTCCGTACTTAGCCCCCTACAATAAGCCCCACGATTGCATGGCAAATTTGGTTCCAACACCATCGACAAGTTTGTTGACGACATGACCATAGTGGGTTGGATCTCGAACAATGATGAATCAGAATACAGGAGGGAGACAGAGAACCAAGTGGAGTGGTGAAACAACAACAATCTATTCCTCAATGCCAGCAAAACTAATGAGCTGGTCATTCACGTCAGGAAGCAAAGTATTGCACACACCCCTGTCTGCATCAATGGGGATGAAGTGCAGATGGTTGACAGCTTCAAATTCCTTGGTGTAGACATTATCAAAATCTGTCCTGGTCCTCCCACGTCGACGCCACCACCATCAAAGGACAACAGCGCCTATACGTCCCCAGGAAACGAAGGAAATTCGGCCTGTCCACATTGACTCTAACCAGCTTTCTCAGATGCACTATAGAAAGCATCCTATCTGGCCACATCACAGTCAGGTATGGCAACTGCTTGGCCGAAGACCACAAGAAATTTCAAAGTGTCGTGAACACAGCCCAGTCCATCACACAAACCTACCTCCCATCCATTGGCTCTATCTGCACCTCCCACTGCCTTGGGAAAGTGGGCAGTATAACCAAAGACCGCACCCACATGGCTTACTCACTCTTACAGCTTCTTCTATCGGGCAGGAGATATAAAAGTCTGAGAACACGCACAGATTCAAAAACAGCTTCTTCCCCACCGTTACCAGACTCCTAAACAACCCTCTTATGGACTGAACTGATTAATACTACACTCCCGTATGCTTCACTCAATGCCGTTGTCTATGTATTTACATTGTGTACCTTGTGTTACCCTATTAAGTTTTCTTTTTCTTTTCATGTATTAAATGATCTTCTTGAGCTGCTCGCAGAAAACTACTTTTCACTCTACCTCGGTACACGTGGCAATAAACAAATCCAATCTAACCCAATCCAGTGCAGAAAATTGCCCCACTGCATTTCACAGAAGCACCAAGATAAAGAAATGGATATTGGGAGCAATTATCAAGAGCTCAAATAGTTAAATTGTCAAAAGAGTAGAGGAAGTTGAAATGGCAAATGGGTTCTGGGAGCAAAAGCTAGAAAATGGGGCTCAGCTATAAGGCACATCTGCCAACAAGACAGGCAAGAATTAGAAGGATGTAAAATATGTGTGTTTCAACAGAGGTCTGACCCGACTTGTTCCTGAATATCTCACAGTGGAACTCTGTTTTGTGTTGAACTTTCTTCATACTCCCTTCTTTCTGCGCCTCTGTCACCTTCTCCAGTTTTGCCATTCTCCAAGAATTGTGTTTGAATTTGTTTATTGTCACAGTGTTAAGTATTTTTATGCGAGCAGCTCAACACATCATTCAGTACATGAAAAGAGAAGGAAATAAAAGAAAATACATAATAGGGCAACACAAGGTACACAATATAACTAGATAACACTGGCATTGGGTGAAGCATACAGGGGTGCTGTGTTAATCAGGTCAGTCTATAAGAGGGTCGTTTAAGAGTCTGGTAACAGTGGGGAAGAAGCTGTTTTTGAGTCTGTTCCTGCGTGCTCTCAGACTTTTGTATCTCCTGCCCGATGGGAAAGTTGGAAGAGTAAGTAAGCTGACTGGGAGGGGTCTTTGATTATGCTGCCCACTTTCCCCAGGCAGCGGGAGGTGTAGCTGGAGTTGATGGATGGGAGGCAGCTTTGTGTGATGGACTGGGCTGTGTTCATGACTCTCTGAAGTTTCTTGCGGTCCTGGGCCGAGCAGTTGCCATACCAGGCTGTGATGCAGCCCGATAGGATGCTTTCTATGGTGCATCTGTAAAAGTTGGTAAGAATTAATGTGGACATGCCGAATTTTCTTAGTTTCCTGAGTAAGTATAGGCGCTGTTGTGCTTTCTTGGTGGTAGCATCGATGTGGGTGGAACAGGACAGATTTTTTGAGATGTGTACCCCTAGGAATTTGAAGCTGCTAACCATCTCTACCTCGGCTCCGTTGATGCTGACAGGGGTGTGTACAGTACTTTGCTTCCTGAAGTCAATGACCAGCTCTTTAGTTTTGCTGGCATTGAGGGATAGATTGTTGTTGCTGCCCAACTCCACTAGGTTCTCAATCTCCCTCCTGTATTGTGACGTCGTTATTCGAGATCCGGCCCACTATGGTCGTATCGTCAGCAAACTTGCAGATGGAGTTGGAACCAAATTTTGCCAGGCAGTCGTGTGTGTACAGGGAATAGAGTAGGGGGCTAAGTACACAGCCTTGCGGGGCCCCGGTATTGAGGAATATTGTGAAGGAAGTATTGCTGTTTATTCTTACTGATTGTGGTCTGTGGGTTAGAAAGTCGAGGATCCAGTTGCAGAGTGAGGAGCCAAGTTCTAGGTATTGGAGCTTTGACATGATCTTGGCTGGGATTATGGTGTTGAAGGCGGAGCTGCAGTCAATAAATAGGAATCTGATGTAGGAGTCCTTCTTGTCTAGATGCTCTAGGGATGAGTGTAGGGCCAAGGAGATGGCATCTGCTGTAGACCGGTTGCGGCGGTATGTGATTGCAGTGGATCAAGGCATTCTGGGTGTATGGAGGTGACGCGCTTCATGACCAACCTCTCGAGGCACTTCATTATGACTGAAGTCAGGGCCACCGGATGGTAGTCATTGAGGCACGTTGCCTGGTTTTTCTTTGGCACCGTTATGATGGTCTTTCTGAAGCAGGTGGGGACCTCGGAGTGGAGTAGGGACAGGTTAAAGATGTCCACAAACACATCTGCCAGCTGGTCCATGCAGGCTATTAGTGCACGACCAGGGATCCTGTCCGGACCCGTCGCCTTCCAAGGGTTCACTTTCAGGAAAGCTGATCTGACTTTGGAAGCTTTGATGCTGGGTATGGGCGTGTTATGGGCTGCTGAGGCACTGGACAGCAGATCGTTGCTTTCCTGCTCGAACCGAGCATAGAATGCATTGAGTTCATTGGGGAGGGGTGCGCTGCTGCTGGAGATACTGCTTGGCTTCACTTTGCAGCCCTTTATGTTGTTTAGGCCTTGCCACAACCGCCGAGAGTCTGTAATGCTAGTCTGTGATCTAGCTTGGTCTGATATTTTCTCATGTCATCTCGGATGGCTTTGCGGAGGTCGTACCTGGATTTCTTGTATAGGTCAGGGTCGCCTGACTTGAACGCCTCAGACCCAACCTTCAGTAGCCAGTCAATCTCGCGATTGAACCATGGTTTCCGGCTGGGGAACGTATGTAATGCTTTCTTTGGCACGTAGTCGTCCACACATTTGCTGATGAAGTCTGTGACGGTGGTGGCATGCTCATTTAAGTTGGTCGCTGAGTTCTTAAATATGGACCAGTCCACTGTCTCCAAGCAGTCACGTAAGAGCTCTTCTGTTTCCTCGGACCAGCACTGCACAATCTCTTTAGCTGGATTCTCCCGCTTGAGTTTCTGCTTGTATGCCCGGAGTAGGAGCACAGTCTTATGATCTGATTTACCAAAGTGCAGGCGGGAGAAGGAACGGTAGGCGTGCTTGATTTTTGAGTAGCAGTGGTCAAGAGTGTTGTCGTCCCTGGTGGGACAGGAGGTATGCTGGTGGAGTTTTGGCACTTGAGGTTCCTTTCATTCGAGCCTCACTATTGACTTTCATGTCTTGATTTGTAATTTTAGAGCTGCTGAAGTGAATGGGTTCGAAGAATAATGTTTATTTAACTACCTCCATGTTAGTGTTCGTTAAGCTTCCTTTCAGACAAGGTGGCAAATTTATTGCCGACTATGTAAATATTACAAATGGGGCTGGTTTAGCTCACTGAGCTCAATCGCTGGCTTTTAAAGCAGACCAAGCAGGCCAGCAGCACGGTTCGATTCCCGTACCAGCCTCCCCAGACAGGCGCCGGAATGTGGCGACTAGGGGCTTTTCACAGTAACTTCATTGAAGCCTACTCATGACAATAAGCGATTTTCATTTCATTTCTTATTAAAATAGGTTAGTAAGGTGTAAAGTCCATTATCCATACTTTTTAAAAATAAATTTAGAGCACCCAGTTCTTTTTTTCCAATTAAGGGGCAATTTAGCATGATCAATCCACCTACCTTGCACATCTTTGGGTTGTGAGGGCGAAACCCACGCAAACACGGGGAGAATGTGCAAACTCCACACGGACAGTGACCCAGAGCCAGTATCGAACTTGGCACAATGACCTTGGCGCCGTGAGGCAGCATTGCTAACCACTGCACCACCGTGCTGCCCTCCATTATCCATACTTAGGACAACAATCCGTGAAGGGTTGCCAGTTCAAATTGTTAGCAAGTAGCAACAAATTCAGAGAGGACAAAATGTCTTGATTATTTCGTATATTAATCTCATGAACGCTGTAAAAACTACACTCCCTTTTAATGAACACACATAAAAGCATGCTTTAAGTGCAGTGTTTTGGAATAAATTGTAATAACAGCCATACTCTTAAATTTTATAGCGCCAGAGTTTAACCCAAGTGAGAAAGTCATCTCTTATTTGTACCTGCCAAGGATCACAAATGGTTCCATTCAACAGCCTGGCTTTGCTGCAAGCATTTTACCAGAACAAAGTCTCCTTGTGGTTATCAGAGTTTTCAGATCACCAGGATGTGAAGTGCAGAAGGATGCTTGGAAAGTCAGTGTCCTTCTGAAGCCCTGACTGAGGTCACACTATTGAAGCTCACTGACGGTACTGACAGCATCATACATAACTTAAGAATACATTGCTACCAGCTGCCAAATGGAAAATGTTCCTTTCTGTGGCACTGTCATCTTTCACCCGAATAAGCACAAAATGACAGTTTTCTCATGAATAATGTAGTTTGAGGCTTCAGCTGAGACAACACTGTTGAAGATCACCAATCAGGCGGTAGCGACAAGAGACACAATCTGGCCTTGTGGTACCTTGGCAGTATTACACAATACAAAATGGTAAGCTATCCAATTTGCTTCATTGTCAACCCATCACTACAATGAACACAAAGTTCAAGTTATCTGAAGTATTTCAATTGGCTCATTAAAGGTGAAATATTTCACCTGATGAACAAAATAAAAGTGAGTTAAAAACTGACCTTAGGTAATGAGATGTCATAGGGACAACTATAAACTATATTTCCTGACATCAATAGATTTTCTACTTTTCTGTGTTCATTTCATTCATGAGTTAATGGAGGTTAGTAATGGCGAGTGCAGTGTTACGGTCACAGTTGACGGTATCACTGGAGGGGACGATATCATAATTGAACCCTGACTCAAAAGATTCCAACATTTACGTACTTCATTAAATCTGGAGGAACAGAGCCATAGGACTGTTAATTAATTTTAGCAACAAGAAAATAAACATTTATTAAATATGAAAAAATGGATTATAATACAATACTCCTTTATTCCCTTTTAGGTTAACATGCACAAGGTGTTAAGATTAATATGGATGGCATAGTACATTTGCAGCTACAAAGGTCTGATTGACACACAATGTTCCTTTTTGAAGGCACACTCATTGGTTGTGGTAAAACACACACAATTCTCTGAAACCAAGTTAGTGTTTGTGGATTTCTTCTTTAAATCCTCCCCAGATGATTGCCATATGAGAGTTTCAACCTCCACTCCCCCAAAAATGTTTCAAAATCTCTTGCAATAATGCTTTCCATTCGCAGGTTACATTCGGAAATCCGCTCCACATTTTCCAAAGGACTCTTTTGAACAGAACTTCCGCTCCACTTCTACCAGATAATTAATTCCAGGTTTTACACCACCCCTTTTGGGATTTCTTTCTGTTTTTACACACACAAGTTCCTATATCCAACCACCAATTACATAGAACAGTACAGCACAGAACAGGCCCTTCGTCCCTCAATGTTGTGCCAAGCCATGATCACCCTACTCAAACCCACGTATCCACCCTATACCCGTAACACAACAACCCCCCCATTAACCTTACTTTTTTTAGGACACTACGGGCAATTTAGCATGGCCAATCCACCTAACCCGCACATCTTTGGACTGTGGGAGGAAACCGGAGCACCCGGAGGAAACCCACGCACACAGGGGGAGGACGTGCAGACTCCACACAGACAGTGACCCAGCCGGGAATCGAACCTGGGACCCTGGAGCTGTGAAGCATTTATGCTAACCACCATGCTACCCTGCTGCCCCATTGTTCCAACATTATCTCCATTGACATCTCACAAACTGTAGTAAGATATCATAATCCTTCAAACCACTTCAGATATCTCTGATTTCACACTAGCCAGCTCCTTTACAGTTCTGTGACTTGAAAAGAACATACCCTGTTCTGCTCCCAGTTCATCTTTGTTCCTTCAACTTTAGGCTCTCTTAGGGCAGCACGGTGGCCTAGTGGTTAGCACAACCGCCTCACGGCGCTGAGGTCTCAGGTTCGATCCCGGCTCTGGGTCACTGTCCGTGTGGAGTTTTCACATTCTCCCCGTGTCTGCGTGGGTTTCGCCCCCACAACCCAAAAATGTGCAGAGTAGGTGGATTGGACACGCTAAATTGCCCCTTAATTGGAAAAAATAATTGGGTAATCTAAATTTATAAAAAAAAAACTTTAGGCTCTCTGGACTCTCCTCTTAATTTCTCTAGTTTTCTTATGTTGCTGTCCTTCAGATTTCTGACACTGGCTTTCTTAACCTTTACTCAGTTGTGTGGCTATTATTTTAGCAAAACTGAGAGATGCTTCTTTTCTATCTGCCTGTCCCAAATGCAGAGCTTCCAGTTAAAATGAAAGAACAAAGGAAATTTAATAATAACAAGCTCGGCAGGGAGTGACTGAGACACTATGGACAGGATTCTCCGACCCCCCCGTCAGGTCGGAGAATTCTCCGGCGTCATTTTTTTGGTGCGAGCGGGGATCGCGCTGCGCTGATCAGGGGCCGTTGGCAGCAAACCCCCCTCCCCCCCGGCGATTCTCCGGGCCCCAATGGGCCGAGCTGCCGCCCGTTTTCGGCAAGCCCCTCCGGCGTGAAATACACAAGGTCCATCCCGGCGGGACCTGGCTTGGAGGGTGGTTAGCAGGGTCCTGGGGGGGGGTGGGGGGGGGGTGGGGGGGGGGGGGGGGGGTGGGCGCAGGGGGATCCAGCCCTGGGGGGGCCCCCACGGTGGCCTGGCCCGCGATCGGGGGCACTCTTTCCCTCCGCACCAGCCTGTGTAAGGCTCCGGGATGGCTGGCGTGGAGAAGAAACCCTCTGCGCATGCGCAGGAAACACGCCAATGGTTCTGCGCAAGCGCCAGAACATGCTGGCACTCCTGCACATGCGCCAACTCACGCCGGCCGGTGGAGGTCCTTCGGCACCGGTTGGTGCTGCGCCAATCACTCCAGCGCCGGCCTAGCCCCCGGAGGTGCAGAGGATTCCACTCCTTCCTGACGGCCCGACGCTGGAGTGGTTCATGCCACTCTTTCGCACCGGTACGGCCCACCCTGCCTGTTGCAGGAGAATCCCAGCCTATGATCCTGACCCTCAAAATGGGTCAGGATAGATTCAGCACCAGTACACCTGTTGAAACTAGTTGTGGATTTCTCCAATCTCCCCGCCAATGGGTTCAAAAATGTGTTTTAAGTATAGAAACATCAAAAATAGAAGCAGGCCATTCGGCCCATTGAGCCTACTCCACCATTCGTTATGATCATGGCTGATCATGCAACACAGTAACCTGTTCCTACTTTCCCTCCATTTCTTTTAACCCCCTTTAGCTTCAAGAGCTATGTCCGACATATTCTTCAAAACATGTTTGACCTCAACTGCTTTCTGTGAATGCCACAGGGTCACCACTCTCTGGGTGAAGAAACTTCTCTTCATCTCAGTCCTAAATGGTTTACCCTGAATCCTTAGACAATTATCCTTGGTTCTAGACTCCCCCACCATCGGGAACTGTCTAGTCCTGTGAGAGTTATACAGGTTTCCAAGGGATTCCCTCTCATTTTTCTAAACTTCTAAACTCCAGCAAATATATTCCAAAGCCGCCATTCCAGGAATCAGTCTGGTAAACCTTTGCTGCACTCCCGCCAGAACAAGAATATCCTTCCCTAGATAAGGAGACCAAAACTGCACACAATATTCCGCGTGGGGCCTCACCAAGGCCCTGTATATTTGTAGCAAGTCATTCCTGCTCCTGTACTCAAATCCTCTCGCTGAAGGCTAACTTACCATTTCCTTTCTTGCCATCTGCTGTCCCTGAATGTTTACCTTCAGTGACTGGTCTAAAAGGACACCCAGCTTGTTGTACATTCCCCTCTCTCAATCTGTAGCCATTCACATTATTGTATGCCTCCCTGTTTTTGCTACCAAAGTAGATAACCCGACCTTTATCCACATTTTTCTGCACTGCCATGTGTTTGCCCACTCACTCAACTAGTTCAAATCACCAGTGTCAATTTCCTGTTGGATCTTCTGCTGGCGCATGTCATGGCAGATTAGGAAACCTTCTGGTGCCCAGCATAAAACTGATTTGCATCCTGCTAATAGGATGCAGATGATGGCTGACAAGAATCTTGCCCTTCAGAAGGTGGTGGTGCACTGCCCTCTTGAACCGCTGTGCGGGAGGGAATTCCAGGATTTTGAACCAGTGACAGTGAAGAAACCGTGATATATATAGGGGCTGGTTTAGCACAGTGAGTTAAGACAGCTGGCCTGTAATGCAGAACAAGACCAGCGGCGCGGGTTCAATTCCTGTTCCAGCCTCCCCGAACAGGCGCCGGAATGTGGCGACTAGGGACTTTTCACAGTAACTTCATTGAAGCCTACTTGTGACAATAAGTGATTATTATCATTATTATTATATATTTTCAAGTTAGGATGGTGAGTGACTTGGAGGGGAACCTTAGTGGGGTTCCAAGTTATCTGCTGCCCTTGTCCTTTTAGATGGTGTTATCTTGGATTTGGAAGGTGCTGCCTATATCCTTAATGAGTTCCTGCAGTGCATCTTGTGCACACTATTGCCATGGTGCGCGGTGGTGGAAGGATTCAATATTTGTAGACGGGGTAGCAGTTGAACAGCCTGCTTTGTCTTGGATGGTGTTGAGCTTCTTGAATGTTGTTGAATCTGCACTCATCCAGGGCAAAGGGAGATTATTCCATCACATTCTTGATTTGTGCCTTGTAGGTGATAGACAGGCTTTGGGGAGTCAGGTGGTGAGTGACTTGCCACAGGATTCCTAACTTTTGATCTGCTCTTGTAGCCATGATTTTATATGACTAGACCAGTTCAGTTTGTGGCCAATAGTAACCTCTAGGATGTTGATATGGCAGTGAGACACTTGCAATCAAGCCCATTCCACCTCGGAATATGGCACAATCCCCTGGATGCATAATTAATTAGGTCAGGACCGGAGGATATGGCGTGATTTCCCGACAGCCTCCACTGTGGGAGATGTAGGGCTGAATTCTTCTGCCTCGTCCGCCGCAAGATCGCCACGGGTGGGACTCGGACTATGTCAAGGTCTATTGAGCTCGTGTGGGAATGGGCTTGGTCCCAGATGGAAGAATTCCAGCCCAAAGATTTTCAGAGCCATTCTGTCATCTTTATCATTGAAAGCAGGAGAAACCCAGTTTATACTGAGACTGTGAAGCTGATAATGAAGTTACGCTTATCATTGTGATAATGTAAATACTATTAACATGAAGTACCAACTTACTTTTACTGTAATTACTCAAAATGGCATTGACTATGGGTTGGATTCTCTAATTTCCCCCAGCCGCGTGTTTCGCGCCGACATGAGGCAGTATGCTGTTCGCTGGTGGTGGGATTTTCTGTTCCCACCACCATCAATGGGATTTCCCATTGAAAACAACCCACACTGCTGGGAAATCCATGGGCGGGGTTGTGCAGCCAGCGGGACCAGAGAATGGTCGGTGAATTCCAACCTGTCTCCTTGCAATACAGTTAAATAAAATGGTGTTTGTAGTAATCCTTTACGTTCACCTCTGTCTTTAGGTTTTCTGCACATATTAGTTAATTTGTAATCGATGGAGGGTTTGGGTTGATTTGATTGATCTTGTTTGGTGAATAATCGATAGAGTCCAGTTTCTGAGATGTGCTGTTTCTGCAGTCTCATGAGCTTGTCTGTTTGTTTTGATGCAACATTGTACAAGAAGGCAATAATCAGTATCCCTTCCGGAGTTTCCAAAATGTCATACGATTTAAATGAGGAAAATGCACTTGTGCGGGGTCAGCAAATACCACAAGACAGTACATGCTTAATCAAAACTACCCTAGATCTAAACATCAATTTATCAGAGGAGTCATGTATTTGCTGTCTCTGTTTCACAAGGCAAATTGCCAGAGAATGGTTTTCTGTAATATGCCCACAACATAGGAGCAGCATGTGGCACAGTAGTTATTGATGCTCTAACAATTGGACACACAGACTCGAATCAGTACAAGAGAGGCTTTATTACCAGGAGATGTTATTCCTTCGAGGGCCTTGATGACGGTGGCAGACGTCATATCCGGGCATGGGATGGCGAAGGGGAACCTAGAGAATTCATCGACCACACTAAGGATATAGGTGTTGTGGTCGGTGGAGGGAGGGGCCCTTTGAAGTCCACGCTGAGGCATTCAAAGGAACGGGACGGTTTCACCAGGCGCACGTTTAGCTCAGGGGCAGGTTTAGCTCAGGGGCTGGTTTAGCTCACTCGGCTAAATCACTGGCTTTTAAAGCAGACCAAGCAGGCCAGCAGCACGGTTCGATTCCCGTACCAGCCTCCCCGGACAGGCGCCGGAATGTGGCGACTAGGGGCTTTTCACAGTAACTTCATTGAAGCCTACTCGTGACAATAAGCGATTTTCATTTCATTCACGTGGCCTGGCCGGTAGAAGTGCGGCTTGCACTCCGCACAGACCTGGCAGTCTCTGGTGACTGTCTGTACTTCCTCGACGGAGTAGGGCAGGTTGCAGGCTTTGACTAGGTGGTACAACCGAGTGACTCCCGGATGGCAAAGGCTGTCGTGCATGGCACAGAGCTGGTTCACTTATGCGCTGACACATGTACCTCGGGAGAAGGCTCTGGGGGCTCATTGAGCTTGCCGAGGCGATACAAGATCTCGTAATTATAGGTGGAGAGCTCGATTCTCCAGCGCAAGATTTTGTCGTGTTTGATCTTGCCCCGCTGCGTGTTGTTAAACATGAAGACTACCGCCCGTTGGTCAGTGAGGAGAGTGAACCTCCTGCCGGCCAGGTAATGCTTCCAGTGCCGCACCGCTTCAACGATAGCCTGGGCCTCCTTTTCAACAGACGAATGTCGAATTTCGGAGGATGCAGGAAAAGAATGCCACGGGTCTGCCTGCCTGGTCTAGAATGGCGGCGAGGGTGACATCTGAAGCGTCACTCTCTACTTGGAAGGGCAGTGTCTCATCTACTGCATGCATCCTGGCCTTGGCTATGTCTGCACGAATACGGGCGAAGGCCTGTTGTGCCTCGGCCGTGAGGGGAAATTGCGTGGACTGGATCAGTGGGCGGGCCTTTTCCGCGTATTGTGGGACCCACTGGGTGTAGTAAGAAAAGAACCCCAGGCATCGTTTGAGAGCCTTGGGGCAGTGGGGGAGGGGAAGCTCCATGAGGGGGCACATGCGGTCGGGATCGGGCCCCAGTAGTCCGCTTTGGACTACGTAGCCGAGGATGGCTAAGTGGTCTGTGCTGAATATGCACTTCTCCTTGTTATAAGTGAAGTTGAGGAGAGATGCGGTGTGGAGAAATTTGGCAAGGTTGGAGTCATGGTCCTGCTGGTCGTGGCCGCAGATGGTGACATTGTCTAAGTACAGAAACGGGGCCCGCAGTCCGTACCAGTCAACCATTTGGTCCATTTCTCTTTGAAATACCGATACCCCGTTAGTGATGCCAAAGGGAACCCTAAGAAATTGATAGAGTCGACCGTCCGCCTCAAAGGCAGTGTAGGGACAGTCTGATTTACGGATGGGGAGCTGGTGGTAGGCGGATTTCAGGTCAATTGTTGAGAAGACCCGGTACAATCTGATTGACCATATCAGATATGCGAGGGAGGGGGAACGCCTCGAGCTGCGTGTACCGGTTGATGGTCTGGCTGTAGTCCACGACCATCCTGTGTTTCTCCCCAGTTTTAACCACCACCACTTGGGCTCTCCAGGGGCTGTTGCTGGCCTCGATAATACCGTCACGATGCAGCGGCTGGACTTCGGACCTGATGAAGGTCTTGTCCTGGGTGCTGTACCGTCTGCTCCTGGTGGCGATGGGCTTGCAATCTGCAGTCAGATTGGCAAAAAGGGAGGGAGAGTCAACCTTGAGGGTCGTGAGGCCGCAAACGGTGAGTGGGGGTAGGGGTCCGCCGAAATTGAGGGCGAGGCTCTGGAGGTTACATTGGAAATCCAGGCCCAGTAAGAGTGTATCACAGAGATTGGGGAGAACGTACAGGCGGAAACCGCTGAATTCCATGCCTTGTACGGCGAGTTTACCCAGACAGAAGCCCCGGATCGGGACAGAGTGGGATCCGGAGGCCAGGGAGATCCGCTGGTTGGCGGGATGGACCCCGAGGGAGCAGCGCCTTACCATGTCCAGAGAGGCTTTATTACCATGAGATGTTATTCCTTCGACTGCAGCTGGTAGAATGGCAGCTCAGGAGAACTCATGAATATTTATACTGCACCCTGTGGGCGGAGCTAGCCGGCAGGAGCTTACCGACAAACCTGTAATACAGGTACTGCTGTACATCCCCTAATACAGGTATACACATATATATACAGTGGTGGATCACCACAGTTATCACTAGGACTGTAACGCTGAGGACCCGGGTTCGAATCCCGGCCCTGGGTCACTGTCCGTGTGGAATTTGCACATTCTTCCCATGTCTGCATGGGTTTCACCCCCACAACCCAAAGATGTGCAGGTTAGGTGGATTGGTCACGCTAAGTTGCCCCTTAATTGGAAAAAAAAATAATTGGCTACTCTAAATTTATATAAAAAATATGACATAACTGCAACAGGTCTGACGGTTACCACTACAAGAAGTTTCTATAATTTTCATGCACTGTACCATTTTCAGCAACACATTCCTCACCACATAGTTCTCAGTACAGACATGTACCCTGGATTTGATAACCTGAATATTGTTAAAGATCAGCACTAATTCATTTACTCTTTGGAAAAGAGCAATGGCTGAAGATTAGAGATGGTTTTTCATGAATGGTGTAGTTCTATTGAGTGCAAATTTGTACATGGAACCCATTTACACATCCAAGCTTGTCATATCTACCCTGCAGCCTTCATATAGAAAGCAGAGTTCCCTCAGTTAGTGTGTCAGCTGGTTATCTAACCAGCACAAACACCACCATGTTCGTCTGTGGTCTTTACCCAGGAAACAGCAGTTCACGATGCTCTGTCAAGACGGAGGAACTTTGGCAGCCACCTCTCTAAAAAGACGACCATTGACAAGGCAATCCAAAACCAGCTCAGCCTTTGAAAAATAACAACAAAAACCTCAGCAAACCAATAAAAGTCCTCGGGTGGAATTTTTTCATGTTTTAGTGGAATGGCGAAACAGGCGGTAGAAACAGCATGTAAGCAACCTGCCCCAAAGCTGGCTTCCTCCGCTGTCTTTTTCAGGACGCAGTTAAAAGAAAATGAAGGGGCGGGAGTGGGGATTGGGGGCGGGGAGGGAGGGGTCCCACGACATCACACTGGGAGGGGTCCCACGACATCACACTGGGAGGGAGGGGTCCCACGACATAAGAACATAAGAACATAAGAACTAGGAGCAGGAGTAGGCCATCTGGCCCCTCGAGCCTGCTCCGCCATTCTATTAGATCATGGCTGATCTTTTGTGGACTCAGCTCCACTTTCCGGCCCGAACACCATAACCCTTAATCCCTTTATTCTTCAAAAAACTATCTATCTTTACCTTAAAAACATGTAATGAAGGAGCCTCAACTGCTTCACTGGGCAAGGAATTCCATAGATTCACAACCCTTTGGGTGAAGAAGTTCCTCCTAAACTCAGTCCTAAATCTACTTCCCCTTATTTTGAGGCTATGCCCCCTAGTTCTGCTGTCACCCGCCAGTGGAAACAACCTGCCCGCATCTATCCTATCTATTCCCTTCATAATTTTAAATGTTTCTATAAGATCCCCCCTCATCCTTCTAAATTCCAACGAGTACAGTCCCAGTCTACTCAACCTCTCCTCATAATCCAACCCCTTCAGCTCTGGGATTAACCTAGTGAATCTCCTCTGCACACCCTCCAGTGCCAGTACGTCCTTTCTCAAGTAAGGAGACCAAAACTGAACACAATACTCCAGGTGTGGCCGCACTAACACCTCATACAGTTGCAACATAACCTCCTTAGTCTTAAACTCCATCCCTCTAGCAATGAAGGACAAAATTCCATTTGCCTTCTTAATCACCTGTTGCACTTGTAAACCAACCTTCTGTGACTCATGCACTAGCACACCCAAGTCTCTCTGAACAGCGGCATGCTTTAATATTTTATCGTTTAAATAATAATCCCGTTTGCTGTTATTCCTACCAAAATGGATAACCTCACATTTGTCAACATTGTATTCCATCTGCCAGACCCGAGCCCATTCACTTAACCTATCCAAATCCCTCTGCAGACTTCCAGTATTCTCTGCACTTTTCGCTTTACCACTCATCTTAGTGTCATCTGCAAACTTGGACACATTGCCCTTGGTCCCCAACTCCAAATCATCAATGTAAATTGTGAACAATTGTGGGCCCAACACGGATCCCTGAGGGACACCACTAGCTACTGATTGCCAACCAGAGAAACACCCATTTATCCCAACTCTTTGCTTTCTATTAATTAACCAATCCTCTATCCATGCTACTACTTTACCCTTAATGCCATGCATCTTTATCTTATGCAGCAACCTTTTGTGTGGCACCTTGTCAAAGGCTTTCTGGAAATCCAGATATACCACATCCATCGGCTCCCCGTTATCTACTGCACTGGTAATGTCCTCAAAACATTCCACTAAATTAGTTAGGCATGACCTGCCTTTTGCGAACCCATGCTGCGTCTGCCCAATGGGACAATTTCTATCCAGATGCCTCGCAATTTCTTCCTTGATGATAGATTCCAGCATCTTCCCTATTACCGAAGTTAAACTCACTGGCCTATAATTTCCTGCTTTCTGCCTACCTCCTTTTTTAAACAGTGGCGTCACGTTTGCTAATTTCCAATCCACCGGGACCACCCCAGAGTCTAGTGAATTTCGGTAAATTATCACTAGTGCATCTGCAATTTCCCTAGCCATCTCTTTTAGCACTCTGGGATGCATTCCATCAGGGCCAGGAGACTTGTCTACCTTTAGACCCATTAGCTTGCCCATCACTCCCTCCTTAGTGATAACAATCCTCTCAAGGTCCTCACCTGTCATTGCCTCATTTCTATCAGTCGCTGGCATGTTATTTGTGTCTTCCACTGTGAAGACCGACCCAAAAAACCTGTTCAGTTCCTCAGCCATTTCCTCATTTCCCATTATTAAAACTCCCTTCTCATCCTCTAAAGGACCAATATTTACCTTAGCCACTCTTTTTTGTCTTATATATTTGTAAAAACTTTTACTGTCAGTTTTTATATTCTGAGCAAGTTTACTCTCATACTCTATCTTACTCTTGTTTATAGCTTTTTTAGTAGCTTTCTGTTGCCCCCTAAAGATTTCCCAGTCCTCTAATCTCCCAGCAATCTTTGCCACTTTATATGCTTTTTCCTTCAATTTGATACTCTCCCTTATTTCCTTAGATATCCACGGTCGATTTTCCCTCTTTCTTCCGTCCTTCCTTTTTGTTGGTATAAACCTTTGCTGAGCACTGTGAAAAATCGCTTGGAAGGTTCTCCACTGTTCCTCAACTGTTCCACCATAAAGTCTTAGCTCCCAGTCTACCTTAGCTAGTTCTTCTCTCATCCCCTTGTAATCTCCTTTGTTTAAACACAAAACACTAGTATTTGATTTTACTTTCTCACCCTCCATCTGTATTTTAAATTCCACCATATTGTGATCGCTCCTTCCGAGAGGATCCCTAACTATGAGATCATGAATCAATCCTGTCTCATTACACAGGACAAGATCTAGGACCGCTTGTTCCCTCGTAGGTTCCATTACATACTGTTCTAGGAAACTATCGCGGATACATTCTATAAACTCCTCCTCACGGTTGCCTTGACCGACCTGGTTAAACCAATCGACATGTAGATTAAAATCCCCCATGATAACTGCTGTACCATTTCTACATGCATCAGTTATTTCTTTGTTTATTGCCTGCCCCACCATATCGTTACTATTTGGTGGCCGATAGACTACTCCTATCAGTGACTTTTTCGCCTTACTATTCCTGATTTCCACCCAAATGGATTCAACCTTATCCTCCATAGCACCGATGTCATCCCTTACTATTGCCCGGATGTCATCCTTAAATAACAGAGCAACACCACCTCCCTTACCATCCACTCTGTCCTTCCGAATAGTTTGATACCCTCGGATATTTAACTCCCAGTCGTGACCATCCTTTAACCATGTTTCAGTAATGGCCACTAAATCATAGTCATTTACGATGATTTGTGCCACCAACTCATTTACTTTATTCCGAATACTACGAGCATTCAGGTAAAGTACACTTATGTTGGTTTTTTTACCTCTGTTTTGAATCTTAACATCTCCAGTTTTATTCCTTTTGTTATTACTGGGCCTATTCACTGTGCTCCCCTCAGTCACTGTACCTTGTACTGTCGCCCTTATGGATTTCTGACTATGTCTTCTCTGCCTTGCACTTTTCCCCTTACTTCCTTTTGTTTCTGTCCCTGTTTTACTACCTTCCAACTTCCAGCATTGGTTCCCATCCCCCTGCCACATTAGTTTAAACCCTCCCCAACAGCTCTAGAAAACACCCCCCCTAGGACATCGGTTCCAGTCCTGCCCAAGTGCAGACCGTCCGGTTTGTACTGGTCCCACCTCTCCCAGAACCGATCCCAATGCCCCAGGAATTTGAATCCCTCCCTCTTGCACCATCTCTCGAGCCACGCATTCATCCTATCTATCCTGACATTCCTACTCTGACTAGCTCGTGGCACTGGTAGCAATCCTGAGATTACTACCTTTGAGGTCCTACTTTTTAGTTTAACTCCTAACTCCCTGAATTCCGCTTGTAGGACCTCATCCCGTTTTTTACCTATATCGTTGGTGCCTATGTGCACCACGACAGCTGGCTGTTCACCCTCCCCCCCCCAGAATGTCCTGCAGCCGCTCCGAGACATCCTTGACCCTTGCACCAGGGAGGCAACATACCATCCTGGAGTCTCGATTGCGTCCACAGAACCGCCTGTCTATTCCCCTTACGATCGAGTCCCCTATCACTATAGCCCTGCCATTTTTCTTCCTGCCCTGCTGTGCAGCAGAGCCAGCCACGGTGCCATGAACCTGGCTGCTGCTGCCTTCCCCTGGTGAGCCATCTCCCTCAACAGTATCCAAGGCGGTATATCTGTTTTGCAGGGAGATGACCGCAGGGGACACCTGCACTGCCTTCCTACTCTTGCTCTTTCTTTTGGTCACCCATTTTCTATCTCCCTCAGTAACCTTCACCTGCGGTGTGACCAACTCGCTAAACGTGCTATCCACGACCTCCTCAGCATCGCGGATGCTCCAAAGTGAGTCCATCCGCAGCTCCAGAGCCGTCAAGCGGTCTAACAAGAGCTGCAACTGAACACACTTCTTGCACGTGAAGGAGCCAGGGACAGTGGACGTGTCCCTGAGCTCCCACATCGCACACGAGGAGCATGGCACGGGTATGGGATCTCCTGCCATGTCTTAAACCCTTGGTAAACTTAAACAACTAGAATTTCAAAATAAAAATAAATAAATTAGACAATGAAAAGAAAAAGAGAGACTACTTACCAGTCACTTACCAGGGTTAAAAAGCACCTCCTCACACTCTGCACCGAATTACCTCACTGCACCAAATTACCAAGTTTAAATCTCTCACTCTGTATGAGTCTCACTCCGGATGTGTCTCCTGGAAAAGTGCTCACTTTGCATCACACTGCCCGGGAGGGGTCCCACGACATCACACTGCCCGGGCAAACTCATTCAGCAACTTAGTTTTTAAAAGATCGGCGTGGCACTTTTAACGGTCGCCTGAAACAAACAGTTAAAAATAGAACTGCCACTACAGAATCTCCCCCTCATGGAGTCCCTCCCACAGAATCCCTACCACAGAACCCCCACCCGCCCCACTCCAAGGGACCTCCCCCACAGAACACCCACCCAGGCAATACCTCCACCCCCACCCCATCCCCGACACTGCCCCTGCACTGTCTCCTGGCACTGCCCAGGCACTTCCTACATGAATGGACGATCTAACCGGGAGGGACTATCAGACTTAAATACCTGATAATTTTATTTAAATGCATTCAAATGGAGAATCTGACATTCAACGTTGGCATGCCCATTACTTCATTGATGTTGGGCTGTGGCAATCAGAAGGGGAAATCCCAATGGTGCAAACTGCATTTTGGGAATCCCCTGGGGCTTCCCGTTCCTACCTCTACAGCGTACCCCCCCCAAAAAAAAAACAGGAGTAGAAAATCCTCCCCACTGGTGTGCAGAGCAGTTTTAGTTGCCACACTCAAACCTGGAATGTGCATCAATAATACTTAAGAGTGTGAGAGAAATCACATCTGCAATGCTTTCGGATTGAACCATCAAACAGATACGAGTCATAAATTTCAATATCACTTTTGGAGATTTTAAGTATTAAATTAAAACAATTTAGAAAAAAAATCTTTAACACGCAAGTTTATATTTACACATTAAAAATTAGTTTTACCATAATTTTCCCTAAAAGATTTCTGCTTAGTTAGATTCACAAATAAATACCTCTTTTGGCAACAGAACCTGGAGATACTTAAGTATAAAAATTCCAGTAATTTTACCACAAGGCACCAACTGTTGCTGGAGGGGAGGTATTTCTCAGGACTTCACTCCCTCTCTCACTCGATAAGGGAAATCCAAGACTTGAAACAAAACCCTGTGTTCTAGAACAGACACTTATTTGGGATTTCCGGAGACAGCTCCCTTTGCTTCTCTTGGCACAACACACTAAAGAACAAAGAACAGTACAGCACAGGACAGGCCGTCAGCCCTCCAAGCCTGCGTCGATCATGTGCCCTAACTAGACCAACCGCCTGTATCCTTCTATATCCCCTATTCTGTTCATGTGTCTATTTAGGTAAGTCTTAAAGGCCGCTAATGTATCTGCCTCAACCACCTCACTTTACCTGTGCATTCCAGGCCACCACCGCCCTCTGTGGAAAAAAACTTCCCCCGCACATCTCCACTGAACCTATCCCCCACTTATCTTGAATGTGTGCCCCCTTGTAATTGTCATTTCCACCCTGGGAAAAAGCCTCCAACTGTTCACCCTATCTATACCCCTAATAATTTTATAAACTTCGATCAGGTCTCCCCTCAGCCTCCGTCTTTCCAGGGAATCGAACCCGGGTCCCTGCCGCTGTGAAGCAACAGTGCTAACCACTGTGTTGCCATGCCATCCTGCATTGCTTGTCTTCTTGAATTTGATGATCAGCCATGAAAACAATGAATGGCGGAGCAGGCTCAAACGGCCAAATGGTCCCCTCCTGCTTAGTTTCTATGTTTCCCTTGAAATGTCACTGTCTGAAAAAGGTGTGGGGCACGATTCTCTGCTCCCCACACCGGGTGGGAGAATTGCGGGAGAGCCCCCCAACTAATTTCACGACCCCCTGGCGACCCGGATGGGCCGGGCGGTCTGGCTTTCGCGACCGTTTCACGACGGCGGCAACCACACTTGGTCGCTGCCTTTGTGAAATTGCCGTGCGATGCCCGTTTTGGGGCTTGTAGGGGGCCTGGTGGGGAATGAGCGCCACGACTGTGCTCGGGAGGAGACAGGCCCGTGATCGGTGCCCACCGATCGTCAGGCCGGCGTCTCAATTGGACGCACTATTTCCCCTCCGCCGACCCGCAAGATCAAGCCGCCACATCTTGCGGGGCGGCTGAGGGGAAAAACGGCCACCGCGCATACGCGTGTTTGAGCTGTCAGCTGTCATGACGTCAGCCGCGCATGCGCGGGTTGGAGTCGGCCAACCTCTGCATGCGCGGCTGACGTCACATAGGCACCACCGTCGCGTCACTCTCGCCACGCCGCCCGGCTGCCAAGAGTTACGGAGCGCCGCTCCTAGCCCCGCTGGGAGGGGAGAATAGGGGGCGAGGAGCGGCCTCCGAGGCCATCGTGAAATCGGCCGAGTTCACGATGGCCCTCCCAATTTTACCCGGGAGCGGAGAATTCCGCTCGTGATATTCTGTTCTTTCTGGACAAGTTGGTCAAGTGTAATCCGCATAGGAATTCCAGCAAGTGGTTACTTTAAAATCTCAGGCAGTTTTTGCTCGTACATCCTATTTTAAAAGAAACACGCATCTTACATAAAGGTTCAGTATGCCCGTAAGTAATTCAGCACTATAATTGTTTGCCATGACACAAGACTACTGCAAGAAAAGTGCAGAGAGCAACACCAGGATCTATATATGCTGTTCGTAGATTAATTAAAGCTTATGACAGTGACCGACGTGACCGATTTCACTTTCCCTCCAAGTTAGGATATCTGGTCATGTGTCCCAATCTTGCACCAATTGCATCATGGAAAGATTGAATGTGTTTGAATCTGTGACAAGGTTCCTGATGCTTTTGCAGTAAACAGTGGTGTAAAGCAAGGATGTCTAATTATGATAATGGAATCATTGTTATAAAAGCCGATCAGGTTCACTAATGTCTGCCATCCTTACCTGGTCTGTTCAGGCCAACATGTGACTCCATACCACAGCAATGTGGTTGACTCATTCAAGTTCAAGCTAGCAACTCAAGTGCATCAGAAAGAGGCTCTTTAGCTCATCATGTCTGTGCCGGCCATCAAGCATTCTAATCCCATTTTCCAACATTTGGCTTTGTATGCTATGGCGTTTCAAGTGCTCATTTAAATACTGCTTAAAGGTTGTGAGGGTTACTGCCATTAAAACATTTTTAGGCCGTGAGTACCAGGGGCGGAATTCTGTGATCCTGGGGCTAAGCGTTGACGCCGTTGGAAACTCCGTCGCGTTTCTCGACAGCATCAACACAGCCTCAGGATCAGCAATTCTGACCCCTACAGGGGGCCAGCATGGCACTGGAGCGGTTAACGCTGCTCCAGCTGCTGATCCCGGCGTGATCTGGGCATCTCGGGATCCGCGCATGCGCAGTGGCACTGACGCCAACGCATACATCTGCAGTGGCACAGCGCCAATGCGCGCATGCGCAGTGGCTTCCTTCAACGCGTCGGCCTGGTGCAATGTGGCACAGGACTACAGGGGCCGGCACGGAAAAAAGGTGGCCGCCAGTCAGAGAGGCCAGCCCACCGATCCGTGGGTCCTGATCACAGGCTAGGACACATCAGAGCCCCCCCCGGGTCAGACCCACCCTCCTGCCCCCGCCACAGGCTGCCCCACGACCCTTCCACACCGAGTTCCTGCCGGCTGAGAGCAGGTGTGGACTGCGGGCTCAGCCCATCCTGGGCCGAGAATCGGCGGCCCGCTCGTGTAGAGCGGCCCCTGACCGTCGGCACGCCAACCATGCTGCCACCAATGGCGCCAATTCTCAGCTCTGCGGCGAATCGTGTGCCGGATTTGGGGCGGCGTGGCGCGATTCGCGCCAGTCGCGGGGATTCTCTGGCCCGGCCCCAGGCTGAGAGAATCCTGCCCACCACTCTCTGGGCAAAAAGGTTTTTCTTCAAACCCTCTCTAACTCTTCTGCCCCTTACCTTAAATCTATGTCCTGCTTATTGACCCCCCTTATGAGGGGAAAAATGTCTTCCTATCTGACCTATATATATCCTTCACAATTTTGTACACTTCCATCAGGTTCCCCCAGAGCCTTCTGTGCTCCAAGTAGAACAACTCTAGCCTAACCAATCTTTCTTCATTGCTGAAATGCTCCAGCCCAGGAAATATCTTCGTGAATCTCCATTGCATCCTTTCTAGTGCAGTTACATCCTTCCTATAGTGAGGTGACCAGAACTGCAGACAGTACTCTAGCTGTGGCCTAACCCAGAGTTTTATACAGCTCCAACATAATCTCCCTCTATGCCTTGGCTAATGAAGACAAGTATCCCATTTGCCTCCTTAACCACCTTATCCACCTGACCTGGGATCTATTGACATGCATCCCAGGGTCCCTCTGGTCCCCTGTACTTCCTAGAATTCTACCATTCAATGTGCGTTCCCTTGCCTTTTTAGTCTTCTCAAAATGCACCACCTCTGGGGCGCGATTCTCCGCTGCCCACGACGGGTCGGAGAATAGCGGGAGGGCCTTCCCGACATTTGTCCCGACCTCCCGCTATTCTCGCTGCTCGCCGTTTTTTACGGCGAACAGCGTTTCTCCCCTGGCCGATGGGCCGAGTTCCCAGGCCTTTACGGGCGTTTTCACGAACGCAAACACACCTGCTCTCACCGTTCGTGAAAACGGCTGCAATGTGCCGTCCCGGACAACCATGGCACCAATTGGCACGGCCGCACCACGGCCGTGCCAAGGGTGGCATGGGCCCGCGATCGGTGCCCACCGATCGCGGGCAGCGGGTCCGATACCAGCGTACTCTTTGTTCCTCCGCCGCCCCGCAGCATCAGTCCGCGGGGCGGCTGAGGGGCATGACGGCAGGTTTGACGCATATGCGTGATGACGTCATCCGCGCATGCGCGGGTTGGAGCCGTCCAACCCGCGCATGCGCGGCTGACGTCATCGTGGTGTCAGCCGCCGTGACGCTTGGTGCGCGGGCTTAGCGACCGTCGCTAAGCCCGCGATGCCGTTCTTCACGGGGCCGCACTGCTAGCCCCGACCGGGAGGGAGAATCGGGTCCCGGGAGGGGGCGTGGATGCTGCCGTGAAACACGGCCAGTTTCACGGCAGCCTTTACGACTCTCCGCATTTGCGGAGAATCGCACCCGTGCCTTTCAGGATTAAATTCCATTTTCCACTGTTCTGCCCATCTGGCCAGCCCCTCTACATTGCCTTGTAATCTAAGGGTGGGGTTCCCTAGACCCCAGGCCGCCTGTTTCTCGGCAGTGTGCTGTTCGCTGCCAGCGGAATTGTCTCTTCCAGCAAGAAAAGAGAATCCCAATGGCCAGAGAATTTCCACCAAGGCTTTGATCCTCGCTATGTACCACACCCCCAATTTTTGTGTCATCAAACTTCTAGAAAATCTACCAGGAATAAAACTGGACAGTCCCTACAAAATCCTCCTGACTAACATCTGGGGGCTTGTGCCAAAATTGGGAGAGCTGTTTCACAGACTAGTCAAGCAACAGCCTGACATAGTCATACTCACAAAATCATAGGAACAGAGGAACAGGAATCGGCCATTCAGCCCCTCAAACCTGCTCCGCTATTCAATGAGATCATGGCTGATCTATGGCCTAACTCCATATACCTGCTTTTGGCCTATATTTCTGAATAGCTTTGTTTAACAAAATATTATCGAACTCAGTTTTACAGTTGACAACTGACCGAGCATCATTTGCTATTTGGGGAAGAGAGGTCCAAAACTCCATCGTCCTTTGTGTGTAGAATATCTTGAAGACTTCGATCAGATCACCCTTAACCTTCTAAATTCTAGAGAAAGCAGGCCAAACTGGTATAATTTTTCTTCACAATGTAATCCCTGCAGTCCAGGTATAATTCATGTAGATACCTGCATTGCACTCCCTCCAAGGCCAAAATATCCTTCCTAAGGTGTGGTGCCCAGATCTGTTCATTGTAATCCAAGTGGGGTCTAACCAGGGTTTTGTAATGCTGCAGCATAACATCTGCATCCATATACTCCAGTCCTCAAGATATAAAAGCCATACCATACCATGCCCCAGACCTCACCATCACCATCCCTAGATATGTCCCCTCGGCAGGACGGACCCAGTAGAGGTGGCTGTGCAGAGGTAGATGATCAGGAGGTATTTTCCTTGGGATCCCTCAACATTGACTCCAGACCCAACGAGGTCTCATGGCATATGAACAAGGAAACCTCTTGCTGATTACCATATACCAACACCCGACACCACCCGTGCACTCCTCCCACCCTCTATCCCCCATCTAAAGAATCAGTACTCCATGTTGAACATCACTTGGAGGAAGCACTGAGGGTGGCAAAGGCACTGAATGTATTCAAATTGACTGAGCCCTAAAGCATATCATTGTTAAACTGGGTCTGTGGCAGGTGGAGGGTACAAACATACTTGACCTCATCCTCACCAATCTGCTTGCCGCAGAAACATCTGTCAAGACAGCAGTAGCAATGAAATGAAATGAAAATCGCTTATTGTCACAAGTAGGCTTCAATGCAGTTACTGTGAAAAGCCCCTAGTCGCCACATTCCAGCGCCTGTTCGGGGAGGCTGAACCGTGCTGCTGGCCTGCCTTGGTCTGCTTTAAAAGCCAGCGATTTAGCCCAGTGTGCTAACATTCAGACACAATTTTCCCACTGCGCTGGCTGATAATGATATTTAAATCAGCCATTAGGCCTTATGCTCATTTAAATATCTGGACACCGGCATTCTCCCTGCGCCCATGTGTTAACGGCCACGCCTGCGAGGCCTCGATTAGGCGCCGTTTAGCACTGGTTTCCACAATCATGGACCAGGCATGATGGCACTTGAGGGGTCTTGCAGGCCATCAGAGCTCCCCGGGTGGTCGGGGACAGGGCAGGCTAGTACCCTGGCACTCGCCTTGTCACCTGGGCTGCTTGGCACTGCCAGCCTGGCACCCTGTCAGTGCCAACCTGGCACTGCCAGGGTGCCCAGTTGGCACTTCCAGAATGCCAAGGGGACTGCCAGGGTGGCAGGTTGGTACTTTCAGAGGTCAGGGGTCGGGGCCTGGGGGGGGGAGGGGGGGGGGGGGGTGCCATGCCCATGAAAGGGGGTGGGGGGCGCAGTTTGTGGGGACCAAAAAAGGAAGGGGGTGAGGAGGGGGATCCTGAGAGTGGGGGGTCCAGAATTTTGCGGGGGAGGGGGGCGGTTTATAGATCAGGAAGCCGTCCAAAATGGTGCCACCATCTGTGAGGAGCCAATCCTGCCAGCGATCTCAGCCCCCCAGTGCAAGAAATCGTCCGAAGTGTGGCCTCGAGGAGAAACTCCCCCAAAGCCCCCCCAAAACTGCTGTTGAGTAGCGGTATCAATCTCAGCACTGCCTCCGAGAACCACCCCGCCAAATATGCCCAAAACTGGATTTGGACTATTTTGGGTGAATCACACTCTTCTTGTGGAGATACTAATTCCATCTCCACATTGATGACATTAGTTATGTGGTACAACCGCCATACTTAATAAAACAATAGGTTTTAAACGGATCAAGCCACTGGGCATCCATGAGGCATTATGGACCACCTTCTCATGGGCAATTAGGAATGGGCAATGAATGCTGGCCTATCCAGAAATGCCTATATCCAATGAATACCAAAAAAAGAATAAGGATAAGATTCTGTTCAGGGAGGTCCTTCAATCTCTCCAGACTGTTTGCCTCCAGCAAAGTCACATCCAGAGGCTGTAATCAAAGTGCTTCTGTATATTGTCAGGATCCTGAATACGAACCCAACTATTTTCAACTTGTAAAACTATGAGGAAATGTTATTGCACCACAGGAGTGATAATAGTGATCAATAGGTATCATTTATTTTATATAAACATTAATTTTAATCACACAGTTAACCACGTTAGCAACAAAGAAATAGCTTTACATTTAACAGTTACAACATTTCTTAATTAAAAGAAGAAACCTTAACTTACTTTTACTATATTCCAGTTCAGCAAACCAATATGTATTAAATGCCATTCATGAATAAAAATTAACAACCAGGGTTTTACTTGTCTTTTTCTGTTGAGAATCTTTGAAGAAAGAACCTTTCAGGGCCAAACTGAAATGCCTTGTTCAGTTTAGAGTTCTACTAACTCTTCAGACAGACCTGGCTCCTCCCATTCACTACATCATCTGTACCCAAAGCAAAGGCATTCTGTTTTCTCTTTTTAAAAAATGTCCCTTGTCTTATTTAGCCACAACCAAATATAATACCCCTCATGAATTATCTACGCCCCAGTGGTCCTTGAAACCTAAACAATATTCAATGAGCTAACCATCTGCAAACAAGTAAATTGTTCTCAAGATCTATCAGCAGAACTCTTCACCTGAAACCCATGATTACTGCACTTTTGCAATACCTTAGTCACTGCTCTGACAGTCATACTGTCTGCATCTTAACCCAGGTTTTA
The DNA here is from genome assembly GCF_902713615.1 of Scyliorhinus canicula. Classification (NCBI taxonomy): domain Eukaryota; kingdom Metazoa; phylum Chordata; class Chondrichthyes; order Carcharhiniformes; family Scyliorhinidae; genus Scyliorhinus; species Scyliorhinus canicula. Next base: position 141,971,715 of record NC_052153.1, on the reverse strand, counting down.
ATACCATTACTGCAAAATATATATAAAATATTACAATTTCTTACATTTATCACAATATAGATGACTGTCCCAGCCATCCTGTACCAGCCTCCCCGAACAGGCACCAGAATGTGGTGACTAGGGGCTTTTCACAGTAACTTCATTTGAAGCCGACTTGTAACAATAAGCGATTTTCATTTTTCACTGTGGCCTAAGCTGTGCACAACAAGGGAGACATCAAAGCTAACGCAGTTAGTATGAGAACATGGCAAACCAGTCTTCCTGGCTAGACTGACAACAGGAGCCACATTTCCATGGTCAGTTTATGCCCTGTGCCCTGGCATTGTTTCTAAATTGGATTGTTCCATGGTAATCTTTTGTGGAACCAAAGCATGCAGTAGTTGTCAATAAACCTGGAGACTGTGTGGGCTCTATACTGTAATTCATCCCTGATGTGTGCAGACATCTGAATTTGTGTTTCAAAATGCAAGGGCTGTTTTCAGTAATGATCTTGGCAGTTGCAGACGGGTCCTTGTTGTAATCACACTCACGTTATGTTTATATTCATTGGCTAATGACACAATTGCAAAGCTGGAAAGTGTAGTCTTGGTCTCCCAGTAGACATGCCTCTTGTCAGCTTTAACTTTCAGAGCAGCTGGCACAGATGATTAAAGCAAAATTAAAGCATTGTGGATACAGCCTGAGAAGGTTAGCTATGTAACCATGCCTGGTTTTGCTGATCCGAAGGGTAATACAGTGAGAGGGCTGGAGTGTTTCCCTAAACTGCTGTTGACTATCTTCCTCAGGTAAGTTGTTTGTCACAGAAGCACCAAAAGGAGTCACTATTATTGTGAATTTTTTGTTTGGATGATTCTGGCAAACAAAAATCACGGTGATCCATTGATGTGAACAGTAGAAATGCAAAGCACATCCGGTCAGAATATTGTCGGTCAAAAGACATGGGGCTGGATTCACCGCCCCTCCACATTTCTGCCTCAATCTGCCGGCGGGATTCTCGGTTATGCCGTCCAGTCAATGGGGTTTCCCATTGTGGGGCAGCCCCATGCCATCGGGAAACCCCCAGGCACCGGCAACACAGAGTATCCTGCCGGCGGAGGAGGAGGGAGTTGGTTATAGGCAAGAGCAGGCTTGGTTTACAGCAACCTCACTCTTGACTAATTCTGAGCAACGAGATTGGACCCAGGATGCTGGATAGGAAGGGACCCTGATGGTGGCTGCTGGCAAACCCGATAGGCTGTGCTGGCTGACCTTCTGAAGGCGTGGGGCACTCATGTGGACTCTAATTAATCTCTGAGCTACTACTGAATTGCGGCGGTCTCAGGAATAATGGGCATAAATTAGTTAGAACAAAGAACAAAGAAAAGTACAGCACAGGAACAGGCCCATTGGCCCTCCAAGCCTGTGTCGACCATGCTGCCAGTCTAAACTAAAATCTTCTACACTTCCGGGATCTGTATCCCTCTATTCCCATTCTATTCATGTATTTGTCAAGATGCCCCTTAAACGTTACTATTGTCCCTGCTTCCACCACCTCCTCTGGCAGCGTGTTCCAAGCACCCACTACCCTCTGTGTAAAAAACTTACCTCGTACATCTCCTCTAAACCTTGCCCCTCTCACCTTAAAACTATGTCCCCTAGTAATTGACCCCTCTAACCTGGGAAACAATCTCTGAATATCCACCCTGTCTATGCCCCTCATAATTTTGTAGACCTCTATCAGGTCGCCCCTCAACCTCCTTCAGTTGGTTGATTAACCTAATTGACATCCCACCAGAAGCAGCTTGGAATACCACACCTGTCGTGCCCTCTTGAGTTAATAGCAGGAGATTTTCCCACTGCTGGTAGACTGAAGCAGGGCCACACCCATGGGTACGTGGGCCTGGCTGCCATGCTTCCCCACATGATGGGCTGCATAAAATCCAGCCCTATGGTGTAACACCTGTAATTTGCTGTGCTCCTGCTTTAATGCATGAGATTAGGTTAATGCATGGTCTGAAGGGCAGTGCATGCCATCCACTGTATCCCCAACAGATATCTGTACTGGGAGAGAAACACCGTCATTCCTAACTTTGGCACACATTGGCAACCCGCTCAATTATTATTGTCAATTTCTATACTCAAGTATAACCAATTGTTATTATGCATAGATATATACATAGATATACAAACTGTTTAATTTTATTAGAACTCAACTTTGGGGGGACAGTGGCATAGTAGTAAGTCCAGGCTAATGCCTTCGGGAAGTGGGTTTAAATCCCACCGTGGCAGCCGTAGAATATTAACTCAATTAAGAATTCTGGAATTGAAAGCCCGTGTCAGGAATCATGGCTGTGAAACTATCATCAGTTTAGGAAGGAAATGTGCCATCCCTGCCTGCTCTGGACCAGCTGTGATACTAGATCTATGGCAATGACTCTTAACTGCCCTCTGCAATGCTCAAGCAAGCCATTCTGCTCAAGGGCAATTAGGATGGGCAACAAATGCTGGCCCATCCCATGACAGAACAATGGAGAAGGAACAGCTTGCTAGGTAATCAAAGTACACTTCTACATTTGTGTTAGACTTCAGGATTGATTTACCAACTACAGTAATGAACCTATCAAGTCAATCACTGTTTTCTTATCCTTTTCCAACCTCAGAATATCAATACAGCATAAAGTATAGCGATATCTAATATATTTCTTGCCTTTTGGATTCTAAATTCATGTTCATTGAGTTTTAATTATCTTAAGATATTTATGATATTACCTGGGCCTTTGTGGATGAGTGAGATGTCAGGAAAATTAGGAATTATAATAGTTTTCTTTTGGTAATATCACTGTCACATTTCACATACTGGAAAACAGGCTGGTGGTGTGTGATTGTTGTAATTGGATAAAGAGACAAGAGTAACCACAAGGGTCTAAAACAACAGTAAGAAATGATTTTGATATGTTAATGAACCACGAGGAACTTCAATAAGAATTTACAGAAGCCAAGAAAATAAGTTGTTTTGAAATTTGGGCCAGGATCGCCGGGGGGTGTGCGAATCTTGCCACGCCACTCCGACGCCGGGGTAGCACATTTAAGACAGGTGAGGAGAATTTCTTTCTCTCAGACGGTATTGGATATTTTGAATTCTCTTCCTCAAGAAGAAGTGGAAGCAGGGTCTACTGAATATATTTAAGGCCAATGTAGATAGATTCTTGATAAACAAGGGGTGAAAGGTTATCAGGCATAGGTCGGAGGTTATACTCAGGTCATGTAAGGATTCCCTTGTTTCCCCTTTCTTAATTTTTGTTGGTATGATTTTGATCAATGTATGCTTAATGGTCACTGAACTTCCTTTGGCATTGCTGTCATTGACCACAATAGTGATTTTCTCCCACTGCCTTCAAAGTATCTGCCTCGAGGTCCATTGTCTCCCTATGGATAGGCACCACTCTCCTCCTCTGCAGCTTGGAGTTCACGCTGCCCTATTTTTGCCAATATTCAGTTTTCTTCTCCCTCCCACGGCGTTTCTGAGCTACTTCCGGTATCTCCTGTTGTCAGAAAGCACCTTCCTTTTTAAGGGTGCAGGATGACTTCAAGTAATGTATACAAACTTTAAGTGATCGAGGCTCTCACGACTGCCCCTGCTGAGTATGTGCATGTTTAGCTCTGACAGCACACTATAATAATGGTAATGATGTGGGGAGAGATTGACCACACATTGTAGTCCCCATGCCTGTTTTCAGACCATATCAAATTCTGTCATGCTGGAGTTTCATAAATTTGATATCGCTTGCATAAATATGCAGTTAATTTATGATTTTAAATAAAAATCAAATAAAGTGCCCCTGGGAAAGCACAAGTTCATGGAATTCTGGACAGATAAACCAGAACTGCAACATCTTAGAAGCTTTTCTGTGGTGTTGCTGGAACCCCAAGGTCCTACAGAAGTATGATAAATTATATTCCCAATTACTCCTTTCAAAATATTTAATTGAATGTAATTGTAATATTCTTGCTGTCACTGAGCAAACACAGAACATTTGGGGTGGACTTTTTTTCCAAGTGTTGTGTCCGACGGAAAAAGCGGAGGGCAGCCCGTCAGCTGCTTCAGTTTCAGAGAGATTGGGGCGCCCTTTAAATATACCCCCACCACCCTTTGAAAACCTCCCTCCCCTGTAGACATCCCCAATGGAATCTCCCGCCCCCCCCCCCCAGCTGTGCCTCCTGTCACTAACCCTGCTACTGCCTGCGTACTGTCCATTAGGTGGCAATGCCAGGGTGCTACCTTGGCATGACCCCCTACCCCTGGGCTGCAAGGACCATTTGGTAGGTTCCCATTTGTCAGGACCTGTTGTAAACCCTGCCGTGGTGACATCATGCTGGTGGGTGGAGGATATCCTTACTAGGGCGAGATAGTACAACAGGGAGGTCCGCTAATGACATTCAAATCTATGGGAATGGGGTTCCTGGGCGTGAACCCCACCATGTCATTGGCAGGGACTATCTCAATGGGAAATCCCACTTTCATAAATGCCACTTGGGATTCTGGTTAGACTCACCGCCCCCTTTGGCTTTCTTGCCCACTGAAACAGGGGCGAAAAATTCCCCCCTTAGAGTTTACTGAGGTAAGTAGAACATTAACTTTATTGGAGCATCTCTTACAATGAGGTTCTATGGGAAGATGAAATGTTACATCACTTTCTGTGATGACGTCCACTCATGTGTCTCATTATCATATCACACAGCTAGAATTAAAGCCTTATATGACAGGAATCAAGAAGACATATCAGATTCTAAAATGCAACATTTTTTGTCTTAGTATTACTGTGCAGTTCCAATATATGCTTTGAACAAAATGATAAGGTCACAGTTCTGCAGTCTCTTGAGATTTTAGTCTACAGGCCAGTGTTGACTTTGTGGAGATTTACTCGAATAGCAACACATTACAATTGTAAGAACAAGTACCCAGACAAAAAGACACTCTATCCCAGAACAGTTGTATGAATCCATGCTCTATCATTTATGGCTCAGTCAAGGAAATGACATGATCTACTGCATGTAGCCTTTTGGAGGGAAACAAATGCGAAGTATGCCTTTACACTGAATTATTCTATTTCTATGAACAAGCAGACTGCAAAGTCCTGGTGGACCAATTTCTTCAAGCTGATCATCGATATTCGTATAGAACGGAGGGCGAGAAATCAGATTGCCTTTATTTTCAGGCGCAGGGTTCATGATTCGCAAGGTGTCTGTTTCCATTTAGGATTAGCAGGGTAGCACTTTAATTTGGTGCATTCATCTGAACGACTATAGTGTCTGGTGGAATGAAGCCCACCTTGCCATTTTCTTTATAACATTGCTGACAGGCGCTGTGATGAGCAAGGGAATCCATTGTTCACAAACCACAATAGCATTGATTCAAGATCATACACACTGGACATCTTTAATACACTCTGCACTTCCCAAAGTACGAAGCGTGAGCTGTGCAGGAACTGGCCTGCAGCACAGGAAGCCCCCCAAAATTGAGCTAGATTTCCAGAGCACTGCCTGGAACTCTGCTACCCAAAGAAATTTCTGGCCCTAGTGCAAAGAACAAAGAACAATACAGCACAGGAACAGGCCCTTCGGTCCTCCAGCCTGCAGTGATCACGTGTCCTATCTAAACAAACCGCCTGTATCCTCCTTTACCCTGTCTGTTCATGTGCCTATCCAGATAAGTCTTAACGGTCGCTAACGTGTCTGCCTCAACCACCTCACTTGGCAGTGCATTCCAGGCCACCACCACCCTCTGTGTAAAAAACTTGTCCCACACATCTCCACTGAACCTTTCCCCCCCTCACCTTGAACTTTTTATTGTCTATTCCGCCCTGGGAAAAAGCCTCCAACTGTTCACCCTATCTATACCCCTAATAATTTTATAAACTTCTGTCAGGTTGCCCCTCAGCCTCCATTTCTCTAGGGAGAACAATCCCAGTTTATTCAATCTCTCCTCATAGCTAATACCCTCCATACCAGGCAACATCCTGGTAAACCTTTTCTGTACTCTTTCCAAAGCCTCCACGTCCTTCTGGTAGTGCCGTGACCAGAATTGGACACAGTATTCCAAATATGGCCTAACCAACGTTCTATATAACTGTAACATAATGTTCGAGCTTTTATACTCGACACCCCATCCTATGAAGGCAAGCATGCCATATGCTTTCTTTTCCACCATTTCCACCTGTGTTGCCACTTTTAAGGATCTGTAGACTGACATGCCCAGATCTCTCTGTGTCCCTATGTTCCTGATGGTTCTGCCATTTATTTTATTGCCATCACCTGAATTGGATCTACCAAAATACATCACCTCGGATTTGTCTGTGTTAAATTCCATCTGCCATTTCTCTGCCCAATTTTGCAGCCTATCTATGTCCTATTGAATTCTCTGACAATCTTCATCACTATCCGCAAATTTGCTAATCAGACCCGCTACATTTTCTTCCAAGTCATTTCTATATATTACAAAGGGCAGAATTCCCAGTACTTTGATCAATCAGGCAACTATCAAAATTCACTTTCATCCATATTTGCTGCTTGCAGAACTGTAAAGACAATTAAATGATTTTCAATATGCACAAAGAACATATAAAAGGATGCATTTGACTCCCTTTTCAACACCTTGGGTAAAATTGATTTGATTTGTAAGTATTTACAATGCTCGCATAGAAGAAAGTGAAAATTACATTGGATTTAAGGTTTAGCAGCAGACATACATTGTTGACATTGCAGCTAAGTCAAGTCACTTACACTCAGATTCCTTGGTCTGGAGAAACTTCAGCAGTAAATGTAAGCATCATATCCTACATAGGGAGGCTTATATGCTACACAAGTTGTCTTTTTTCTCCAATTTAATCTTTTTGCAAGAGTCATATTAATTTAAAAAATATATTGTCCGCTATTTCAATTTTAAATTTCCTTGAGCATATTAACCTTTGTCTAATTTAAAGAACAATAAAGCACAGGAACAGACCCTTCGGCCCTCCAAACCTACACCGGTCATACCACCCTTGGCCAAAACCCTTTGAGTTGGTGATAGTTCATCGACTGAATGGAATGTAAGTTTCCAAGTCTACGTTGTAAGGTGGATTGACTAACCTGTGGAAAATAACTTTCCTTAAAGTTATTCCTGGTAATTGATAAATTGCCAGCTCATGGTTTTTGACCTATCAACATTAGAATACTGTAGTGACTTAGACCAGGCTGTTGAGATTGGCCAATTGGAATACGAGTTCCCTGATTAGTGGGACAATTAGTGGGACCTCTTCTTTGGATATAACAGGGAGTGTCAGATCCTCTGCACTCCCAGTGTCGACAGCAAGCGGAATGCACCTGGTTGGACCGCTGTTGTTAATAAAAGGGATTCTGGTGAAGGGACTTCTGCCTCTGTGGACTTATTACAAATACAAAAGCAAAATGTTGATTTTAAACTTGTTTAAATTTAGTTTGTTTGCAATTGGTGCTTTATGTATATTTTTGGTAGCCCAGACTTGAGAAACTTTTGGATTCTAAAGGGTTATAATGTGATAAACAGTGATAAAATGTTTCTATGAGCAGCCAGATGGTAAAGGCACAAAGGAACACTGAGGGAGGTTTGTGGAAAATATTCAGAAAAGATGACGTGAATGAGAAATTATCTCAGACAAGCTATTTCAGAAGCTCTACAGACCCTTCTAAAAGGGAATTGGATGGCTGTTAGCAAAATAGAAATGTTAAAAGTCTATAAAGTGAGAATTTAACAATTTCTGTATTTTAAGCAAGTAATTATCTTTTCTATTGATAAAAGAGATGGGACTATAGCAAGGAAAAAACAATACTGCTTCTGTTCTCACATCTGATAAGAAAAGAAAGGGAACTTGCATTTATATAGTACCTGACCATGACCTCGGGCTGTTACAAAGCGCTTTTGATGTATAGCCACTGCTATTATGCAGAGAGATATGGCAGCCAATTCCCCAACAACAAAGTCTCATATATTATAGTGAGATGAATGACCAGCTAATCTGTATTTTGTTGTGTTGATTGGTTTTCCTTTTGTGCCTAACAACAAAGGCGTCCACTTTAAATAACAGCTGTCACATTTTAAGAGCTGAAACTGTTGTTATTTCTCATTTTGTTTAACTACAAGCAGATCCAATTTCAGAGAGGAACTTAACTTAGTAAGTAGACGGGATTCTCCGACTGATGAAGGAGCGACGCTCCGAAAGCTAGTGATTCCAAATAAACCTGTTGGACTTTAACCTGGTGTTGTAAAACTTCTACCTGTGCCCACCCCAGTCCAACACTGGCACCTTCACATCATGGCAGCCCCACAATTGACAGAAATAGATGTGCCCTCTAACTCTGGCCTCTTGAGCAGACCCAATCATAATTGCACTGCCATTGATGGCGGTATCTTCAGTTGCCATGGCCTCAAGCTCTGAAATTCCATCCCAAAATCTCACTTTAAGATACTTCTTAAAAATACCTCTTTGATTAAGTTTTTAATCATCCCATCTAATATCTCCTTATGTGACTCAGTGTCATACTTTGATTTACATGGCTTTTGTGTAGGTTTTATTAGATTAAAGGTGCTCCATAACTATAAATTGTTTTTAAACATCTGATTATGGGTTCAGGCTTACACACTGGCTATTGGAGCACCAACACTGCTCAATGCTCTAATTATTTGTAAGATATATTTCAAATCCATAACAGATATTCATTTCTGCTCCACATTATCAACCACATTTGCAAAGTACCAAGACAAAATCTGGCCGGTATGTACTGCAAATCTGTTCATCCCACGACAGTAGATCAAAAGAAGTATTTCCCATTTAGCACGGTGGTACTTTTGCTCCACCCCTCCTCGATGCTCCAAACCTCCGTGATGCTCCACCCCTCCTCGATGCTCCAAACCTCCTCGATGCTCCACCCCTCCTCGATGCTCCAAACCTCCTCGATGCTCCACCCCTCCTCAATGCTCCACCCCTCCTCGATGCTCCAAACCTCCTCGATGCTCCACCCCTCCTCGATGCTCCACCCCTCCTCGATGCTCCATCCCTCCTCGATGCTCCAAACCTCCTCGTGCTCCACCCCTCCTCGATGCTCCAAACCTCCTCGATGCTCCACCCCTCCTCGTGCTCCAAACCTCCTCGATGCTCCCCTCCTCGATGCTCCACCCCGCCTCGATGCTCCACCCCGCCTCGATGCTCCACCCCGCCTCGATGCTCCACCCCTCCTCGATGCTCCACCCCTCCTCGATGCTCCACCCGTCCTCGATGCTCCACCCCTCCTCGATGCTCCACCCCTCCTCGATGCTCCACCCCTCCTCGATGCTCCACTCCTCCTCGATGCTCCACCCCTCCTCGTGCTCCACCCCTCCTCGATGCTCCATCCCTCCTCGATGCTCCACCCCTCCTCGTGCTCCACCCCTCCTCGTGCTCCATCCCTCCTCGATGCTCCACCTCCCCTCGTGCTCCACCCCTCCTCGTGCTCCATCCCTCCTCGATGCTCCACCCCTCCTCGATGCTCCATCCCTCCTCGATGCTCCATCCCGCCTCGATGCTCCACCCCTCCTCGATGCTCCACCCCTCCTCGATGCTCCACCCCTCCTCAATGCTCCACCCCTCTCGATGCTCCACCCCTCCTCGATGCTCCACCCGTCCTCGATGCTCCACCCCTCCGCGATGCTCCACCCCTCCGCGATGCTCCACCCCTCCTCGATGCTCCACCCCTCCTCGATGCACCACCCCTCCTCGTGCTCCATCCCTCCTCGATGCTCCACCCGTCCTCGATGCTCCATCCCTCCTCGATGCTCCATCCCTCCTCGATGCTCCACCCCTCCTAGTGCTCCACCCCTCCTCGATGCTCCACCCCTCCTCGATGCACCACCCCTCCTCGTGCTCCATCCCTCCTCGATGCTCCACCCCTCCTCGTGCTCCACCCCTCCTCGATGCTCCACCCCTCCTCGATGCTCCACCCCTCCTCGATGTTCCATCCCTCCTCGATGCTCCACCCCTCCTCGATGCTCCACCCCTCCTCGATGCTCCATTCCTCCTCGATGCTCCACCCGTCCTCGATGCTCCACCTCTCCTCGATGCTCCACCCCTCCTCGATGCTCCACCCCTCCTCGATGCTCCACCCCTCCTCGATGCTCCGCACCACCCCGCCTCAATGCTCCACCCCTACTCGTGCACCACCCCTCCTCGATGCTCCGCACCACCCCGCCTCGATGCTCCACCCCTCCTCGTGCACCACCCCGCCTCGATGCTCCACCCCGCCTCGATGCTCCACCCGTCCTCGATGCTCCACCCCTCCTCGATGCTCCATCCCTCCTCGATGCACCACCCCGCCTCGATGCTCCACCCCTCCTCGATGCTCCACCCCTCCTCGATGCTCCACCCCTCCTCGATGCTCCACCCCTCCTCGATGCTCCACCCCTCCTCGATGCTCCACCCCTCCTCGATGCTCCACCCGTCCTCGATGCTCCACCCCTCCTCGATGCTCCACCTCTCCTCGATGCTCCACCCCTCCTCGATGCTCCACCCCTCCTCGATGCTCCACCCCTCCTCGATGCTCCACCCGTCCTCGATGCTCCATCCCTCCTCGATGCTCCACCTCTCCTCGATGCTCCACCCCTCCTCGATGCTCCACCTCTCCTCGATGCTCCACCCCTCCTCGATGCTCCACCCCTCCTCGATGCTCCACCTCTCCTCGATGCTCCACCCCTCCTCGATGCGACACCCCTCCATACCTGGATCCTCCTAGATAACGTTATCATCCTCCTCATCAGATGAGGCCTGTAGTTCTTCCCCGTCACCGATCATATCACCCCACTGCTGCATGGTGTTATGAAGAATGCAGCTGGCCACCACAAAGCTCAAGACCCTCTTGGGGCTATGTTGGAGCGCCTCACTAGAGCGCTTCAGTCATCGAAAGGCCATCTTGAGAATGCCGATGCACCGTTCGATGATGCTCCAAGTTGCTGAGTGAGCGTCAATATAATGGTTCGCTAACTCACTCTGGGGCCTCCACATAGGTGTCTTTAGCCATGACCTCAGTGGGTATAGCCTTGTCAACCAATAGCCAATGCTCTCACCCGAGACAGCACCTCGATAATGCAGGGAACTGACGATTGCGCCAGGACGTATGCGTCATGCACACTGCCTGGATATCGGGCACAGATATTCATTACTTGCAGCTGAGTGAAACCTCTTCTTATTGATAAAGGGCTCCCGTGTCAAGCTGGTGCTCAGAGGGCCATTGATCGCCGCTGGACCTGAGACATGCCAGCGTTGGTGGCAAATCCTTCCTTTTGTCAGTAATCAAAATATTTCCAATATACTGGACCAAAATTCCTGCAAAAATGACAGTAAGGTTAGTAGCAGTCGTCGTTATTATTGTATAAATGTTACCACAGCTTCAGATGAGAGCAGGTGCATAGTTCACTATGGAAATCAAATCAGTGCTGTTGGAGATTTTCCATTTATATTGTGAAAACGGCACCTTGCTGTCTGGTTCTCCATTTTAAGTGCATCAAGCGGCATGAAATTCCTTAACTTACTGGGTTAGAACATAATAAACATGTAATAAACTGAAAGCTATTTCAACATTAAGTTCCCTTTTAAAAACATAATAAATGATAGCAAATCAATGCCTCTGGTATGGAAAATGAACTATTCCAAATGTCATGTTGCATTCCTTCAGGTTCTCGTTGTTTTGGAGATTTCTTAAAAATTAAAGTTCATTAAAAACATTTTTGCTTGCCTCTTTTTATTATCTCTTTTTATCAATATTTTACTTTCCACACCTGATGATATTGAATTCACCATTCAAGTTTGCACTTCCTTCTCATTCTTTGCCCTGTTAGTGGTGGGTATGGAGAATCTGACGGGAGCCAAAACGTCAGAAACCTGCCAGCGTAAAATCACATTGCAATTTCCCCAATTCCCAGTGGCAGGTGGCACAAATGGTATTTGCATCTCATGAATGATCATTGTGTCACGCCAAACCCAATAACTAAAGAGTGTTGTGCACATGGGGGTCCGCAGCTCACAAGACACTTCATTGTGAATACAACAAAGATTTCTGCTGCTCCTGAAGTGCTGATCAACACTCTGCTGGGACAGACTGGTTTCTGCCTCTAACTCCATGCTGAGCTGGTCTTCATGGGCAGCACTGCGATGTTGCACCCATCGACCCTCCTGTCTCATTGTCTCAGATCAGTACTGCGCCTGGAGTTGGGGAGTACAGGAGCCACTCACCGGTATTTATTTGGTCATCACTCTGCTGCGGACCCATGCAACCACAGCAACAAAGGTGTGAAGTTCAACCACGGGTGGAGTGTGACATGAGAGGGGAGGGGGTGCAGTTGGTGGGGGTAGGGCAAGGATTTACCATGGCAGGCAGAGGGGCAAGGAGGTGATGAAGAACGTGAACAATGGAAGTCCAGAAGCAGTGGGTAGAGATCCAAGTGGGGCATAACTGTATTTTAGCTGATGGGCTCAGGGGGGAAAGTGGTTGAATCAAGGAACAAACTTCTTTTTAAGGGTGCTAGCATTTTCCTTCCGGGTTGCTTGTATCCTGCATAGTCTGGTAGAAGCATGTGGGCTGGAGAAAGTGACAGGAATGCGCTGGACTGGTGTTTCACTAAAAGGCCGGGACCTTTGATCTTGTCAGCTGAGGGCAGAACAAAGAGCAATGCAGAACAGGAACAGGCCCTTTGGCCCCCCAAACCTGTACGGTCATGGTACCACCCTTGGCCAGCAGCCAAATCTGCTGCCAGCCCATGGGGAGATTTGGAGGGGAACTCAAGTATGCATAATTAATGAGGATCCAAGCATAGAATCTGGCACGGGATCCTGCCACTCCATCCGACGGCACCACTGGAGCCACCTGCCACTGCAGCTAGTCTCAAAAATGGAGAATTCCGTCCTTACTTTCATATTACTTGAACTTAAGACCATAAGACATAGGAGTGGAAGTAAGGCCATTCGGCCCATCGAGTCCACTCCGCCATTCAATCATGGCTGATGGGCATTTCAACTCCACCTACCAGCATTCTCACCGTAGCCCTTAATTCCTCGCGACATCAAGAATTTATCTATCTCTGCCTTGAAGCCATTTAGCATCCCGGCCTCCACTGCACTCCGCGGCAATGAATTCCACAGGCCCACCACTCTCTGGCTGAAGAAATGTCTCCGCATTTCTGTTCTGAATTTACCCCCTCTAATTCTAAGGCTGTGCCCACGGGTCCTCGTCTCCTCGCCTCACGGAAACAGTTTCTTTGCGTCCACCCTTTCTAAGCCATGTATTATCTTGTAAGTTTCTATTAGATCTCCCCTTAACCTTCTAAACTCCAATGAATACAATCCCAGGATCCTCAGCCGTTCATCATATGTTAGACCCGCCATTCCAGGGATCATCCGTGTGAAAAACTTGTTTGGAGATGCATTATTGCTTGCTTAGTTTGTGCAGCTTGTAAAGGTCCTGTAGTGGAGGCTGCATTACATGCAATTCATGTCGCATTACATTCATCCCCCACCATCTGGCCTGGGCTTGCAAAATCCTGCCAAATGTCTTGCCTTGAGACAATTCACACCTCTTTAACCTGGGATTACCCCCTCTCTGGATCCGTAAAGACTTAATTACCTGCAAATGCTCGCATTCAAAATATTGTCTTGCATCTTTGACTTTGTCTCTATATATGTTTCTGGAACCTCTTCATTCACCTGAGGAAGGAGCAGTGCTCCGAAAGCTAGTGATTTGAAATAAACCTGTTGGACTTTAACCTGGTGTTGCAAAACTTCTTACTGTACGTTCTTTGCACATTTAGGATCATTTCAACTGTATAGTAAAGATGTTCCAGGCACTCACTGGGTTTAGAACAATAAAGCAGTCCTTGACATCAGCAGTGAGAGAAAGAGAGAGACTTCCATCTTCGTTCAAGGTCTGATGACTTTTGCTCAGCTTTCTCAGAAGCATCCTGCAGGAACCAATCACTGGCTGTTGTCGGCCAGAACACTGTCCAAGGCCAACTTACTAGTTGCCAGCCAGCCAGTAGAACCAACTTCCTCCCAAGCTGGTTCTTAAGGTTCCCTCGGTGCCAACGAGTCTGTTTTTCACCACTCCAAAAACAACTCCTGGAACACACTGTCCTGACCAACTGGCTGCCTCAGCTTTAGTCCGCTGCTTAAAGGCACATTTTTATTTTGAGTCCATAGACAAAAATTTAAAAAGAAACGGGAACAAAGGGAAATCACAAGGACGGACTCTAACACTCTACAGTTATAAGATATTACTGAAAAAATGTGATAGGCCCATGCATAATCTAATTAAAATCGTGCAAAAGTTAAGAGTAACCAAGTTAAAATATATACTTATTGTAATAGTGCGAGGTACTGACCAGGAAGCTTTTTGAACAATGAAGTGATATATTTAACAACTGAGTTAAACTATGTACAGGAACAGCAGTTGAAAATTTGGGCGGCATTCTCCGTACTGCTGCGCCACATTTCCGCTTCATCCCACCGGTGGGATGCTCCGTTACGCCAGCCGGTCAATAGGGTTTTCCATTGTGGGGCAGCCCCACGCCGTCAGGAAAACCCGGGGCTGCTGGCAAAATGGAACATCCTGCCAGTGGAGAATCCAGCCCCACCTCTTTACTCCTTGACTCTCGGGTCCACATTGAAGCTCAATCTCCCAATTGGCTGTGGTTTGCACATTCCTGCATGATAGGTCCCTGGCGAGTCACATGACCCATGAAATATCACACCTTAAAGGGGCCAATCTGCAACTCTTATCAATCTGTACCAATTAACTTCATGGCCCAGATTTTCGCTCTTGGGTCGGGAGCACAGAGTCGAGACATTTCCCAGTCCTGTCAACCCCATCTGGGAAAAAAATGATTGGCAGTTGGAATTTTCATTGCAGTGATGGGATCTGGCTGGTTGGATTAAAAGTCAGACTTGCCAGCCTGAGGATGAGTGTGGAGGCTGCCAGCTATGTCGGCAAGTGGAGCGGAAGGCCTGCCTCTATTATCCAGCACTTTGTTGAATTTATATCTTAAAATCAACAAAACAAAAAGCTCTCCTGCCCTCACCCCACCCCAATCCTTCCCACAAATACCTCATGCCCATCCATGCTAACCCATGCCAGCACATTCCCTTACCCATCCTTATTACTCATCAAAGCCCTTATGCCACCCTATGCCTCTCTACCCACCCTCCATCACCCCTCATATGCCCGTTCTATCCTATGTCCCTCTATGCAACCTCTATGGTCTCCCATGCTCCCTATGCCAACCCATTCTACTCTACCACTCCCCATGGCCCCTCATATCTTCTACTCCAACACATGCCCACACCCATCCCCACAGCCGTTTAAAGCCCCTCTACCAACTCAGTGCCAACGCATGCCAACCCGAGCTCTGAAATCAGCCAGAAGCACATATGTTCAGGGCGACCATCACCTTGGCGGATACCGAAAGAGGATGTCTTCCACGATAACTCTTCGGTGCACAGTCTCCCTGGTGTGACGGAGTCATCGTTCGCTCCTCAAAGGACAGACGGCAACAGTATACACATGTCCCAATGCAGCGCCTCCTTCTGATCTCCTCCTCAGCCTGTTGGAAAACCGGCAATTAACTCTCACTGACTGGCCCCTGCTCTACTATGCAGGGTTTTCCTTGAGCTTGCCCTTGTTATGTGGTCAGCCCGACGTTCGACCTGCCTCACCTGCTTAACAGGCCCCTTCGATATGATGTCGTCGCACTGCACCCCGTCCCAATCAGTGACTGGCACCCGGCCTGTGTTGATGGGAACCTCTATCCTCACCACCTGTTCCTGTCAACAGGGGTGTTAGTGATTGTTGCAACCCTTGTCAACGAGAGGCTCTGTTGGCCCCTGTCCTGTTTCCTCCAATGGGTTCTATTGTGGGTCTCCTCACTGGTTGGGCCGTGTGTTATCCACCACCATACTGGTTGTGTGGTGGAGACAGCATTGTGTGCTGCCAATCGCCTCCATGCTAAGAGGCTGATGTGCGGGTAGGTGCTCAGATGGGGGGTGGGGGGGGGGGGTGGGTGGTGGTGAGCGAGGGATGTGACTGCTGGGAGCTTAGCTGCAGTGTGATGTGGAGCCTGGGTGTAACACTCAGGTTGTGACAGGGAGCTGGGCAAGTTTCCTGGCCGGGGGTGGGATGGATGGGTTTAGTGGAGCGGTAAACATGCAGGGCTTGGAGACATCTCATGATCCTAAGGGGTGGGCTACCTGATTGTGTCACTGGTGAGGCTTTTACTCTGAGAGGGGTTGCATAGCTGGGAGGGTTGCAGCAGGCATGGTGCATGTGTCCTTTCTTGGGGTGAGCTCTGCTATTCTCCTGCTTCCTGTGCTGTGGGGAAGCATTCTGAGGATCACACTGAGGCGTGCCAACTCCACCATGTTGTGTGGCACTACCACCATGCTAAATGGGGAAATACTTTGAATTCATCTAGCAACTCAAGACTGTGCATCCATGAGCTGCTGTGGGCCATGAGCATCAACAGAATTGTATTCAATTCAACCACAATCTGCAACCTCATGGCCCAGCATATCCCCCACTTTATCATTACCACCAAGCCAAGGGATCAACCCTGATTCCATAAAGAGTGCAGGAGAACATGTATACCGAACACCAGGCATACCAAAAAATGAGGTGTCAACCTGGTGAAGCTACAACACAGACTACTTGTGTGCCAAACAGCAAAAACAGGAAATAATAGATCGGGATAAGCAATTCCACAGCAATTGCATCAGATGTAAGCTCTGCAGTGCTGCCATATCCAACAACTGGGCAACTGGGCAGCAGGGTAGCATGGTGGTTAGCATAAATGCTTCACAGCTCCAGGGTCCCAGGTTCGATTCCCGGCTGGGTCACTGTCTGTGTGGAGTCTGCACGTCCTCCCCCTGTGTGCGTGGGTTTCCTCCGGGTGCTCCGGTTTCCTCCCACAGTCCAAAGATGTGCGGGTTAGGTGGATTGGCCATGCTAAAATTACCCGTAGTGTCCTAATAAAAAGTAAGGTTAAGGGGGGGGGTTGTTGTGTTACGGGTATAGGGTGGATACGTGGGTTTGAGTAGGGTGATCATGGCTCGGCACAACATTGAGGGCCGAAGGGCCTGTTCTGTGCTGTACTGTTCTATGTAACTCAATGGACGAGGAGTCTCCACAAATTTCCCCTTCCTCAAAGTGCAAAAGACAAGGTTGAAGCATGTGCAAAAGTCTTCAACCAGAGGTACCGAGTGGATGATCCACCTCGGTCTCCTCTGGAGGTCTCCAGCATCACAGATGTCAATACGATTCAGCCAATACGATTCATTCCACGTAATATCAAAAAACGGCTGAAGGCACTGGATACTGCAAAGGCTATGGGCCCTGACAACATCTCAGCAATCATACTGAAGACTTGTGCTCCAGAACTTGCCACACTCCGAGCTGAGCTGTTCCAGTACAGCTACAATACTGGCATCTACCTGGCAATGTGGAAAATTACCCAGGTGTGTCCTGTACACAAGAAACATGACAAATCCAACTCAGCTAATCACCACCCTATCTGTCTACTTTCCATTATGAGCAAAGTGTGGAAGGAGTCATCACAGTGCTATCTAGTGGCACTTACTCAGGAATAACCTGCTCACGGACACCCAGTTTGAGTTTCGCCAGTCACTCAGCTCCTGTCCTCATTACAACCTTGGTTCAAACATGGACAAAAGAGCTGAATGCCAGAGGTGAGGTGAGAGTGACTGCCCTTGATATCAAGGCAGCATTCGACCGAGTATGGCATCATAGAGCCCCAGCTAAACTGGAGTCAATGGGAATCAGGCGGAAAATGTTCCACTGGTTGTAGTCATACCTGCTGCAAAGGAAGATAGTTGTGGTTGTTGGAAGTTAATCATCTCAGCTCCAGGTCATCATTGCAGGAGTTCCTCAGGGTAGTGACCTTGCAACCACCTTCAGATGCTTCATAAATGGCCTTCCTTCCATCAGAATGTCAAAAGTGGGGATGTTTGCAGATGACTGCACAATGTTCAGCACCATTCATGACTCCTCAGATAATGAAACAGTTCATGTCGAAACGTGGGATCTTAATATCCATGGATATGTGTCCTATCGAAAGGACAGGCAGATGGGCAAAGAGGTCGGGGTTGCATTGTTAGTAAGAAATGAAGTTAAATCGATAGCAAGGAGCAATATAGAATCAGAAGGCATAGAATCTCTGTGGGTAGAGTTGAGGAATCGCAAAGGTAAAAAGACACTGATGGGAGTTATGTACAGGTCCCCGAGCAGTAGTCAGGATGTGGGGCAGAAAATAAATCAGGAGATAGAGAAAGCATGTAAAAAAGGCAATATCACAATAATCATGGGCGACTTCAATATGCACGTGGACTGGGAAAATCAGGTTGGTAGTGGATCCCAAGAAAATCCCCAGGGTCGGCTTATGAAGAAAGTAAGGAGGTGTGGGATAGAGGGAAATTTGGCCAATTGGATAAGTAACTGGCTATCACATAGAAGACAGAGGGTGGTGGTGGATGGAAAACTTTCAGACTGGAGACCAGTTACCAGTGGTATACCACAGGGATCAGTGCTGGGTCCTCTGCTATTTGTGATTTTTATCAATGACTTGGAGGAGGGAGCTGAAAGGTGGGTCAGTAAATTTGCTGATGACACCAAGATTGGTGGGGTAGTGGATGAGGTGGAGGGCTGTTGTAGGCTGCAAAGAGGCATTGATAGGATGCAGAGCTGGGCTGAAAAATGGCAGATGGAGTTTAACCCTGATAAGTGCGAGATGATTCATTTTGGTGGAAAAAATTTGAATGCGGATTACAGGGTCAAAGGCAGGGTTCTGAGGAATGTGGAGGAACAGAGAGATCTTGGGGTTCATGTCCACAGATCTCTGAAGGTTGCCACTCAAGTGGATAGAGCCGTGAAGAAGGCCTATAGTGTGTTAGCATTTATTAACAGGGGCCTTGAGTTTAAGTGCCGCGGGGTTATGCTGCAACTGTACATGACCCTGGTGAGACCACATTTGGAGTATTGTGCGCAGTTCTGGTCACCTCACTATAGGAAGGATGTGGAAGCATTGGAAAGGGTGCAAAGGAGATTTACCAGGATGCTGCCTGGTTTACAGGGTAGGTCTTATGAGGAAAGGTTGAGGGAACTAGGGTTTTTCTTTTGGAGCGGAGGAGGATGTGAGGCGACTTAATAGAGGTTTATAAGATGATGAGGGGGATAGACAGAGTGGACGTTCAGAGACTATTTCCTCGGGTGGATGTAGCTGTTACAAGAGGGCATAACTATAAGGTTCAGGGTGGGAGAAATAGGAGGGATGTCCGAGGTAGGTTCTTTACTCAGAGAGTGGTTAGGGTGTGGAATAGACTGCCTGCTGTGATAGTGGAGTTGGACACTTTAGGAACTTTCAAGCGGTTATTAGATAGGTACATGGAGCACACCAGAATGACAGGGAGTGGGATAGCTTGATCTTGGTTTCGGACAATGCTCGGCACAACATCGAGAGCCAAAGGGCCTGTTCTGTGCTGTACTGTTCTATGTTTATGTTCTATGTTCTAAAAGGAATTTGTTGAATGTTTAAGAGATGGTTTTTTGGAGCAGCTTGTGGTCGAACCCACTTGGGAACAGGCAATTCTGGATTTTGTGATGTGTAATGAGGCAGACTTGATTAAGGATCTTAAGGTGAAGGAACCCTTAGTGAGCAGTGACCACAATATAATAGAATTTACCCTGCAGTTTGAGAGGGAGAAGCTGGAGTCAGACATAACGGTACTACATAACGGCCCCCACCTTCATCACTCGTTTTTTCCGACTGGGTAACCTGGTACAGGTTCTCTTGACATAGTGTCTTAGTCATGGAACTGACAGGCTGTGCACTGGAATCTCACCACAAGGCATCATCTGCTTACCAGCTCTGGACTTAAGCACCAGCTTGGCACTGTGTCTGCAAAGCTATTCAAGCATTCAAAACAAAAAACAAAGAACAAAGAAATGTACAGCACAGGATATAGGCCCTTTGGCCCGACAAGCCTGCGCTGCCCATGCTGCCCGTCTAACCTAAAACCTTCTACATTTCCTGGGTCCATATCCCTCTATTCCCATCTATTCATATATTTGTCAAGACACTCCTTAAACGTCACTAGCGTACCTGCTTCCACCACCTCCCCCGGTAGGCAACCACTACCCTCTGTGTAAAAAAACTTCCTCGCACATCTCCTCTAAACTTTGCCCCTCGCACCTTAAACCTATGTCCCCTATTAACTGACTCTTCCACCCTGGGAAAAAGCTTCTGACTATCCACTCTGTCCATGCCCCTCATAATATTGTAGACTTAAGCAGGCTCGAGGAGCTGAATTACCTACTTCTTTTTCTAATTCTTATGTTCCAATGTTCACAAAGAGTGGAAATATATGTGCTGCTCCTCTCGATGTTTTGTGCCATCACATTATCAAATCATGGGCTGCGATTAGTGCACAGTGTCATCAGATGGTTCAGAAAATGTGGAATATCCAGTTCAATGAGTGGAGAGGAAGATGATGTGTGGTAGAGGGATGACCTTGAAAGGGAAAGTGCTAAATAGAGTGGAATCCTTCCAATTATGCCATCCCCAAAGGGATTCAGATATAAATCTGATGAAACCTTTGATTCAGATGCCAGAGAGAATTGCCGGGATTCTCCATTCTGGGGACAAGACCCCACACCGTCAGGAAAACCAGCACCAACCACTCTGGCGTCAACAGCCCTGAAAGTGCGGAGTTCTCCGCATTTTCAGGGACTAGGTAGACGGCGGAGGAGTTGGCGCCGCTCCAGCCAGCACGAAGGGATGGCGCGAGTTTGTGCATGCGCTGAAGGGCCGGCTTGATCTCGCACGTACGCAGAACGGCCATCGGGATTTCACGCATGCGCAGACTGGCCAGTGATTTTGGTGCATGCTCCCTGTCCACGTTCTCTTCTCCACGCTGGCCCTCTGGCAGTATGGCAGAGTCCTACAGAGGCTCGGCGCAGCAGAAAGAAGTGCCCCCATGGAACAAGCCCGCCCGCAGATCGGTGGGCCCCGATCGCGGGCCAGGCCACTGTGGAGGCCCCCCTAGTGTTCGATCACCCCCCCCCCCCCCCAAGGATCACCCATGCATTATCACCTGCCAGGTCCTGCTGGTGCGTGAGTTGAGTGATTCAGGCCGGCGGGACTGGCCAAAAATGGACGGCCACTCAGACCATTGAGGCTCAGAGAATCGCCGGTGGTTTGGGGGGGGGGGGGTGCTACCATGGCCCCCGGAAATCCCGCCGCCACGCAAATAGCGGTGCTGAAAAATACGGCAGCCGGCGTCGGGGCGGCGGTCCGGTACTCGCGCCGCCCCCCTGGGGCGGTATCAACATCAATAAATTTGATGTTTTTAGAACGCTTTGATTTTGTTTCAAGGTATTTTTGTACAATTATTTAATTCAGTACACTGTGTCACATTAATTTAATATGAATTACTGGTGTTATGTTTTTTCACATTTTAAAATGGCGACAACTAGAACCCACACTGACTGATTGTATTGTATATGTGACCTGTCAGGCGATCCCTGATTGTGGAAGGAATTTTGGAGGCTGGCTTGTACACCATGATCCACAGTAATTTCTTCTTAGTTAAAGTAGAATTCACCATTGGACACATGAAAAGTGTACTGTGGCTCCAGTAGCCCTTCAGGAAAAACACAGGAAAAATCAGAAAGGTTATGTGGTAGCCACCTTCAGAGGCACAGAAGCTCCAGATCCTGTATACGTGGCTGAGCTCCGATATCTTTCCCCTCATCCGGGACACGTCTACCTACACTGAGGCCATGGTGCTACTGAAGGAGAACTACACTCAGCAGACCAACAAAATCTAAGCCAGGCACTTCCTGTATATGCGGCATCAACTCCCCGGTGAGTCTGTGGAGGATTTCTGGCGTGCCCCGCATGCCCTGGCGAGGAACTGCGATTGCCAGGCCGTTTCGGCCGTTGAACATTCTGAACTTCTAATTAGAGACGCTTTTGTTACGGGCACAGGGTCAGCTTACATCCACCAGCGCCTCTTAGAAGGGGATACCCTTGGCCTCGTGCCGACCAAGAAATTCGCGATCTCACTCACAGTCACCTCCCGCAATGTACAGGCGTACGTCCCCAACCGCCCCTCCCCCCCCCACCTTGGCATCATGGACACCGCCAGCGAACAACCCATCGTGGACCCCACCAGTGACTGCCCCCAGCCAACTCCAAGCCTGCGCCGCGCGATAGCCAACCAACCCCGGGGGACCCAAGTGCTACTTCTGCGGACAGACAAAACACGCCCGGCAGCGCTGCCCGGCGCGGAGAGTGCTCTCCAAGGCCTGCGGGAACAAAGGATATTTTGCTGCTGTGTGCCAGGCCCGCTCGATCACCGCTATTGTCCCTGCACCCGCCCCGTGCGACCTGTGGGCACTGTCATCTTCCTCGCCTCAAACCACGTGCGGCCCGTGGGTGCTGCCATCTTGCTCGACTCAGAACACGTGCAGCCTGTGGGCGTTGCCGTTCTGGTTGCCATAGGACAACTGCGGCCCATGGGCACCGCCATCTTTAACGACGCCCGCCATGTGTGCCCCGTGGGCGCCGCCATCTTCCCCGCCCCAGGACCACTGCTCGTCGGGCACCTCATCGGGCCGCTCATCGCCTGCAACTGCCACCGACCAGCCAGGGGCCTTCCAACACCAGCCGCGTCTCGCCTCCATCACGATCGACCAGTTCCGACCGCACAACCTCACGACCGCGCCAACGACAGTGAAGGTCGACAGGCACGAGACATCATGCCTTCTGGACTCCGGGAGCACTGAGAGCTTCATCCACCCTGATACGGTAAGGCACTGCTCCCTCACGGAGCATTAACCAGAAAATTAACCAGAGAATCTCCCTGACCTCCAGAACCCACTCCGTGGCGATCCGGGTGTACTGCACCGCCACCCTCACCATCCAGGGTGTAGAATTCAGCGGCTTCCGGCTCTACATCCTACCCAACCTCTGTGCAGTTGCAACCTTCCAGTGCAACCTCCAGAGCCTAACCCTGAAATTTGGCAGGCCCCTACCATCCCTGACTGTCTGCGGTCTCACGACCCTTAAGGTCGACCCGATGGGTTTGCAAACCTCACCCCAGATTGCAAACCCGTCGCCACCATGAGCATACGGTACAGCGCCCAGGACAGGACCTTCATCAGATCTGAGGTCCAGCGGCTGCTACGGAAGGTATTATTGAGGCCAGCAACACCCTCTGGAGAGCCCAAGTGGTAGTTGTGAAAACTGGGGAGAAAAACAGGATGGTCATTGACTACAGTCAGACCATCAATCAGTACACGCAGCTCGATGCGTACCCCCTCCCACGCATATCTGATATAATCAATCAGATTGCACAGTACAGGGTTTGGTCTTCTCGACAGTGGACCTGAAATCTGCCTACCACCAGCTCCCCATTCACAAGGTGGACCGCCCGTACACCGTGTTTGAAGCGGACGGCCGCCTTTACCACTTCCTTAGGGTTCCATTCGGCGTTACTAACGGGGTCTCGGTCTTCCAACAGGAGATGGACCGAATGGTTGACCGGTATGGACTGCGGGCCATCTTCCCGTACCTGGATAACATCACCATCTGCTGCCATGACCAGCAGCACCATGACGCTAACCTTTCCAAATTCCTCCACACTGCCAAACTCCTCAACCTAACCTACAATTTGGAGAAGTGCGCGTTCAGCACTAACCGATTAGCCATCCTCGGCTATGTGGTTGAAAATGGAGTTCTAGGGCCCGATCCCAATTGCATGCGCCCCGTCATGGAACTCCCCTTCCCCACTGCCCTAAGGGCCTCAAACGATGCCTGGGGTTCATCTCGTACTAAGCCCAATGGGTCCCGAACTATACGGACAAGGCCCGCCCACTCATTCACTCCACAGTTTTCCCACTGTCGGCCGAGGCTCACCAGGCCTTCAACCGTATCAAGGCCGCGATGCACGCGGTCGACGAGACGCTCCCCTTCCAAGTCGAGAGCGATGCATCAGAAGTTGCTCTGGCTGCCACCCTCAACCTGGCAGGCAGGCCCGTGGCATTCTTTTCACGCACCCTCCATTCCTCCGAAATTCGGCACTCCTCCATCGAGAAGGAGGCTCAAGCCAAAGTGGAAGCTGTGCAACAATGGAGGCATTACCTGGCCGGCAGGAGATTCACTCTCCTCACTGATCAATGGTCGGTTGCCTTCATGTTCAACAACACACAGTGGGGCAAGATCAAAAATGATAAGGTCTTGAGGTGGAGGATCGAGCTCTCCACCTACAATTACGAGATTTTGTATCACCCCGGAAAGCTCAACGAGCCCCCCGCTGCCCTATCCCGAGGTACATGTGCCAGCGCACAGGTTGACCGACTCCGGACCCTGCACGACAATCTCTGTCACCCAGGGGTCACCCGTTTTATTCACTTCATAAAGGCCCGCAATCTGCCTACTCCATTGAGGTCAGAGCTATCACCAGAGACTGCGGAGTGTAGACCGCACTTCTACCGGCCAGACCGAGCGCACCTGGTGAAGGCCTCCCGCCCCTTTGAACACCTCAGCATGGATTTCAAGGGGCCCCTCCCCTCCACCAACCGAAACACGTACTTTCTTAACGTGGTCGACGAATACTCCAGATTCCACTTCGTCGTTCAATGCCCCGATATGATGTCTGCCACCATCATCAAAGCCCTCAACACCATCTTCGCTCTGTTCGGTTTCCCCGCCTATGTCCACAGCGACCGGGGATCCTCATTGATGAGCGATGAGCTGCGCCAGTACCTGTTCAGCAAGGGCATTGCCTCGAGCAGGACGACCAGCTACAATTCCTGGGGAAACGGGCAGGTGCAGCGGGAGAATGGGACGGTCTGGAAGGCCATCCAGCTGGCCCGGCGGTCCAGGAATCTCCCAGCCTCCCGCTGGCAGGAGGTCCTCCCCGACGCCTTTCACTCCATTTTGTCACTCCTTTGCACTGCGACTAACGAAACCCCCCATGAACGTCTCTTTGTCTTCCCCAGGAAGTCCACCTCCGGGATTTCGCTCCCAACGTGGCTGGCAGCTCCAGGACCCCTTCTCCTCCACAAGCACGTGTGGCTCCACAAGGCGGACCCATTGGTTGAGAGGATACAGCTACTTCACGTGAACCCGCAGTACATCTACGTGGCGTACCCCGACGGCCGCCAAGACAGTCTCCCTCAGGGACCTAGTGCCAGCTGGGTCCCCACACCCCTCTGCCCCGGCGCCACCCTCCCTCCCCCCAGTGCATCTCACCACAGCCCCCGCTCCCGGACGATCCATCCTCCCCTTGGTCCCACCCGGGGATGATGATGAGTTCCCGAAGTCACCGACGACTGAACCGCGCCTGCATCGCCACCGGACTGCGGCGCTCGCAACAAAGGATTAAGGCGCCCGATCGTCTGAATTTGTAAACTTTTCCTAAAATGTTAAACATATGCATGTAAATGGTCTTCCCCCACCCTGCTGGACTCTTGTTTTAACAGGGGGTGAATGTGGTAGTCACCACTGTAGTACATATATCACATACATGAGATGTAATATGGTAAGGCTCCTGTACTGCAGGTACATGGGTAGATCCCTGCCTGCTGTCTCCGCCCAGTAGGCGGAGTATAAATGTGTGGGCTCTCCGAGCTGCAGCCATTTCGGCAGCAGCTGCGGGTGGCTACATGTCTCTACGTAATAAAGCCTCAATTACATTCTATTCTCGTCTCGTCATAATTGATAGTGCATCAGGTTGCAAGACTTCCTTTTCTCCACATTATCAAGTTGATGTGATGCAAGCCCAAAAATAAATGTTCTTCCCTGCAGCAGAAGACATATTCAGAACCCTGGTAAATTGGGTAGTAGAGTAGGAATCGTCTGAAGGTCTTTACTTTCCTTACTGAATGGAATAATCTGTTGCATCTTTGCCATAATTTGTTGCCCGACATAATGCAGCACGCTAGGTTTCAGATTGTTTTTCTAAACTTTCGCTTAATCCTTACATGGCTCTTCCCCTGCTTCCATTGTACAGGATGCAGTCATCGAAAATGCTTAAACTTGCTTTCATTTATCCTTTGATATAATCCGGAAATTGCTGCTGTTTTAGAATCTGAGGAAGGGCATAATTCGAGCTCTGCAGTCCTGCGGAAGAATTTCCAGCTTGATGGAATTTCTCGACCCAGGCAGGCAGAATTGTTCCCTGCGGGAATTATATGAAGTAAGCTTTCTGAGCTTTCAGAAACTCCCATTGTGCACACCTTAATTCAATGAGTTTTTGATCATCGTCCTTCAGCAGCACCTTTTCACAGATTTTGCGACCTTGTGCCTCACAGCATGACACGTTCATTCCATTGAACCCAAGCACAGTTTCAGTAACTTTCTCATTCGCTTTGTCAACATTAATGTCTGACATATTCCCCTGAGCATTCATTTTTACAAATTCATGCACACATTTCCGCAAATGCGAGAATAGAAATAATTGGCGGCATTAGAGATAATGTCCTTGATGTTTTGAGCATTAATAGGAAGGAATGTGACAAGTGCACTGCAGCACATAATTAACTGTCACTTTGTGATTACAATTGAATTGTTACTGGGAGGAAATGACAGCTTTTGGTCCCTAAAACCCAATGGAAAATCCTTCTGTCCATTTATCAAAATCGACTCGAATTCTAATCATGCACTTAGGGCTTATTTTTTGCTGAGGACAATGAGTGTTGGGAGTATCTGTGCTGATTCTTTCAAGAGACATGTACATGTGATAAACTTGTGGGTTTGCTCATAACGTCCTTTGGTCATTTGATGCATATTTATTTCTTGTCAAATAGTTTTTCCATGCTGAAGTAAATTTTCTGCTTATGTGCTTCTGGTGCTGTGCTGTAACTATCTGACCCTAATGGGGAGAACCTGGCTAGAGAGATTCAAGGTATATTGGACAGAGGTGAGTCTCATTTCAGAGCCCAAAACAGGCCTACTGAACATTTTAAAGAAACGTACCATTGTCGTTAATGGAGAGCTGGGAAGCATGAAGGTGATCTCAGTCAAGCTAAAGACTAAGGACCAAAGCCAAGCAAGATACTGAAAGGCTAGGCTAGTGGCGTATGCCATCCGGCCTGCGGTCAAGGCAGAATTAGAGAGGCTGGTCAAGACAAAGGTCTTCAAACCAGCAAAGGTAAGCAATTGGGCCTTTCCAAAAGTACCCGTGATGAAAAAAGATGGTTTTGTACATTTATGTGGCGATTTTAAAGTCACTATCAATCCAGCACTGTGTGCCGAGCTTTGTCTTTAATTGATGAATTATAAATGTGGATCCAGATTCAGAACAATATTTGACAATTGTGACACACATTCGGATACAAAAGACTTTCATTGGACATCATGTCTGCAGCTGTGTTGTTCCAACATGCCATGGATCAAACCCTAAACCACTTACCTCGTGTAGGTCTTTAGTGTTATCTTTGAGGCAATGAGAACAACCAATGATCTAGAACCATAGAATCCCTACAGTGCAGAAGGAAGCCATTTGGCCCATCAAGTCTGCACAGACCCTCCGAAAGAGCACTTAACTAGGCCCACTCCCTGCTCCATCCCTGTAATCCCACCTAATCTGCACGTATTTGATCACTACGGGGCAATTTTACCATGGCCAATCCACCTAACCTGCACATCTTTGGACTATGGGAGGAAACCGGAGAATGAGCAAACTCCACACAGGTAATGACCCAAGGCCGGAATTGAGTCCCTGGTGCTGTGAAGGAATCCAGTGCGATTTAGACAATCTCAATTACTGGTAAGAATGATGAAGAGCATTTTCAAAATTTAGATGTCATACTCCAGAGACAAGACGATTATGGTCTGAGTACGGAAGGATAATTGTGAACTCTTCAAATCTTTTATTGAATACCTGGGGCACATCATAGAAGCAAAGGCACTGCACAAATCACCTTCAAAAATAAAAGGCACCTGCATCTCAAAACATAAATCAACTTCAATCATTTTTTGACTAATTAAATTATTATGGAATGTTTGGCCCTAATGTAGCAACTATTCTCAAGTCTTTGTACAACCTTTTGTGTCAAAATAGGAAATGGAAATAGGTGGATCAGTGCGCGAAGATCTTCCTGCAAGCTGAAAAGGCACTACTAAAGTCATAAGTCCTGACACACTTTGATCCGAAGTAATCATTGCAACTGGGTTATGTGCATCAATTTATGGGATTTGGGAAATGGATCGGAATTCTCTGAAAATGGGGTTATGTCCCCACTGCCGCGAGAAAACGGGCGCGAATCACTCTGGACTTTCCTAGAGAAAGTCCAGAATGATTCTCTGTTTTGCAGCGGTCTAGCAGGGCCGCAGAGTGCTCCTCACAATTCTGGCTTCTGATACGGGGCCCTGCACTTCCGGCCATGGGTCCGTGCAAATTGGCAGATCCACACAGTGGGATTGCCCCGACAATATAGGTCCCCCCCCCAGATTGCGTGCCGGCCGAATGGTGGCCCCCGATCATGAGCCTGGCTGTCCTGGAGCCCCCCCCCCCTGTGACGGATCCCCACTGAGTCCGCCACTCCGAGCTCCCGCCAGGTGGAACCGTGAATGAACCACGCTGGCGGGAACTCGGCAAGTTTTCGGTAGAGAATCACTGTGAGGGCATCTTTCAATGGCCCCTGACCGGCACCATGTCGACCGCGCACGCGCGATTGCCGGAGATTCTTCGGTCCTCGGAGAATTGCGGGAAGGCGTCGGACCCGATTGCGGGTCTGACACCCGATTCTCTGCCCCTGCGCTGAGCACGATTTCGGCCCGGAGGCTCGGAGAATCCCGGCCAGGGTTTCTCATGTAATGTCCAATAATGGTGAGAAGCCAATTGTGTTTTATATTTATATTAAAACAAATGTTATTATTTACACAGGATTAACCCAATTAACATCCAAGCTTTTCAATGAACAGTTAAAAAGTGCTTAAAAAAAATAAAGAAAAGTCTTTGAGTTTACTTTCCCATCTAGTTCTAAAAGTTCAATGAAGCAAAATCCACAGGCATAGATCAAATTGCAGTTATTAATACAGTTCATATTCAGTGGCTTACAGATTTATTCACTGAGTCCTTGGGAGAGAAGCTTTCAGAAATCAGCTTTCGGAAGACAATTCCTTTCCTCAGAATCCTTAAAACAACAAGGGCAGTGCTGATAAACGGAACTAAAAACAGACCCAACCCCTCCCTTGAGTGACATTACAGCCTACCTAGCTGCTAACCCCTTAATCACAGCTTTAGCAGACATAAAGGACATGATTAAGTGGACTTGATTTAAAGTCTGCTAAATGGCCAATATAGCCGGGTGTTTCTCAGCGCCACAAAACATCCTGCTATTCAACTTTGAAGTTTTCTTTTTGCCTTGGGACATGCTCTCTGTGGTGTCTACTCACCAGCAGGAAAGACTGCTCGCAGATCAGGGTGCCTGTTTGGAAGGCTACCCTGGCCTTCCCCCCCCAAACCGTTTCAGCCCAATACCCCCTCCCCATGTTTCTCCCCTCCCCCTCACTGCCCAACCTTGGGGAAGACCCCAGGAACTCTCCCTCACCCCATTTCTACCTGGTAAGAATCCCCCGAGCCCAATCCCTGGCAGTTCCCACCTGGCACCCTGGCATTGTCAGCCTTATACCCTGGCAGTTCCCCTGCCACCCTGCCAGTGCCACCCAGGCACTCTGATAGTGTCAAGGTGCCTGGGTGCCAGAGGGAGAGCCAGGGGACTATCCTGCCCTGTCCCCAACCTCCCAAGCCTCTCCAATAGCCTGGGAAATCCCTTTAGGTGCCGTTATGCTTGGTCCATGTTTGTGTGGATCAGTACTAAACAATGCCCTGGCGAGTTCTCCCAAGTGCGGTCACTGAGTCCTGGGCACTGGGAAAATCTGGCAAATGTGTATTCAAGTGAGCCCCACAGTTCCTTTAGATATGCTGCTCTGGATCACACCCAGTGAGGGCGAGGTCCATATTGTGACATCTGGCAAGACGCCATTGAATCTCTTGAGATGTTCTGAGTGTTGCAAGGGACAGTCTTGTCCCGACATCAAGTCAAGCATGACGAGGCTGCTGAATCGCATCCATAATCTGAGTACCTTAACCTAAGTTAATAACAATACTGCAATAGACTCAGAATACAATATACAGAAACATTTCCTCCAATCATCACAAGAAAAGGTACCCCATGGACCTCCTTTCAGAACAGCAGTGTTGAAGTACCTGCACGAGATGGACTGCAACAGTTCAGGAAGGCAGCTCAGTTAAATCCCATCTGGGGCCTACGGGTTGGGAATGCTTTTTTTCACTGTGCTCCTTGTGGAGTACGGGCTGATAGAACCATTGAATCATAGAATTTACAGTGCAGAAGGAGGCCATTCGGCCCACCGAGTTTGCACCAGCCCTTGGAAAGAGCACCCTACTTCAGTCCACACCTCCACTCTATCCCCGTAACTCAGTAACCCCACCTAACATTTTTGGACACTAAGGGAAATTTAGCATAGCCAATCCATGTAACCCGCGCATCTTTGGACTTTAGGAGGAAACTGGAACACCCGGAGGAAACCCACGCAGAAACGGAGAGAACGTACAGACCCCACACAGTCAATGACCCAAGCCGGGAATCGAACCTGGGACCCTAGAGCTGTTATGCAACTGTGCTAACCACTGTGCTATTGGGGATGTGCATCCAAGGCACTGTTATGTGCTGAGGATACAAATTAACTTCATGACCATGGCCTATATACTGGTCATTGAAACTCTGAGAGTGCAAAGCTATTTACTGTGCCTTACATTCCTGTGCTGGTTGGCAGAACAATTTAAAAATAATCATAGGACTCCCACCTCAATTGCATTCTTTTATTGATTAGTCGTATAAGATGAAAGAAGAAAAGGCGGGGGAGATTAGCAGGTACCACAGCTGGACTGCCTGATTCACCATTACACCACTAAATATATCTGCAGACACTGGTACACCTACGTGGCACTGACCACAGGCTCTAGGTCAATATCTATTCAGCTTCACAGCTGCTGAATCAACTAAACGGACAGCTGCAAAATAGCACAGCATCGCCGGCCAAAGCCATTGTTGCTTCCACCTACTTCCAGACTAACACAGGGACCAATTGCTGTCCTTGTCAAATAGTTGGTTGCATAAATATCAAATATGAATTGCTCACTCTGGCAATCACTGTAATTTCAACAATCACTTGCATTCTTTCACACCTTTAACACAGAAAAGTATTGTACAGCGATGTAAGGAACAACTGGAAAGTAAGTTTATTTTTACAAGCTTCTAGGTCTCCAGATCCAAACCTAGACCTGATCCTTACATCTTAATATGCATCAACATGCCTCGTTCCTTTTCCAGCCTTGGTGTCATTGTTATGATTTTGGTTCCACTCCGAAGTTCTCTTTTCACAAACTGGAAAAGTCAACACTATTTCTCTGCGCTCACAATTCTCAATTTGATTGAAATGTTATTTTTTATTGTTATGGTCCAAACAATCTGTATTCACTTACCTCGATCTCTCCAATGGCACTTCATCTTTCTCTACTACAGTGTTTCTTGAGTTTAACCTTCCCCCTGTAAATTAATTCTCAATCCATCAATGAAACTTTCACGTCACAAAATCACTGGAGAGACATGGATCAGAAAAACTATTTGGCCTGTGCTCGGTCAATAATTCCCCATTCTTGCATCCAACTGTTCCTTAAATAATTCTATATATTTTTTTACTCCCATTGTCTCACTCAGAAGGTCATTCCACATGCCAATTGCTTTTTGATGTGAAGAAGAATGTTTTTGCATCCTTCATAAATTTGCCCATTGCAACCTTCAACTTGTGCTTCCTTTATCAACCGCCTTTCCAGCTACTTATCTGAAGTAATATTGAAGCAATGAGCAGTTAGGCCTCTGTCTCTCCAACATCCCACTTTCCCTTTCAAACATTCATCTGGCGGCTAACTACGGCACTGCACGACCCACATCCTGACTCCACATGCAACCCACCATCCTCTTCCCACCCACCACAAATGTGCCTGCGGTATTGCAGGTTGTATTTATTTGGGCCTAAACAGATTACCTTCCAGCTAATTAAGATAAGATGGTGTCTTTTTAGTTTGGAGGCGAGCTGAAGAGAGAAAATTTACAAACGCTTAATGTAAAAATCATAAGATAACATTTTATGTACCAAACAAGCAAAGTCAAATTGAAGCAATTCCTGAGCAATTCCTGATATCTTACCTTAGTGCAGAAATGTAACGGCAATCCACAAAGGATTAAAGCATTTACATCACAAATTCATTGGAATCAAATATTTTTCTGAGAACAGAAAGTTTCGAGTCGAAGAAGTCTCAAGCCGAATACATTAAAAAAATGAATTCACAGTATGTGAAAGTTGCTGGCAAAGTCATTATTTCAGAAAGGGTGGAGGATTTTCCATGTTAATTAAGGAAGGCATTTGGACAATATTGAGAGATGACTTTAGTTCCAAAGGTCAAGATGTAACATCAATTTGGGTAGAGATAAGAAATAGCAAAGAGAAGAAGCCAATTGTGGGAGTAGTTTATAGGCCTCCGTAGAATAACAACTTTGTCGGACGTGGCGCAGTTAGCGTAGCTGCCTCACGGCGCCGAGGTCCCAGGTTCGATCCCAGCTCTGGGTCACTGTTCTTATGGAGTTTGCACATTCTCCCCGTGTTTGCGTGGGTTTTGGCCCCACAGCCTAAAGATGTGCAGGGTAGGTGGATTGGCTTCGTTAAATTGCCCCTTAATTGGAAAAAATAAATTGGGTACTATAAAAAAAAAATTTTTTTAAATCTTTGTAGGATGGGGTGTGCAGGCAGAAATATTGGGGGCTTCTGAGAAAGGTACTGCAATTATTATGTATGATTTTAATCTGCATGTAGATTGTACAAATTTGATTAGAGAAGGTAGCTTGGAAGATAAATTCATAGTGTTTTCAGGATACTTTCAAGAGCAGGACTTTCCAGAGCCAACCAGAGATTAAGCTATGAAGTAGGATTATCAATAGCATGATTGAATTTCATATTCAGTTTGAGGATGACCAGAGAGGGTCTAAGACTACTGTTTTAAATTTAAAATGAGGCAGTTATTTGGGTCTGAAGATGGAGCTGGATAAGGCGAAATAAGAAAATAGGTTAAGGGATAGGTCAGTAGAAATACAGTGGCAGGCATAACAGCAGCAAAGACAAATTCCAGTGAGAATTGTTGGTCATTCTGGGTGAGTGTGCTTAACACTCAATTTGGCTCTGTTTCTGTACTTAGCTCTGGAGTCGCCAGGTGTCGTTAAGACACCGCCACAAGCTTCAAGGTGAAGTTCAAAGCAATAAAACCATACACCAATTAGTAAGTCCAAACAACTGAGTTCTAACCATGCACACGCTAAAAGGATTAAACTTATTCCTACCGCTAAATAAACTAATACTTATCTCGAAGGAACTGCTGGGTCAGGGAACAAGGCCTCTTGCTCTGCTCTGGTCTGCAGGACTTCAGGTTGGTATAAGTTAAAAGGGGTCAGGAGTGCCTATCTCTGGTAGCGATCGTTATGAGGCACTTACTTATTGGCGGCTGCTGTCCGAACCCTCTCCTCTCTCTCGTTCAGATCTTCTTGGCAAAAGCTGGTCGAGGTGCTGGTCCACGGAGGAGTGTTGGTCAAAGAGAGAGAAGGGCTGGAGGGCTGGATCAGAAGACTGAACCATGTGTGGGACCTGTCTTTTATAGGTCCCAGGGGATCCGCGCCCCTTTGGGCGGACTCCCTTATCTGCTTGGAATCGATTAGGTCTGTTCCCAATCGATATGTTTGAACCCCCCCAATCATGGGGCAGTTCCTCGGTCACTGGGGCGGTTCTTGGGACTTATTGTTTTGGGCTTCTCTGGCGCCGAAAAGTCTGGCCTTCCATTCAATGTATCGATCTGTGTTTAACTTGTTTCCATTGTATCTGGGGATCGCCCGGTATCGCCTCATTAGTATATTAACTGGTTTCTTTTCACAGTGCTGTCTGGCTTCTGCAGCAGTCAAAACTGGTTTCTGCAGCCGTCCCAATATACAAGCGCTTTGCAAGCTGTTTGCTTTACAACATGTCCATTTTCCCTGCATTCCTTGCAATCTTCCATTTTGTGTAGGGCAGTGGCCACCCCAGGTGGCTACAGAATGACTCGAGGAAATGATTTCACCATCTGTGACTAACTAAGGAAGTTAGAGATAATGTTGAATTGAAAGAGAAGGCACATAGGGTGGGATTGTCCCAGCCCGAGGCCGTGCCTGAGAATCCCCGCAACCGGGCCACGTTAACACAACGGTGGCACGCGATTCTCCCCGGAGCAGAGAATCGGCGCCATTGGCGCCGGTGCCTTTGGCGCACCGCCGGTCGCGGGCCGCTCTACGTGGCAGGGCCGCCGATTCTCTGGCCCGGATGGGCCGAGCGGCCGCTCTAAAAAGGCAGAGTCCCGCCGCCGCCGTCCACACCTGGTCGCAACCGTCGAGAACTCTGTGCGCAGGGTCATGGAGCGGCCTGTGAGGTGGGGAAGGGGGACTGTGACCTTGAGGGGGCCTCCGATGGGGCCTGGCCCGCGATCGCGGCCCACTGATTGGTGGGTTGGCCTCTCGCTCCCCGGGCCTATTTTTTTACGTGCCGGCTCCTGAACTCCTGCACCATGTTGTGTCAGGGCCGGCATGTTGAGGGAGGGCACCGTGCATGCACGTGTTGGCACCAGCGCCACTGCACATGTCCTTGTTGACGCAGGCGCCACTGCACATGCACTGATCCCGCGGTCCACAGATCACCACGGGATGGGAGCCTGGAACGGCGTGAATCAGTCCAGCGCCATGCTGGCCCCCTGGAGGGGCCAGAATCAGTACTCCCAGCGGCCCGTTCATGCTGTTGTGAAATGCTATGGCGTTTCCGACGGCGTGGACACTCTGCCACCGAATGGGAGAATCCCGCCCATAATTTCTCAACTATTAATGTTAGATCAAAAGATTGGGCAGAATTTAAAAACCAGCAGTCAGGAGTGAGAATTAAGGTATTAGAAAAATCCCTTAAATAGGTAGAAATATAAAAACGGGTAGCAAGAATTTCTAAAAGTATTTAAAAACGGAACATGTCTTCTCTGAACAGTGAGTCTGGGGAATTAATAATTGGAAATATGGAAACGGCAGAAATGTTGAACAGATATTTTGGGTGCAAGTCAGCGGACCAAGGTTAAAATCCGGTTTTGGCTGCATTTGGCGGGGAGCTTTGCGACGGCCATGTGGGCGAGATTGCTGCCCGTATTCAAAAGTGACCAAAAATGAGTTCCCAGGACATGCAAGGCTATCTTGCTGTCTGATTCACCCGACTTGTGCTGAGTAGCTCAGTGCTAATATGGGAGCTGCTTTTACACGCTCCCTCACCCCTCACTCCAGTCAACGCACAGGCATGGCAGCGCGCAGATCTGCTGCTCCCTTTCGGGATGCCGGTCCCCAAAAATCACAACCGGTCCTTACCGGCTGGACCTGGCTCCACAGGCGGCCTGCAGAGTCCTCAGGGAGGCGCGGGGGGATCTGGCCCAGGTGGTGCCCCCATGGTGGCTTGGCCTGCTAACGGGGCCCACCGATCCGCAGGCTGGCCTGTGTCGTGGGAGCACTCTTTCCCTCCGCAACGGCCGCTGTCAACCTCCACCATGGCAAGTGTGGAGAAGAACCCCTCTGTGCATGTGCTGGGATGACGCCAGCACACATTGGCACTCCTGCACATGCGCCAATTCGCGCTGGCCAGCGGAGGCCCTTCAGCGCCAGTTGGTGTGGCGCCAAGCCCTTACCCACAGCTGGCACGGCGCCAAACAGTCCGGCGCCGGCCGAGCCCCTGAAGGTGCGGAGGATTTCGCACCTTCGGGCGGCCTGATGCCGGAGTGATTCACGCCACTCCTCGGCACCGGAGTGGCCTGCCCTGCCGGTTCGCGGAGAATCCCGCCCCACGTATCCATTGTCTTGCAGAATCATCATCTGATGAGACTGGACCATCTTTGTTGCCACCCAAGAGAACACCTCGAAGGAGTGTTCTGAGGAGACCACCAGTGGGGCATCATAGCTATCAGCCACAGCTTCCATCATCGCAGAGATACATACCTCGGTCGGTGACATGAGTTGACAGACTTCTGGTGCACAATTTGGTGAGCATCACACAGTTGCTGATGTACATCAGATGGAGGCAGGAACAGCCAAGGGAGACAGCAATTGGAGGTCTGCTGGATCCGAGGACACAGCTGGGTCCCAACCAGAAGTCGAGCCTCTGGACAAGGTTATCCCAAAGCTGATGCAGATGATAG
Organism: Scyliorhinus canicula; assembly: GCF_902713615.1. Lineage (NCBI taxonomy): Eukaryota > Metazoa > Chordata > Chondrichthyes > Carcharhiniformes > Scyliorhinidae > Scyliorhinus > Scyliorhinus canicula. The sequence goes on along the minus strand of NC_052153.1, from coordinate 141,935,308 downwards.
GCCAGAGCCGTGAGATTCAAAAGCAGGTGTCAGCGACATTCTAACGACTGCAAGGCCAATTGGAGAAGTACCAAAGTCTTCAGGCTTCAATGCATGGCACCAAGGCCAAGGCTGCTGAGGAAAACTTGGAGCACAATGTTAGCACCTTGAGTGGTGGTGTCCAAGGCAAGGCACAGTCTGTCACGACCATTGCTGAGGGCCTTAGCAACATGCCCCAGTCACAGAAGGACATGTTCCTGTCGCAGGTGGACATTGCCAAGAAGCTGCGGAGAATGGCCCAGCCACTGAGGATCATTGCTAAGGCTGTTGACACAATGGTGCAGACAATGGGGAGCCTCAAGAACTGGCAGTGCCACCTCTGATGTGCATCCTGGAGACACACCTAGATGCAATGCTAGACCACAAAAGATTAAAAAGTTCGAGGAGCACTGAATGGGCACTGTAGGGTCATTATCTGTAACTAGGGGGAATGGAAATCTCTCACAGTAAAATGTTCACTACTAAAATATGTCACACCTCATACATGTGAAGCCACTGTCACACTAATCTTCACAATGGCCCTGTCCAGAACCCTACCCCCTGTAGCCCTCTGCTCCCCACCCCTCACTCCTCTGGGGTGAATGTATGTAATCTATAATCAGTATTATTGGACAAGGTCCAGCCAAAATGGGCTGTGTAGCTGTTTTGAAAAATATAAGAATGGATGTTTTCCTTTGTTCGATGGAGATCTGGGGCGGGATTCTCCGACCCCACGCAGGGTCGGAGAATCGGCGGGCAGCGGCGTTATTTCCGCTCCCGCAGGGTTTTTAAATCTCCCACCGGCCAAAAACCGGCGTTGTGCAAATCCCGCCGGCAGCCTCTGAAAACAGCTGGCGCCGGCGGGATTTCATTTTTTTTAGTGTCCACAAATCTCCGGCCCGGATGGGCCGAAGTCCCGCCGACGTGGCCACGGGTCACGTCGGCGAAAATCACAGTTGCTTTAAAACCATTGATGATGGTTGACGCCGTTCAGTGTCGGGGGGGTGTGGGTTGCGGCATCGGGGGGGGGGGGGGGGTGGGGGGGGGGTGGGTTGCGGCATCGGGGGGGGTGGGTTGCGGCATCGGGGGGGGTGGGTTGCGGCATCGGGGGGGGTGGGTTGCGGCATGGGGGGGGGGGTTGCGGCATGGGGGGGGTGGGTTGTGGCATGGGGGTGGGTTGTGGCATCGGGGGGGTGGGTTGCGGCATGGGGGGGGTGGGTTGCGGCATGGGGGGGGTGGGTTGCGGCATCGGGGGGGTGGGTTGCGGCATGGGGGGGTGGGTTGCGGCATCGGGAGGGGTGGGTTGCGGCATCGGGGGGGTGGGTTGCGGCATCGGGGGGGTGGGTTGCGGCATCGGGGGGGTGGGTTGCGGCATTGGGGGGGGTGTTGCGGCATTGGGGGGTGTGTTGCGGCATCGGGGGGGGGTTTGGGGGCAGCGGCGTGCAGAGAGGGGGGGCGACGGATTCCCGGGGCCAATGCACCGTCGCCCCCCCCCTCTGTACGCCGCTACCCCCTACCCCAACCACCCCCCCCTCACCACCCCTACCTCCCTCCAACGCCCCTACCCCCCTCCCCACCACCCCTACCCCCCCTCCAACGCCGCCCCCCATCTCTCGCAATGCCGCAACCCCCCACCCGCAACGCCGTAACCCTCCACCCTCAATGCCGCAACCCCCCACCCTCAACGCCGCAACCCCCCCTCATCGCCGGGTCCCCCCCCCCCCCCTCAACGGCGGTACCCACACACCCCCCCTCTCTCCTCCTCCCCCCCTTCCTTCCTCCCCCCCCCCTACTTCCTCCTCCCCCCTTCCTTCCTCCTCCCCCCCTTCCTTCCTCCGTTAGTGGGGGGGGGCGGCGTTAGTGGGGGGGTGCGGCGTTAGTGGGGGGGGTGCGGCGTTGGAGTGGGGTAGGGGTGGTGAAGGGGGTAGGGGTCTGAGGGGAGGGGGTTGGGGTAGGGGGTAGCGGCGTCCAGAGAGGGGGGGGGGGCGACGGTCTGTCTCTCTCCTCCCCCCCCCCCCCCCCCATGCCGGGTCGCTCTTCTCCCCCCCCCCCCCCCATGCCGGGTCGCTCTTCTCCTCCCCCCCCCCCCCATGCCGGGTCGCTCTTCTCCTCCCCCCCCCATGCCGGGTCGCTCTTCTCCTCCCCCCCCCCCCCCATGCCGGGTCGCTCTTCTCCTCCCCCCCCCCCCCATGCCGGGTCGCTCTTCTCCTCCCCCCCAATCATGCCGGGTCGCTCTTCTCCTCCCCCCCCCCCCCCCAATCATGCCGTGTCGCTCTTCTCCCCCCACCCCACTGGGTCTCTCTCTCTCCCCACTACACAAACGCTGGGACTCGCCACTTCCGCAGCTGGAGAAACTGACGCCTATCGCGTCAGTCCGCTGCTGGCCCTTCCGGGAACGGAGATTGCCAGCTTAAAAGAAGGCCCGGACGCCGGAGTCATGCACACCGCTTTTTCCCGCCGGAAATGGGCGTCACGTCGGTCCGCGGAGATTTTCGCCCATGGTCTGGGACTTTAACAGACGTCATTCCCCCGCCAGCGAAATAAACGGGTTGATGCAAACACTAGTAGCCCTAGGCGTTGCGTGATTTCTTTGAGATCCTCTCCCACTAACACTAATGGATTGAAATAGGTGAAGTGAATTGGCAGGCGGAGTATAATGTGGGAAAATGGGAACTTATCTAATTTGGCAGGAAGGATAGAACAGGAAAGACTCTGTGGTGCAGAGGGATCTGGGGATCCTGGGTCATGAGTCACAAAAAGTTTATTTGCAGGTGCAGCAAGTGATTATGAGGAGAAATTGAACATTGTTGTTTATTGCAAGGGGATTGGAATATAAGTGTTCTGTATTGTTGCACACTTCTTGCATTGCCAAGAGACTTCAAACTTTGTTAGTAACAAGAAGGTGTTTATTGATAAAAGGTAACTTGGTACAGGAGGTTTTGCAGCTCTAGGCTGCCTTGGAGCACAGTCCTCACATGTTTACTATATAGCTGCTCGATGTATTCTGTCTGAGAGAGGACACCACCCTCTGCAGTTATCACTCACTCTCTGTTCCCATTATTCCCCAAGGCAGGTGACCCTCTTCAGCTATACTGTCTTAAACAGACAGTCACCATAATCACTACATTCCACCCCATTTACATATTTTACACAATCTTCAAAATCAATTTACTCAAGCCCATATTCTAAATAAACATTATACACACAAATTAGACATTTGTAAATTGATGTAGTGAGTTCAACGATGGGATCATTGCATTCAACATAACATTTCTTCCAGCAGGCTTCAATTATGCACAGTTCCAAATATTGCCTTGCATGGGATTCTTCCATACAGGCTTAATGCTTTCTGAGCTATATCTGCGCTGTCCAAGGACTACATACTTTACGCTGCAGAAGGTGTCTCTTTCCAATCCTCCATTGATCCTTTTCTCTGTCACGCACCTTACTCTAAAATGCATGCAGGTACCATCATCACAATACAACGCAGTCTTATGCCTTGACAGCTCATTCACAAACTAGGTCTGTTCCTTGTGAAGGAATGGTCATGGTGCTCTGTTTCTGATATTTAGATTGCATGATAAAGTTCCTTCTCTTACCAGCATTTCTAGTCGGCATCTTTTCCATTGACCATGTTATTATATTTGTTCTTGTGCATGTCTATTATTGTGACCAATCTTTTTCTGATATGTGGGGCACGATTTAATGGCCACGCTGCCGCTGAAAAACAGCTTTCACTATTTGTCTTTGTTCCCATTTAGTTAAATCGCGCCCATAATCTCAGCTTCCTTCTCTACCTAAATTTTTGCTTTGTTTAGTTCTCGCCAGCCCATCCTCCTTCAACTGATTGGCTTCATTATCCAATCTCTTCATTTCCTCTTCTGCATCAACCAATCTTCTGCTTGGACAGGGCAGTTCTTTATTTCATGCATCTGATTTCTCCTCCACCCAAATTTTGCATTCAGCCTCCATCAGTTGCAGTTTGGTCTGAGTCAATTCCAGCTCCATCTCCTTTATCTTGATATTTGAAGTACCCGTCAGAAGGATTGATACTTTTAAATAGCCCATCTTTGTTAAAAGTCTTCTCCGCAGCGATCAGAGTCTTTAACCTGTTTCTGAATTAGTTCGAACTCAGCTTTATTTCCCAATGGCTGCCTTCCCAATCTCTTTCTCAATTGAGGGCTGATTTGTTTGTATCCGATGATTAAGTTGTTCTTGATTTCTGATTCTGATTTTCAGTATGCACAATTTTACTTTTAGTCCATTTGTCTCATGTAAACATGCTCCATCAGCATACCAACCTTGATTCCCAGCTCTTTGCAAGAAATTTCCAGTCAACATTTTTCACCAGCTTCTCTGTTACTGAACGCGTCGGAGTTCTTCCTCAACTCACTACCGTTTTTCTCTTTGTCAGAATAATTTGCACTTGCCGAAGCGAATCTCAATCTTTATTTGGTCCATTGTTCTGCTTTTGCTGTCCACTCCGTTTATCCATTTCTGAGTTTCTTCCAAGGTGAATCCATCATACCCTTCGAACAACATTTGATAACAATCTCTCCCTTTTCATGTTTTGCATGTTTTCAGAGAACTAATACCTTCCTTTTGTTGTAGTTGCAAAAAAACTCTACTTTTACATTCATCATTTCTTCTTTCTGAGAGTTATAGACGGCGATAGCACAGAAAAGGACTTCCGGCTCAACATGTCTGTGCCAGTCAAAAACAACCACCTAACTATTCTAATCCCATTTTCCAACACTTGGTTCATAGCCTTGTGTGCTTTAGCATTGCAAATGCACATCTTAACTTTCATGAAGGTTTTTACCTCCACCACCCTTTCAGGCAGTGAGTTGCAGACTCCGACCACCCTCTGGGTGAAAAAGGTTTTCCTCACGTCCCCTCTGAACCTCATGCCCCTTGCCTTAAATCTATGCCCCCTGGTCATTGATCCCTCCACCAAGGGGAAACGTTTCTTTCTGTCTATTCCATCTATGCTCCTCATACTTTTATACACCTAAACCATGTCCCACCTCAGTCTACCCTGCTCCAAGTAAACAACCCCAGTCTATCCAATCTCCCTTCATAACTAAAACTCTCCAGCCCAGGCAACATCCTGATTAATCTCCTCTGCACCCTTTCCAGTGCTATCACATCCCTCCTAGAATGTGGATTTCAGAATTTCACACAGTACTCTAGCTATGTCCCAACAAATGTTTTATACAGTTCCAGCATAACCTCTCTATGCTTTGGCTAATAAAAGTAAGTATACCATATGTCTTCTTAACCACTGTATCTACCTGCTCTGTTACCGTAAGAGACCGGTGTATATGCACACCAACATCCCTCTGATCCTTGGTGATTCCCAGGATTCTGCCATTTATCATGTATTCACAATATAATGAAAAAGTTTAGATGATCTTAATTCATCCATTCTAAAGCACCCTGTAGTCATAACCATTGCAGCAGTCACATGTTTTTATCAAATGTTTTCAGAGTTTTTGCTTTGATTATTCTTTGCTAGACTCAATTCTATTTATTGATCATCTTGTGAAGAATAAACTTCCTGATACCATTCCTAAATTGCCTTTAATTAGTTTAAACCTGTCTCCATAGGGTCTACTGTTATACTTCTTTGTTGCCGCAAAGAGCAAATGTATAGAAGTTTCCACACTCTGGATTCTTGTAAAACATGATGTGAGGTTTATTAAGGGCATTGTTTATACAACCAAGATCGTGAACTGCTCAAAAGCCTCACAAACACTTTGCTGACGTCACTCCACATCATGGGATGAAAAACCAGCAACAATGTATTCCCAAATATAGAGCATCCCTCCCCCTTTACTTTATTAGCACAACAACAATTAACATTTATACAACAGATCCCTTGGTAGGTTACTTCTATACACATATTCAATAAGACAATCGGCGTGATGGATGTCTATTACTTTTTCGTAGAATTTGGCGTTCTTGAACTGGGCTACTCGCGACCTCAGAACTGTTCTCATTCCTTTCTGTGGGTGGTACATCTTGAATAGTTACTTTAGTAACTGTCACGATAGGCATTGCAAAGTCTTCAGAAATAAGTGATTATTATTATTAAATATCAAGCTATGATTGCCAGGTCCTGACCACATCAAAATAAGTTAAGTGATTTCTGCTGAGAAAAAGAGCAAGTAAAGCATATATGTCCTCGTTGTTTATAAACATTGTGTTTAGCTTCAATGCAGGGTACATGTGATGCATTCAAGCATGAAGGGAAATAAAAGTAACCAATCCACACACCTGGCTATCTGGAAGCTATTACCCTGCCAATAACATACTACTAGAAGCTACTTTTATTTGAAAGTGAATAGAAGCCTCACAGATCAAAGGGCCTGAGGGGACATAAAGTCTTGTGATATGTTTTGGATTTCTATGAAGCCTAGGGCTCCTGCAGCAGCTGCTGCTTCAAGATTTCTGCCTGAGGCGGTGGTTGGAAGCGTCTGGTAACTGAGAAAGCAGTGATTTTCCATTGTCTCTGCTTAGACTGCCAGGAAGGGGTGACTGATGAGGGGAAACTGGAGGGAGGTCTTTGATTGAGGGAGGGGATCTCTGACGGTGCATGTCTCTGCTATAGGGGTCTGTGGTGGAGGTCTCTGTTGGGAATCTCTGATGGGGGTCTATGTTGGTGATCTCTGATGGAGGGGGGCCTGATGGGGGCGATCAGATGAGGCTCTCTGTTGGAGGCTGTGGTGGGGTTGGTCGGGAGGGGGGGGTGGAGGGGGGGGGGGTCAGGGCACCCTCATATATGTGTGCTATGGGGAGTGACCTGAAGGGAGGATTTTCTTATTTATCAGTGGGGGGGTGGACAGGATTTGCATTGTTGGAGGTGGGGGCCTGCCACCAGGCCTCAGGATCGGGATGCCGGGAGAAGTGATGGTGTAATGGTATTTTCAATGGACCAGTAATCCAGTGAACCAGAGTACTACTCTGGGGTCCTAGGGTCAGATCCCTCCGCAGCAGATGGTTAAAATGTACTTTATGGAAGGAAATCTGCTGTCCTTACCTGGTTTGGCCTATATATGACTCCAAACCTACAGCAACGTGGTTGACACTCAACTACTCTCTTAAGGGCAATTAGAAATGGACAATAAATGATGTCGCAGCAGTTGTGGTTGGTGTTCGATGTCTTGGAAGGAATCTACCAAACAGCTTGATTTGTCCAAACCAGGGCCGGGATTTGCCCCTAACCGGTGGGCGGGCCATACTGGCGCCGAGGAGTGGCGTGAACCACTCCAGCATCGGGCCGCCCGGAGGGTGCAGAATCCTCCGCACCTACGGGGGCTAGGCCGGCGCCAGCGAGGTTGGAGCCACGCCAACCAGCGCCGAAGTGCCTCCGCCAGCCGGCGCGAGTTGGCGCATGCGCGGGAGCGCCAGCGTGTGCTAGCGTCATCCCATTGCATGCGCAGAGGGCTTTGTCTCCGCAGCAGCCATGGCGGACCTCTACAGCCGCCGGTGCAGAGGAATAGAGTGCCCCCACGGCACAGGCCCACCCGCGGATCGGTGGGCCCCAATCGCAGGCAAGGCCACCGTGGGGTCAACTCCCGGGGCCAGATCCCCCCGCACTCCCCCGAGAACACCGGAGTCCGCCCGCGCAGTCACGGCTCGCCGGTAAGGACCTACTCTAAATTACGCTGGCGGGACCGGCAAAAAAAAAATGGGTGGCCACTTGGCCCATGGCGGGCCGGAAAATAGCCGGGGGGCCGCTGCCAGCAGCCGCCGACCGGAGCGGCGCGATTCCCGCCCCCGCCAAATCTCCGGGATTCACGCCGCCCCCTTGCAATTCTCCGACCCGGCGGGGGATCAGAGAATTCCACCCCCGATCTCCCGAATGGAGTTTTCAGCCCAAGAGGTCTTCGTGATAACATGAACATGGGGTCGGAAGCTCATCTTGAAATAAAATATGACACCAAGGTTCTGTCTGGTTCAGTCAGTTTCCAAGGAAAGAGATGGATTCAGAGGTTAGCGAACAAGTTTTTGATTTTCTATTTTCTCCAGCCGATGGGATATTCCACTCCTGCCAAAGTCAATGGACTTTTGTTAAAGCAAAATACAGCAGGAATCTGAAAGAAAAACTAGAAATTCTGGAAAAACTCAGCAGGTGTAGCAGCATTTGTGGAGGGAGAAACAGCGGGCACGTGTGTGCCAGCTTCCTGGGGAGTATGCATGACAGCTACATGCTGGGGCAGCCATCATCCCCGTCTTCTTCATGGGGCACATCAGCATGGGCAGCTGGCTCTTGGGAAATAAGGGATACCCGCTGAGGACCTGCGAATGAAGCCAGTGCGGAGGCCAAGACCAAAGCAGAGACTCGGTGCAACAAGGCCCATGAAGCCACCCAGGCTGTGGTTGAGCGGTGCATCGGACTCCTCAGGATGCAGTTCCGATACCTCGACTGTTCCATAGGTGCACTCCAGTCCACTGCCCGGAGGGCCACACTCCACAACCTCGGACAGCAGCGGGGCAATGAGATGGAAGTTGGTGATGAGGAACATGTGGCCACCTTCGAGGAGGAGGAGGACGAGGATTATGAGGCAGTGCCGCAGCAACAGGAGCTGGAAGAAGATGCCAGGGAGGAACCTGAGGACCAGCTGGAGGCTGCAGGACAGGCGGAAATGGTGAAGGTCCGGCAAGCCAGGAGGGACAGGGAGGTCCTCATACTCGCCTGAATAACTTAGAACATGACCTGGTCCATCATTGCTGCCTTACTCACACCCCACCACAATTTCCTAACCTCCCAGGGTATGTGTTACATCACTCCAGGGTGCTAGGACTGTGTCAGCACTGTCAGCGGGTCACTGTCAAGGGCAGGGTGGTGATGGCAACACGCAGAGAGCTGAACGCGGGTGCTCCTCAATCTATGCCACAGCCTGACCTCTGCCTATTTGCTGAGTACTCGCTCACACGCATCACCTGCAAACGGTGGTGCATTGTGAAAGAAAGTGACAGAGGCATCCTACTGGTTGTGCACAAGGGTGGTAATGTTCAATACAGGTCCCCATTCTCCCGTTGATGCCACCCCCTACCCCCTAACCCCCTAACCCCCTTCCTCAACACTCCTCCCCCCTCAGCCCCTATGCACCGCCCCCACCCTTTCTCCCCCGGCCTTCAGTGATCCTCAATGTGTCCCCCCCCCCCCCCCCAGCTCTGTCATCATGTTTGAGTATCTCCCCAGGATGCACATCTCAGGTGAAGGCCGCCAGATGCCTACCTCGTCCCATGGCCTTCAGTGCCCCTGGCTGGCATCCTCTTGGGCACTGGGGCAAGAGGGCCCCGGTGTACTTGTCAGTGGCACATACTCGGCCACGCCGCCCTATCCCATTTGCTGACCCCAAAATGCAGCCTCAGAGAGGTGTAATTCATGGGATGGGTCTGGGTGGGCATCAAGCGCCCCTTCTTCCTGGTCGGGGCCTATAGGACTCTGGGATCCACCTTGGGATGGAGGACAGCTGGTTCAAGGCCCTGCAGTCCCTGCATTATCTGGCTCTGCCAGCCCTGGCGGCTCCCCATGCTCTGCACCATTGTGTCGACGTCCTCGGTGATGCTTCTCAGTGACTGGGGCATGCTCTGCAGCGCCTCGGCCATGGCCATCTGAGGGAGGGACATGTCCTGTAGAACCTTGTCAAGGTCGGCCTGCTACAGGATGACATCCCCCCAGCGAGACGAACATTCTGTCGAGACCCTTAGTCACGGCTGTCACTGACTGAGTGCCGCATTGAGTACCTTTAAAATGGTGCCAACGTCATGCACCACTGTGGTTGCCACCATAGCAGTGTTGGCCTCTGTGCTACTCATTGCTGACGCCATCTCCTGCGCCTGTAGCACCTGAGACTCCCCCAATTGGCTATGGATCTGCTGGAGTGACACTGACAGACTGGTTTAGCACAGGGCTAAGTAGCTGGCTTTTAAAGCAGACCAAGGCAGGCCAGCAGCATGGTTCAATTCCGTACCAGCCTCCCCGAACAGGCGCCGGAATGTGGTGACGAGGGGCTTTTCACAGTAACTTCATTTGAAGCCTACATGTGACAATAAGCGATTTTCATTTCATTTCATTTTCATTTCATCTCTTTCTGAATATTCCGACTGCTCCCTGTCATCTCTATCAGCTCCGGGTACCCCTGTTTCAGAGGCTCTGCATCAGGCTGGGACCTGGTCCTGGGATCCAGCAGCTCTCTGACTGCTGTCTCGCCTGGGGGTTCCTGCCTCCACCTGATGTGCATCATTGGCAGTGTGTTGCTTACCAGATTGTGCACCAGACGCCTGAACGCTAACGTTTCCCACCGAGGTGTGTATCTGCGCTGGTGGAGGGTGGGGATGGCAGCTGTGCCGTGACTACGGTTGCATCCTTGGAGCTCTCCTGCGAGGTGTTCTCCTCACAGACAGGGCAGGGTGCCGCGCGGGATGGGCTGGTGCCATCAGCTGGAGGACCTGCGGGAGAGTGGACATGTGGTCAGAGGGACGAATGGGTCAGTCAGTAAAACAATAGCAACTTACGTTTGACAGTTCCTCCGGATGGAGTCCGGTGGTTCCTCACCTCTGCGGCATGGGTGACTGCCCTGTCCTCGGCACCCCGGTAACCTCCAGGGCACCGCTCCTTGAAGGAGGTGATGATTATCAAGCCCGGCTCCCTCTCACTAATTTTGGGAGAACTTTTCCTGTGGAGAAGCAGAGAGGGCATCGTTAGCCACACGCGTGGTTCATAGTTGCGGGGACGGGGGGGAGGGGGGGGAGGAAGGGTTGGATTGGGGGGGTTGAATAGGTGGGTGGAGGGAGGGTTGAGGGAGAAGTGGGGCGGAGGAAGGATTGGGGGTCGTCTGCGGGGGGGGGGGGGGGGGGTTATGAACCGAACGTCGGGAAGCTCGCTGCAATTCCCGTTCGCTACCATACTTAGAAATGTTCCGGAGAATCGCGCCCTGAGGCTACTTATTGACTGACCAGCTCTGATGGATAGAGGTGAACAACTTCAGCCGATACAAATGTTGAAACAGTGTTCTTTGGTCTGAAACAGGTTTTCTTTGCTGCACATGTCACAGAAAACCATCAAAAGCAACACATGGAAATGAAATTCCTCACCATTTTGAACTTTTTGCCCCGAATAATGAAGCAGCTTTCAGAAGCTCTAGCTGCATGATATTTTTCAGTCTGTGTTGAACTTCCACAAGCAGGTCCAATCTAGGCACAAGCTCTTTGTACAGATGTCACACCTTTGCAACATATCACTCAGCATGAATCTCACTTCATGCCCGCTGTAGTCAAAGCTGCTTAAAATCTAAAACGCAGTTCTGCAAAATAAAGAAATTATTAAGAAAAAACACTGGAAATTTCAAATCTCACCAAGACCCACTGTCGAAGCACACTTTCACAAACAGAACAAATATGCTCATCTCCCATTGAGTTCCTGTCACATGAAAGGATCTCCGATTCTAATTGCCAACTTTATATGGATGCCAGCTCTAATTTATATCTCATTAATATTTATGGTAATATTAATATGTAACTCTGGTAGAGTTTATGTGAGAGCATTTCAGGCATTCTTAGAACATTAGTTGGAAGATCATGGGACTGACCTATGAAAGGGGAGACTAAGCGAAAAATGAATGGAAGCATTTGGTGCTCCTTCAGTACTCAAGACCGTGCCTGATCCGTTTAGTGGGCAGAGGTTTGTGGATGCCAAAAGCTGATTTTTAAGAATATAGAGCCATCTGGACATTTACTAAATCTATCTGAATGTGAAATGTTCATATGCAAGATTTCTTTCTTTCGCAATATATTTTCTTAAGTAGTTAATATGAATTTTTAAACAAAAGCAGATATAGCTGTGCATTGGGATTTGCATGGATGGGTAAAGCCTCAGATATTACTTTATAATTAATTCTAAATTATTTAATATGACAGGAGGTTTAAAAACATGTTTATTTGTAATAATCGTTGAACTGATGTATTTGCCAGACAATTTCATCCTGCTCTGGGTTTAAGCATAATTTGTAAAGTATGAAATAACATATGCATCTCTAAGTAAAGAGTAAAATCCACTTATTTAAATAATTTAGATGATGATCTTTTTCAGATTTCACTGTACATTTTTACACAGCAGCCATTTTGATTTACAATTTAGATTCAACCATTCCAATTTACAATTCAGATTTGCTACCCAATTACTTCCATTTTGTCTAGTTGACAATCCAATAAATTAGCATAAATTGATTTTTAATTCTGTGTATGTCCTCTACCATCTGTGTTCCCACACAGCCAAATCGAAGGGACTTCACTGTATTCTAATCTATCTGCATCACCTTGATAATCCTGAAGGAAAATTAGAAGTGGCTGATATTCCCCTTCAAGATAATGTCATTTATGTCACTAATAATGGACAACTGTATCAAAGGAAATACATTTGGTGCATGTAAAGTCTGTTATTAGTCAATCAATTAAATATTTAGTACACTTGCATGCCCCAGATCTTTCCAATAACATACAGAGTTGGCTTTGTCACCCAGTGTGAAAGACCACTTGAAATTTCAAACGATAAAATTTGTTGCAGTATTTAAGGCATCATTTTTATACTATCGATACTTTATGAAAAAATTGCTGTGGTCAACTCACTTGCTTACTGTGAGAATGTGATGGAGGGCGATGTTGAAGATTGAGTTCCGCATCAGTGCACATGAGTCGGTGTGGAAGTTCGGATCTTGTTCACTGTATTTGTGAGTTTTTAAAATTCAGCCATTTGTCAAAAGGTACCATAAGTGCCAATGCAATAAATCACAGATCTGTGCCACAGGAAGTGAGGGTTCAAGGTTTATCCTTTGTGAATAAGGCAGCATAGATTTTTCATAGTATTTATAGTTCTACACATTACAAATATGTTGAAAAACCAGGATACTATTTCACAAGTCAAAAACTGAACCATGATTGTCGTGCAAAGGGTTAGTTAGAACATTACTCGACAAGTATGTTAGGAAATAGAGATAGTTAATTAAGCTGTATTTGTATTTGTGGGTGTTAGGAAAAAGCTTTAGCTTTAAGTTTAATTAATATTTCTTTATGTGTGAAGGGGGAACCTGGGGCTGGATTCTCCGCCCCGCCACATTTCTGCCTCAACTCGCCAGCGGGATTCTCTGTTACGCCGTCCGGTCAATGGGGTTTTCCAATGTGGGGCAGCCCCACATCATCGGGAAACCCCCGGGCGCCGGCAAAACGGAGAATCCCGCTGGCGGAGAATCCCGCAGCTGATTTTTGGTTTCACTTTAAGGGGTTTCTTGTAAGTCTGTGGATTTGTTTGTATACCTGAATTTTTAACACCCCTTAAAGTGGTTTTGGGAAATTAAAACAAAGTAGAGAATACTGTGCTGTTGCCTAGCAGCCACAGGGAAACAGCAAGTAATTTGAGGTCAATTGGTGATTGTGCTCTCAGGTGAAGGGGGCAATTTGCATCTCTCTCCAGCTGGACATCAAAACAGGTTGCCGAGGAAAATAAGTCCAGGAATCTTAGGTGAGTTGCCCTAAAGTTAACGTAACAGAGAATGTCAAGTGAGTTCTGGACCTCAAGGGAGATACCAAGTTGTCAACAGTTTACTGGAAGAGGGAACTGCAGGGAACAGGTCCTAAAGGAAAAGGAAAAATGTCCCAAGAAGATCCTGGGTGTGGAGGGGTTTGTTATGAGGAGAGGTTGAGTAGGTTGGGCCTGTACTCACTGGAGTTTAGAAGAATGAGAAGCGGCTTTATTGAGACAGATAAGATTCTCAGGGGACTTGACTGGGTAGATGCTGAGACGTGGTTTCCCCTTATGGGAGAGTCTAAGACCAGAGGGTATAATCTCAGAGTTGTGATTTTAAGATGGATATGAGAAGGGATATCTTCTCTCAGAGGGAAGTGAATTTGTGGAATTCTTTACCACAGAGGAATTTAGAGGTAGGGTTGTTAAGAATGTTCAAAGCTGAGATAGACAGATTTTTTGAAGGGAATCAAGAGTTATGGGGTAAGGCAGGAAAGTGGAGTTGAGAATTATCACATCAGATCAGTCATGACCTCATTGAATGGCGGAGCAGACATGATAGGGCAGCACGGTAGCACAAGTGGTTAGCACTGTCGCTTCACAGCGTCAGGGTCCCAGGTTCGAATCCCCACTGAGCCACTGTCTTTGCGGAGTCTGCACGGAGTCTGCGTGGATTTCCTCCAGGTGCTCCGGTTTCCCACCACAGTCCAAAGACATACAGGTTAGATGGATTGGCCATGCTAAATTGTCCTTAGTGTCCAAAAAAAAGGTTAGGAGGGGTTATTGGGTTACAGGGATAAGGTGGAAGTGAGGGCTTAAGTGGGTCAGTGCAGACTCGATTGGCCGAATGGCACTGTATGTTCTATGTTCTATAATAGGCCAAATTGCCTATTTCTTCTGTTACATCTTATGGTTCTATAGATATTGAGCGAAGTAGTACAATTGGCTAAGTGAAAGTGAAGTGAAAATTGCCATAGACCCAGAGGTCCTTAGACTGCACTTTCTTTTGAAAGAGAGAGCTGATTAGCTGTGATTTAACCTGAGGGCCACCACACCTCAGGCGAGGGACAAGGTTGAGAAGGTGGTCACTTCATGGTAACTCCAGTCAGTGTGGGCTACGCAGGCCAAAGTGCGAAAGCAAAACCAAATGTTTGTAAGGGAAAGATCCCATGGGAAAACTGTTCAAAGCCGTTTGGTTTATTGGGCACAAAACTGAAAGCTCATCAATCGCAAAGAGTGAAGCGTGCTGTAGGAGCGGCAACCACCATTATACAATGTACCAATTGTGCTGGGAAGTAGCTCTGCCGACACAAAGACTATACTAGCCAAATCTCAGTATGTCATGGATGCAGCAACATTAGATCATTTTAGCACAGTGTGCTGTTCAAAAAAGCTTGTGTTAGCAAAGCAAAATGAAACATCTTTTAAAGGAAGCTCTACACAAGAAGTATAGGAACCAAGCAGCCAGGAAATCCCTTTTCTTGGTGAAGGGATTGAAGTCAATGGATATAATACTGAAATTAAATTGGATACAGGAGCTGGAACATAAGAACATAAGAACTAGGAGCAGGAGTAGGCCATCTAGCCCCGGGAGCCTGCTCCGCCATTCAATGAGATCATGGCTGATCTTTTGTGGACTCAGCTCCACTTTCCGGCCCGAACACCATAACCCTTAATCCCTTTTTTCTTCAAAAAACAATCTATCTTTACCTTAAAAACATTTAATGAAGGAGCCTCAACTGCTTCACTGGGCAAGGAATTCCATAGATTCACAACCCTTTGGGTGAAGAAGTTCCTCCTAGACTCAGTCCTAAATCTACTTCCCCTTATTTTGAGGTTATGCCACCTAGTTCTGCTTTCACCCGCCAGTGGAAACAACCTGCCCACATCTATCCTATCTATTCCCTTCATAATTTTAAATGTTTCGATAAGATCCCCCCTCATCCTTCTAAATTCCAACGAGTACAGTCCCAGTCTACTCAACCTCTCCTCATAATCCAACCCCTACAGCTCTGGGATTAACCTCGTGAATCTCCTCTGCACACTCTCCAGTGCCAATACGTCCTTTCTCAAGTAAGGAGACCAAAACTGAACACAATACTCCAGGTGTGGCCTCACTAACACCTTATACAATTGCAGCATAACCTCCCTAGTCTTAAACTCCATCCCTCTAGCAATGAAGGACAAAATTCAATATGCCTTCTTAATCACCTGTTGCACCTGTAAACCAACTTTCTGTGACTCATGCATTAGCACACCCAGGTCTCTGCACAGCAGCATGCATTAATATTTTATTGTTTAAATAATAATCCCGTTTGCTGTTATTCCTACCAAAATGGATAACCTCACATTTGTCAACATTGTATTCCATTTGCCAGACCCTAGCCCATTCACTTAACCTATCCAAATCCCTCTGCAGACTTCCAGTATCGTCTGCACTTTTCGCTTTACCACTCATCTTAGTGTCGTCTGCAAACTTGGACACATTGCCCTTGGTCCCCAACTCCAAATCATCTATGTAGATTGTGAACAATTGTGGGCCCTGAGGGACACCACTAGCTACTGATCACCAACCAGAGAAGCACCCATTAATCCCCACTCTCTGCTTTCTATTAATTAACCAATCCTCTATCCATGCTACTACTTTACCCTTAATGCCATGCATCTTTATCTCATGCAGCATCCTTTTGTGTGGCACCTTGTCAAACGCTTTCTGGAAATCCAGATATACCACATCCATTGGCTCCCCGTTATCTACTGCACTGGTAATGTCCCAAAAAATTCCACTAAATTAGTTAGGCACGACCTGCCCTTTATGAACCCATGCTGCGTCTGCCCAATAGGACAATTTCTATCCAGATGCCTCGCTATTTCTTCCTTGATGATAGATTCCAGCATCTTCCCGACGTTAAGCTCACTGGCCTATAATTTCCTGCTCTCTGCCTACCTCCTTTCTTAAACAGTGGTGTCACGTTTGCTAATTTCCAATCCACCGGGACCACCCCAGAGTCTAGTGAATTTTAGTAAATCATCACTAGTGCATCTGCAATTTCCCTAGCCATCTCTTTTAGCACTCTAGGATGCATTCCATCAGGGCCAGGAGACTTGTCTACCTTTAGCCCCATTAGCTTGCCCATCACTACCTCCTTAGTGATAACAATCCTCTCAAGGTCATCACCTGTCATAACCTCATTTCTATCAGTCACTGGCCTGTTATTTGTGTCTTCCACTGTGAAGACCGACCCAAAAAACCTGTTCAGTTCCTCAGCCATTTCCTCATCTCCCATTATTAAAACTCCCTTCTCATCCTCTAAAGGACCTTAGCCACTCTTTTTTGCTTTATATATTTGTAAAAACTTTTGCTGTCTGTTTTTATATTCTGAGCAAGTTTACTCTCATACTCTATCTTACTCTTCTTTATAGCTTTTTTAGTAGCTTTCTGTTGCCCCTTAAATATTTCCCAGTCCTCTAGTCTCCCACCAATCTTTGCCACTTTGTATGCTCTTTCCTTCAATTTGATACTCTCCCTTATTTCCTTAGATATCCACGGTCGATTTTCCCTTTTCTACCGTCCTTCCTTTTTGTGGGTATAAACCTTTGCAGAGCACTGTGAAAAATCGCTTGGAAGGTTCTCCACTGTTCCTCAACTGTTCCACCATAAAGTCTTTGCTGCCAGGCTACCTTAGCTAGTTCTTCTCTCATCCCATTGTAATCGCCTTTGTTTAAACACAAAACACTAGTATTTGATTTTACCTTCTCACCCTCCATCTGTATTTTAAATTCCACCATATTGTGATTGCTCCTTCCGAGAGGATCCCTAACTATGAGATCATGAATCAATCCTGTCTCATTACACAGGACAAGATCTAGGACCGCTTGTTCCCTTGTAGGTTCCATTACATACTGTTCTAGGAAACTATCGCGGATACATTCTATAAACTCCTCCTCAAGGTTGCCTTGGCCGATGTGGTTAAACCAATCGACATGTAGATTAAAATCCCCCTTAATAACTGCTGTACCATTTCTACATGCATCAGTTATCTCTTTGTTTATTGCCTGCCCCACCATAATGTTACTATTTGGTGGCCGATAGACTACTCCTATCAGTGACTTTTTCGCCTTACTATTCCTGATTTCCACCCAAATGGATTCAACCTTATCCTCCATAGCACCGATATCATCCCTAACTATTGCCCGGATGTCATCCTTAAATAACAGAGCTACACCACCTCCCTTACCATCCACTCTGTCCTTCCGAATAGTTTGATACCCTCGGATATTTAACTCCCAGTCGTGACCATCCTTTAACCATGTTTCAGTAATGGCCACTAAATCATAGTCATTCACGATGATTTGCGCCATCAACTCAGTGTCAGATCGATCTAATAAGTGGCTGCAAGAAGTTAGTCCATAACTTTCATCAATCAAACTTCAATGTCCAGGAGAAATCAAACTAAATGTCAAAGATCAGCTTCATGCAGCTTAAAGCATGAAGACAGAAACATCTCTGTGACAGATTGGCCAAGATTTAGCAGTTGTAACCATTGTAGGACCAGAAATTCTCTTCCAAAGACAATGGACCTTTGGATGGTCCATCAAATTTTCCATCCCACCCATGATGATTCCTTGGGCAGCTACAGAATATCCCAGTATTTATGTCATTCAGAACCAGGTTTGCTCCTTGTTAAGTAGGGAAGCCTGTAAATGTCTGAACCTATTCCTTAAAATTGGATAAGTTAATGGCCAAGAACAAGAGAATGAATTGAGAAGAGAATTTCCAAATATCTTCAGGGGCTTGGGGAAATTAGAAAGCGTGTACCACATCATGCTAAAGATAGAAAGCCAATTTGACTTTTTACACCCAGGTGCTCCCCCACTTCTCAAATGGGTAAGAAGTGAGATAGTTTTGATGTTTCAACAACCGGATATTCTGCCAATTAATAATAATAATAATAATAATCTTTATTGTCACAAGTAGGTTTACATTAACACTGCAATGAATTTACTGTGAAAAGCCTCTAGTCGCCACATTCCGACACATGTTCAGGTACACAGGGAGAATTCAGATTGTCCAATTCACCTAACAGCATTTCTTTCGGGACTTGAGGGAGGAAACAGGAGCATCTGGATGAAACCCACGCAGACACAGGGAGAACATGCAAACTGCACAGACAGTTACCCAAGCCGAGAATCAAACCTGAGACCCTGGCGTTGTGAAGCAACAATGCGATCCACTGTGCTACCATGCTGCCCAACCAGGTGGTACTTTGGGATGGTTCCAGTTTCAAAATCAAATCCATCAGAATCTGCATCTATCTAAAACAATTGCACAAGGTGGTAGTACCTCAATGTCACCTACAGATGGGAACCTAGCAAAGCTTGCAAAGAGTGCAATTTTATGGAGCTCAATGCAAACAGTGGATTCTGGCACTCACCGCTGGGTCAGAAATCCAAACTTCTAACCACTTTCATTACACCTTTTCGCTGTTGCTGTTTCCACCATCTACATTTTGGCCTCACACCTGCCCGGAGATTTTACAAACGACAATGTCCAACTTGTTAGAAGGTATGGAAAGGCGGACTGTGCCAATTGGACAATATTTTAATCTGTGGTTCAACAAAGAGATAACATGACAAAAGAGTAAAAGAAATGTTAAAAATACAGCAAGGTGCTGGATTAACAATGGGAAACGTGAGTTTTCAAAGCACACAATAAAAGTCTTCCATAGTTACCAGAAAAAATGAATAACTGTGGACCTATGGATGACGAAAGCCGTAGAGAATTTTTCCTGCCTAGGAATATCAAAGAACTCCAAAGATTTATAGGTATGGCGAACCAACTGGGAAAATTCCTACCCCACCTACGTCAAGCAAGCAAAACCTGTAAGACAACATTTGAGGCAAGATCATGCTTGGCGTACTTAGTGCTGGACTGAGTATCAACACAATGATTTGAGTGAACCAAAAATAATTTGATGTCTTTGGAGGCCCTAGTTCAAGATGGTTGGAAATTCCAACTTCTGTAGTGGTGGATGCATCAGCAATAGGACTGGGAGCAGTCTTGTTCCAGATTCAGAGCATTGGTCCAAGAACACCTGTGCATTATGCATCAAGGTCCTTAACTGAGACTGAATGCTGTCATAGCGAAAGAAGCCCTTGCAGCAACCTGGGCATGGGGAAAACGCACTGACTACATCAGTCTCCAGTTCAGGATCCAAACTAATCACAAGCCATTGGTAACTTTGCTGAATACAATGAAATCATAAACATGTAAATTCTAATCCAAAAATTCCAATTGAGGCTGATACAATCATAGAATCAGAGAATCCCTCCAGTGCAGAAGGAGGCCATAAGGCTCATTAATTTTGCACCAACCCTCCGAAAGAGCACCCTACTAGGTCCACTCCTCCACTCTATCCCTGTAATCCTGTAACCCCACCTAACCTTTGGATACTAAGGGGCAATTTACCATGGCCAATCCACCTAACCTGCACATCTTTGCAATGTTGTGGGAAACTGGAGCACCCGGAGGAAACGCACATTGACAGGGGGTTGGAATTGAACCCAGGTCCTTAGCGCTGTGTGGCAGCAGTGCTAACTACTGTTAGAGTATGTGCTGGAATGTGCAGGGATAATATCAAAATATTGCTAACGTTCTATTGTCGATACCAACCAATTGCCTAGGCTAGAAAATATAGATTTTGTCGAAGAAATCAAGACTTTCACAACCTTACCACTCACTATGTACTGACAACAGCACAGAAGTTCCCAGAATTCTGGAGGCTCAAAGCAAGTCAAGGAGTTTGTGCAGATTCACGCATACTGCCTTGATGGATGGCCGGAGTATGCCCCCAGTCCTGATGAAATACTTTGAACAATGTCACCACTTTAACATTATTGTTGACCCCTTCATCTGGAGATCCTCCAGAAGATTTACCAAGAACACCTTCATATCACCAAGTGTCAGGCCAGGGGTAGCCAAGCATCTCATGCTCTTGCAAATGCATGGGGCTGCATTTTACATGTTCCACCACGCCCCCCTCCCCACCCCACGTCACCGGGTGTGTTTATGGTGGGGGTTGCATGTAAAACAGGTGCCAAAATTAGCAGCCCATCTACCATATTTCAGTAAATACGCAGGGATCAATTGGGCTTAATTGAGCTTGCTAATAAACCAAATGACCCTGATAATATGCTGCTGATGCCAGAACATGGTTGGTGTGGGCATTCAGGTGGGCGTAGGAAGGCCACCTTTTAAAAAAAGAACCTTCTGAAAGGGCAGGAAGGAAGGGGTGGTACTATCTTCAGGGTTGGGGGGGGGTGGAGGGGGTGGTACCTTTTGTGAATCAGGGGACAGGCTCCTATGATTGTAGCTGTGGCGCAGGCTGGTCAGCTCCGCTCTGACTTTTCTGCCGATTGCCTCCTGGTTCCTACCCCACCACTACCCAAACAGCCCTCACCCTTAATATTCTGCCTGTGGTGAGGAGCCACTTCTCTTTCACATGGGAATATCTTGGTGTGGTGCTGTCTGAATGCAAAATGAATCAATTTCTCAACGTTATGGATTATTATTCCCACTGAACTGAGATGCAAAAGCTACACGGACTGACCTCTGACTGCCGTTATAGCCTCTCTGAGGAGCATGTTTTCCAAACAAACACGCTGTATATTGTTGTCTTTGAGAATGGGCCACAATTTGAGAATGATTCTTTCCAATTCTTTGTAGCATCAAATGGATGAAATGAAATGAAATGAAAATCGCTTATTGTCACGAGTAGGCTTCAGTGAAGTTACTGTGAAAAGCCCCTAGTCGCCACATTCCGCCGCCTGTCCGGGAAGGCTGGTACGGGAATTGAACCCGCGCTGCTGACCTTGTTCCAGTATCATCCGAAGAAATAGGAGTGCCTTGATTTCAATGAAAAATAAGCCATTAGCCGGATGGACTACACAGCCTTCGCCCCAGGAGGAAATCATGACCAGGCAACCAATAATAATGAAAACAAGAAATGAGAATGAGTTAGGAGAAAAGAGGCCATCAACACTTTCAAAAAGAATTCCAAGGAGATTGGTGAAACTACAACAATATTATCCCTGTAAATCAGAGATTTTTCCGAGGGATGTATAGGAAGATGCGTACACAGCATGAAGAGATAAAGATTGGGGGTGCAGTTGCAGAGTAAAGGGTTATCTCTAGCACAACTCTAACAATAGCTACTAAACATGTGTAATATGTAACAATTATGTCACACAGAAGAGAACGAGGAGCATCTGAGAGATGAGTCGTCGCTCCTCCCTCGAACTTTGTATTCATTTATATAATTAATTATATAAATAGAAGTTACTTTGAAAACTATCTTTGCCTCCATCGAGATCCCTTACTAAGTGGAAGACACCCAACATATTCCAAGATGAACCAACAATAGAAGAATCATGCAAATTTAAGGTCATCAATTAGTTGGTAAGGTTTACCGTGCCTGTTTGTGATTTGTCAAATTATTAATTGATTCTAAGAGCAAGTGGGGAAAAGGTATTTCTTGTAACACTGCACCTTTAGAAGTTCAACGTTTGGAATAGTGTTGGCATGCCTTTATTATCACTCCCTCAGAATCGCTACAGTGCAGAAGGAGACTCTTTGGCCCATTGAATCTGGACCGACCCTACGAAAGAGCCCCGTAAGCAGGTCTACTCCACCACCCACCTCACCCAATCCTTGTAACTCTGTGACGTAACCTGCACAATCCTGGACATGAGGGGGTAATTTAGCATGGCCAATCCACCTAACCTGCACATCTTCAGAATGTGGGAGGAAACTGGAGTACCTGGAGGAAACTGATGCAGACACGGGGATAATGTGCAAACTCCACACAGACAGTCACTCAAGGCCGGAATCAAATCTGGCTCCCTGGCACTGTGAGGCAGCAAAGCTGACCACTGTGCCATCCATTTAAAGCCATTGATTCAAAAATAACTAATTTTCCAATTGACCAAGTCAAGTCAGTTCAGGGACAAATTTTGATAGTTGTCAGCCAAGTCGGCTCCCCAATACTTTTCCGCCTACATGTCCTTTTACCAACGGTGGGCTCTAAGTGACAGCAGCTACCTGCCCAATAGTGTTGGATAGTCAATTAGGATCTTTTAAGGACCCAATGACAAGGACAAGGTGCAGATGTTTCAGGGATTTTTCTGCTATTGGGCTTGCTCCCTCAACGAGCAACTTGGAGGCGGTGCCCCAGCAATAAGTCGGAAGGCCAGTAGGTCTTCATCTCACTGGCCCCATCAGTGAGCTCCATGAATCCATAGACCACAGCCTATGTTACAAATGTTCCTGTAGAGGGGTTTCCCCTCCACTATGGTGCTTCCAAGGCTTTTTCCATCTTGAGCTATCTGCGAGCCCCTTTACTTGCCTCAGTAGCGCCCATCTTAATCAGGCCACCATCTTTCCAGTGCTGCAGGCCCTCTGATTGGGCCACCCACCTCAGGAACCTACCCACTCTCTTAATTTGCCACCTTATGGACAATTCCACCTGTTTGTACACCTCTAACTTCCTCAGAGTAGGAACTGGAAATGATCCTGATGACATGAAATTTTTCAAAGGGCACAGGGTTTGATCCATATTAACAGGAGCGGGCCTGACAGTCGTGGAGGCCCCACCCCGGGGAGTTTGACCTCCTGCACGCCTACCAGCCGCTTGAGCCTGTTCTGCTATTTAATTTGGTCATGGTTGAGCTGTGTTACCTAACTTTATTAACCCTTCATGCCCAGATACTCTTCCAGCATAAAAGTGTTGAAAATTTTATTTGAACATCCACAATCAATGTTCACTTTGATTTAAAAAACAATCACATTCCAATTATTTTGGAAATTGGTAGCAATAAGAATTTAACAGCCAATCAGATGGAATTTGTGGATTATGTGATGAAGGACTGCTTTTACTTGTCTGTCTTATCTCTTCAAAGAAGGAATAGTAAAACTGAACCCTTTGGTAATTAGTTCCTTACCATGGAGATGCAAAAGGAAAATTTGCAGCTGCCATATACCTGTTTTTCACCTGTCTTCTTCTTCAGCAAACACTCACCAAGTATGATTGGCTACCCAAGAAACTCTGTGGCCGGGATTCTCCAAAATTCCGGCTAAGTGTTGACGCCAGCGTAAACACCGGAGTGTTTCACGCCGGCGTCAATGGGCCTCTTGGCCCAGTGATTCAGTGGCCCACAGGGGTCAGCATGGCGCCAGAGTGCTCCACACAGCTCTGCCGCCGATACGCGGCCCGGCAGTGCCGGCGTGGAACCACGCATGCGCGTGGTGGCTGTTTCCGCGCCGATGCTGGTGTAGCGACACAGCAGGTCGATCAAGAAGATAGGCCCCCCCAGATCACGCGCGCCCACCGATCGGTAGCCCCTGATCGTGGGCCTGACAGTCGTGAAGGCCCCGCCCCGGGGAGTCTGACCTCCTGCCCTCCTACCAGGATGGCCACCGTGGCTGCAGGTCCGAGCCCCCACCGGATGGTACCATATATTCCCCGGGGCCTCCGCGATTCTCTGCCTCCACTGGGGCGAATTCCCCACGGCGAATTTCACTTGTGCTTTTAAAAATCGTGAAACAGGCGCCGTGACCACGGAAGGAGAGAGAGAGGGTACGGAAAGTGTCCAACATCACCATTGTTTGCTGACAGTCGAGCTACTGACCAGGGGGACTTCTGCCAGGGCTGGGAGGTGTAGCGGGGATGGCCAAGTGATGGTTTGTGGAGTCGGGGTGGACGCGCACAGGAACACCATTACTGTGGCCTGCACACGCCACTGACCGTCCACTGTGAACTTAGGGCCACAGGTCATTTGGTGTCCTCACAGGCCACCCCCTTAGGTGCCCTCTGGCCCCAGCCGACCCATCAGCTGGATGGGTGCACTCCAGTGCAACCAGTGCCATCTTGTTGGCTGGGATGGTGTGTGTGGGAAGTGAAGTGTATATATGCAGCTGCAGCTTGTCAGCCTCCTGAGTGTCCCTCACGGACCCGGCACTGTTTCTCACTGGAATTGATTGTGTTCCAAATGGCACCGGTATTAGTCCCTCTATGGTCGCTGAATTGGTCCAGGTGCGGTGCCAGTTTTGCTGTCGTGGAAGTCTGTGAATCCTGCCCTGGCATCAACACTTAGTCTTAGCAACGGAAAATTCCACCGTGGATTGGTCATTGGACTCGAGCTCGCTGGATTTCCTTTCTCAGGCTTCTTTTCTGGACCTCCTCTTGCCGTCAGGTGTTCACAAGGAAAATAATTTCAAGCAAGTTCAGCTGTCTCTTGGATGCTTAATGGCTGCCTCCATGTTCTGCCTGGTTTGCAAATGGACAGAGCAGACCCACTTATTCCACATGAGAGAGATTTGTACCAGATAATAAGCAACCTGACCAGTGGTACTTAATGGAGTCTCTGCTAGCTCCTTTACAAAATACCCCAAACTTCTTTATATTTTACTTTTATGGAGTGTAAGTAACAGAAGTATTCTTCCAGCTTCCACAACAGTAATGTAGCTCAGTATTGACCCATGTTTGCCACCCCTACGCTTCCAGGATCGGCTCCCTGCCAAGGGCCCAATCTGTTAGGTTACTGTGGTGATATGCATCACTGTAGATACACAAGGGGTTAATGTAAGTACACGTAGACTAGATAGACACTAGAGGGAGCACCAGAGACATGACACACAGACACTCAACCAATAGGTCAGTTAGATAGGACACGATCAATGGGCATTCACGATACACACAGCACACATGATCATCCTCTTTCCAGTGGAGACACTCAGTGAGTACAGACACAAGGTTGATTCAATATCACACCCACCATGTGGATTGCAGCAGACTGGTTTGTCAGTCTGAGTAGCTATAGAAGGATTAACAGTAGTGGTGAATCCGAGTGGGAGAATTGTAAATAGTTCAATAAACGTGTTGAAGTTATCTCCGCGTCTGAACCTTCCTTTGTCAGAGTGCACATCAAAGAAGCCGCTTATGCTACGCCAAGAGCATAACAAGGCATGGTACCAGTGAGTAACTGTCTCAATCCATATAGCTAAAACTCAGCGTACAGTGACAACCAGCAACAACACCCAGGCAAGATGATCGCGATCCCGGTTCCGCAGCGCCTCAAATACTACGGCAATCTCCGCAAAAACTAGCGGGCATTCCAGCAAAGGTTTGAGATCTTCCTGGTAGCAGCTGACCTACAAGACGTGGCCGATGCTGAAAATACAGAGCTTTTGCTCACCATTGCTGGTGCCAGAGCAGAAGAAATATTTAAAACCTTCAAGTTCTCCAAAGGGCAAAACAGGAGCGACTTCCAGGCAGTCCTGGACAAATTCAGTACATGCTGCGAGGAAAACACAATCAAACCAAACAGAAAATGTTAAGCGAGGCGCCAGTACTCACCACGAGGCCAAGGCCCCGGAGCAGAGAATTACAATCTTGATCGGCGGCCATCTTTGCAAAGGCACTGCACATGTGCAGTTGCGTGAGAAGCGCACAGAACGGGAAGGTCCGTTGGCGCGAGAAGCCGCGCATGCGCAATTGCGAAAAAGGGCCCCAGTACAGGAACAGCGCTATGCAAGTGCAAACGCTTCCTCCGACTGACCTCACACGCTTCATGACATCAGAGGCCCCGGACCACGCCTATTTAAAGGGGAAATGTCCCAAAACACGAAAAAAAATTCTTAAAGCCGTAAAACAAGATTCTTTCACCTGGAATGCCAGCACAATGCCTGAAATTCAATCAGTAGCTGAAAGTGACCTCCGCAGACCCCTGCAATAAGCAGTTAGCACCACCCAAAGAGATAATACAGTCCTTGAATACTATGACACCGATATTTATTTCTTCTCTGGACATGGCGAGCCCAATGCCAGCTCCGACACAGAAAGTGATGATATGGTCCGAGAAGACAATGACTCAGACGAAGCTTTCACCTTGGGAGGCTACCCCAGTACCAAATCCGAACCACAACTAGACGTGTTGTACATTTACGACCCCGATGACGAGTTCTTCGGATTTGAGGATCTTCAGCCCAGCCTATACGACATCCCGACTCGTGAGTGCAGCATTATGCTGCGGCCTGATACCGAGAGACAGAGAGCGGTACAAGCCCACAGAGAGCGGCCTGCTGCCACACAGAGAGTGGTCCACGCACCGCAAAGAGTCCCCAACTCCACACAGAGAGTGGTCCACGCACCACAAAGGGTCCCAGCCTCTACACAGGAAGCGATGAAAGACTCAACAACGAGACAACTGCACGTCTCCACACAAGAAGTCACTCCAGTGACACAAGCCTCCACAGCGAGTTCGTGGACAGACTCCACGATAGAAGAAACGCAAGACTCCACACCGCAGTCCTTGCATGAACAAGAAGTGACTCGAGTGACACAAGCCTCCACAGCGACCTCGTGGGCAGCCTCCACGATAGAAGCAACGCAAGACTCCAAAGCGCAGTCCTTGCATGAACAAGACCATGAGGGTCGAGCAACCTCCTCTGAGCAAAACCAGCAGCAGACGATGCAAGTCTTCCATGCTCAAGTGAACAACAGAAAGACTATGACAGTCTGCCATGCTCAAGTGCACCGCAAGAAGACTATGACAGTCTACCATGCTCAAGTGAACAACAAAGCGACTATGACAGTCCACCCACATTGTTTGAGCCACAAGAAGAAGACTCTGACAGTCTATCCAGCCCAAGTGAACACCAAGAAGCTACTGAGGCTCTATCCACTGTTTGTGAGACAAGTGACGACAGCATCCAACTTCCCATACAAGATGTGCAAAGTGACAGACCTCAGCTAGTGTTTACGGAGGCACTCGACAATCACAGTGAGACCACTGGTGACTCTGGTGACACCACGTTACTTCAAACTTCATTCGCTTGAGCCTCTCCACAAGCAAATGCATTCCTGAATGTTTTGACTCCAGACATGGAGCATCAAGAAATCTCAGTAGACTCCAGTGAACCTGCTATGACTCCAGACGGGGAGCATCGACAAACCAAAACTGACTCAGGTGACACAGACCAGACTCCAGATGGGGAGCAACCACAAGCCGAAGCTGATTCGAGTAAGCCGGACATGACTCCAGGCGGGGAGCGCCGCAAACTCAGTGACGGCACGCTCGAGAAAACAGCAGATGCCACAAAGCACGCTGACACGAGTAACTGTGTGAAGGACTCATATTATCCACAGAGTGTGGTCCTTGAGCGCAGCAAACATAACAACAGAACCATTCAACACAACATCACAACCTATGAAAACCATGTCAAAGACATCGACACAAAGCGTACCAAAGGCAACTATATCGACAGCAAGCATGACAAAGACTACACCAATGGAACTACGACTAGTACAACATGGTACAACTCTGCCCATGAGGGACACTGTTACTGCTCAGCTCAGTACAATGACATACCATGGCAGGACGAGGCATCTTCCCAATTCACGTGTGCTGCCCTACCAACAGGCAACCTGGCTTTCAGGCCAGATGCCATCCAACATCGCTATCACAAGCATCGGAAGGAAAAAATCCTCCAAATCAGACAATGAAATGATTTGACCACTTCTTGGTTCCTTATGCACCGGGACACTAATGGTGTTCTCAAGGACATGCCACCATCAAAATCACCAACTCACCAACCCAAGAAGAAAGACATTCAACCATGATAATTGATGGGTTTTGGATTCACATATATGATTTGGACATATTGTTTAGTGATCACTGTTCTCATGACTTGTACATAGCATCACTTATCTACCTGTATTTGTTCAATTTTCTTTCAGTGTACAGAAAATATGTAACATGAAAAAAGGGGGTATGTGGTGATATGCATCACTGTAGATACAGAAGGGGTTAATGTAAGTACACATAGGCTAGCTAGACACTAGAGGGAGCACCTGAGACATGACACACAGACACTCAACCAATAGGTCAGTTAGATAGGACACGACCAATGAGAATTCACGATACACACAGAGGTGACACTACCACAGGGAGGCATTACACCAACCCATATATAAAGGACACAGCACACATGATCTTCCTCTTTCCAATGGAGACACTCAGTGAGTACAGACACAGGGTTGATTCAATATCACACCCACCACGTGGATTGTAGCAGACTGGTTTATCAGTCTGAGTAGCTATAGAAGGATTAACAGTAGTGGCGAACCCGAGTGGGAGAATTGTAAATAGTTCAATAAACGTGTTGAAGTTATCTCCACGTCTGAATCTTCATTTGTCAGAGTGTACATCAAGTAGCTGCTTATGCTATGCCAACCTTAACAAGACAGTTACTTAACCTAGGAACTGGCTTATTTCCCAACCTCTCACAACTGCCAAACTGGTCTGGAATCCCTGTTTGGTGCTGGCTGCCCACCAGCTGTGTTTAAGTAAAACCAACATCATAAAGTGGTTTGATCCTCTCAACATGGGCTTTAGGCGATGTGCTACTGATTCCGTATGTTTTGCAAATCACCCCTATTTTCGCAGATCTTTCAGGGAAAGTAGTCTACTGTGATATTGTACTGTAACAATGCTTGGGAGAGCAAGGACTGAAGAATAGTACCGCCTGCAGTAAGGACCAGGGTTCGATTCCCAGGTTCTTACAATTATACT
Source organism: Scyliorhinus canicula (assembly GCF_902713615.1). Taxonomy (NCBI): domain Eukaryota; kingdom Metazoa; phylum Chordata; class Chondrichthyes; order Carcharhiniformes; family Scyliorhinidae; genus Scyliorhinus; species Scyliorhinus canicula. The sequence goes on along the minus strand of NC_052153.1, from coordinate 141,906,129 downwards.
GCTTGATTCGATTTTTATAATGAAGTGATTGTTGTTGTTATAATATTAGAGTAATAGAGATGTACTCGGCATAATAATAATCTTTATTGTCACACATAAGCTTATATTAACACTGCAATGAGTTTACTGTGAACAATTTACTGGCATGTACACGGTAGCACAGTGGTTAGCTCTGTTGCTTCATGGCACCAGGGTCCCAGGTTCGATTTTCAGCTTGGGTCACTGTCTGTGCGGAGTCTGCACATTCTCCCTGTGTCTGTGTGGGTTTCCTCTGGGTGCTCCGGTTTCCTCCCACAAAACATGCTTGTTAGGTGAATTAGACATTCTAAATTCTCCCTCTGTGTATCCGAACAGGCGGTGTAGTGTGGCGACTGGGGGCTTTTCGCAGTAACTTAATTGCAGTGTTAATATAAGCCTACTTGTGACACTAATAAAGATTATAAATTATAAATTATGATGGATAGAGTCACATGATAATAGACTGTGGGAGAGAACAGTCCAGAGAAAACCTCTGTAAATAAGCAACCTACCTCCATAGAGATAGCACCATGCATGACTGTAACCTGGGAACTGTAAATAAAGTATTCATGTTGAAATAAACAAGAATCAAGATCTCCTCATCGATCAATTTAAAAAGTCCATAATACAACAGTGGGCGGCAGCAAATTGCACCGAAATACAACATACTCAGTCAGAAATAAGGCTCTTTAATAACAAATTAAACTTATAGTGGCAGCCTACAGGCAAGCATTGGCACAACCTAACAACAGTGGGCAGGATTTACCTACCAAACTGCCGCATGTTTTTCAGAGGCAGGGGTGGCCCATCAGCGGTAGTTACTGGTCCCGCCGTTATCAACAGGACTTCCCGTTGACTGCACCCCTCGTCGCCGGGAAACACGTACGTCATCGTGGGACTGGGATATCCTGTCGGCGTGAACAGCCATAAAATCCTGCACAGTAATTTTCCTTAATACTTGAAGGCAATGTTGCAATTTTCAACTATATACTATAATTATCTTTTTCTTATGACATAAGGGAAGGAAATTAAAGAATAGTCAGTTGAAACTCGATTAGCTTACAGCTGTCAAAGAAAAAATATAATTACAACATTCTGATTTAGTCTTTTTAAGTAGATGATAATGAAGGCCTCAGTTTATTTTCCTGCTTCAGAATGTCTATTATTATAATAATTAAGATCGATAAGAAAAGGAAAATCTACTTAATTGATAATGGCATTTTCAGGTGACTGCAAATTATTCAGAATATTACAATAAAGGGGGTAATGTGAACTTAAATTGCCTGGTGGGAGAGTGATATAATTGCATTGCCTGTTTTATACCACACACTTCCCAGTGAAGTCCTGATCATAACAATTTTCCATGAAGTAAATCAGTTAAAAAAAATACTATCAAAGTGTTCATGGGTTTATCGATATTTATCAATGGGCATTGGAATTAGGAACAAGGGGTTGGGGAATCGCCCGGGGCTGGTGTAAATCCCGCCCCGCCGTGGCCGGAATTCTCTGCCACCCGGGAATCGGCGGGAGCGTTAATCACGCCCCGCTGATCGGCGTGCCCCCCCGCGGCGATTCTCCGGCCTGCGATGGGCCGAAGTCCCACTGCTGACAGGCCAATCCCACCAGCGGGAATTGGAGCACCCCTGGTGCCGGCGGGATTGGCGGCGCAAGCGGGCCCCCGGGGTCCTGGGGGGGGGGGGGGGCGCGGGGCGATCCGACCTCGCGGGGTGCCCCCACAGTGGCCTGGCCCGCGATCGGGGCCCACCGATCGGCGGGCGGGCCAGTGCCGTGGCGGCACTCTTTTGCTTCCACCGCCGCCGTGGCCTCCACCATGGCGGAGGCAGAAGAGACCCCACCATGCGCCGGTGGTGACGTCAGCGGCCGCTGATGCACCGGCGCATGCGCGGACCGGTGAAGGCCTTTCGGCGAGCCCCGACGCCGGGCGGTGGGTGCCAAAAGCTGTTGGCCCCAGTTTTGCCGCCGGCCGGCGGAGTGGAAACCACTCTGGTGCAGGCCTAGCCTGAATTCCGCACCTTTGGGGAGGCCCGACGCCGGAGTGATTGGGCCACTCCACTACGCCGGGACCCCCCCACCCCGCCGGGTAGGGGAGAATCTCAGCCAAGTTAATGTAAATAACAATTTTGTCTAATGCCCTTTAAATACCTTGTAGTATACGGGAAATGCAGTACATCCTAACCTGGTCACACAATTGCATGTTTATGGCAAAGCAGTTTTGAATTTTCTCAAGATTTTAATTTTCACCACAAAAAACATAATCACCAAGTAGTGCTCATACCTGAAGCCGGTTTTAGGTTCTTTGCACATGCAAATGAAGGACCTGTTTTATGCTACCTATGAAATATTGGGCTGCTCAGAATTCAGGCCAACCGCATTCAGGGAAACAAAGACTTAGGGCGCGATACTCCGCTCCCCACACCAGGAGGGAGAATTGCGGGAGGGCCGGGCGACTCACAACACGCCGCCCTGGCAACCCGCACGATTCCCCCACCCCCCGCTCGGATGAACCGCCGCTCGCCCTTTTTCACGGCGACCGCCGATTCTCCGGCCAAGCGGCAGAAACCACACCTGGTCGCTGCCATCGTGAACATGGGCACGAATGGTCCGATTGTGGCTTGTGGGGGGGGGAGAGGTGAGTGAGCACCATGGCTGTGCTCGGGAGGTGACTGGACCGGGATCGGTGCCCACCGATCGTCGGGCTGGCGTCTCCAAGGGACGCACTCTTTCCCCTCCGCCGCCCCGCAAGATCAAGCCGCCACGTCTTGCAGGGCAGTGGAGGGGAAGACGGCAACCGCGCATGCGCGGTTTGGAGCCGTCAGCCGTCGTGACGTCAGCCGCGCATGTGCGGGTTGGAGCAGGCCAACCTGCGCATGCGCGGCTGACGTCACTTAGGTGCCACCGTTGCGTTATTCTCGGCGCAAGCGTCAAGGCCTGGCGGCCAAGATTTATGGAGCCCCACTCCTAGCCCCCTGGGGGGGGGGGGGGGGGGTGAATAGGGTGCGAGGAGCAGGCTCCGAGGCTGTTGTGAAACTTGGCCGAGTTCACGACGGCCTTCCCGATGACGCGCGGGAGGGGAGAATTCCACCCTTAATGTGGTTTATCATGAACAGAACTTCAACCAACAAAGTTAAGTGTGAATGTACACATAGAGGGCAGCACAGTGGCGCAGTGGGTAAGCCCTGCTGCCTCATGGCACCAAGGTTCCAGGTTCGATCACTGGGTCACTGTCTGTGTGGAGTTTGCACATTCTTCTTGTGTTTGCGTGGGTTTCGCCCCCGCAACCCAAAGATGTGCAGGGTAGGTGGATTGGCCACGCTAAATTGCCCTTAATTGGAAAAAATGAATTGGGTACTCTAAATTTATTTTTAAAAAGTGAATGTACACATAGTCAAATGCAGAATCAAGAGGAACAGCCATACTTGTCCAAGGTTCTCATTCATATCATATCGGCTGTTGCAGGCAACTAATACCTTCTACATCACAACTTCAATGCCAAATACGTACCTCTCTCCCCATTTCACATCTCTACCACCAAACCATGGCCCCTACTGACCCCAAGCAGCACCCATTGCTAACCTACTTGCAGATCACCCAGCTTCCGAATCGCCCCACTAGACAGTCACACAATTATACAATCCATAATTATGGTAGCCTTGGGGTGGAATTTAATGCCCTCACAATGGCATGTTGGGTGGCACAGGGGCATTTAATTGGGTGAGATGATGGGTTCTCGCTGCTTTCCTGTCTTTGTTCTGATTAAGTCTATGGCAGGAAGCCTCATGGACAGCCTTCCCATTCTGTCACCAATTGAACTTCTTAATTAGGCAATTAATGCTCATGTTAAGGCCTTGTACCAACGCCACTGATATCTAGTGGTGGGAGCAGTGCTCACCATGAGGGAGCATGAAAAGCATATCCTATATCCTAGAGTGTTTTCTTGTGGGCTCCTTGGGAGTGTGTGTCCCTCATTCAAAGACTCCCACTGCGTGATTGAGAAACGAAGGGCGGAATGCTCCGACTCCTGAATCGCCCAGGGCCGGCGTCAATCCCGCCCCTGCCGTGACCCGAATTCTCCGCCACCCGGGAATCGGCGGGGGGCGGGAATAGTGCCGCGCCGGTCGACGGACCCCCCGTGGCAATTCTCCGGCCCGCGATGGGCCGAAGTCCCGCCGCTGACAGGCCGTTCCCTCCGGCGGGAATCAAAGTACGTCTGGTGCTGGCAGGATTGACGGCGCGGGCGGGCGCCGGGGTCCTGGGGAGGGGGGGGGGGCGATCTGGCCCCGGGGGGTGCCTCCACAGTGGCCTGGCCCACGATCGGGGCCCACCCATCGGCGGTCGGACCTATGCCGTGGGGGCACTCTTTTTGTTCCGCCCCGCCATGGCCTTCACCATGGCGGAGGCAGAAGAGACCCCCCCATGCGCCGGTGGTGACGTCAGCAGCCGCTGATGCACCGGCGCATGCGCGGACTTCTGCCAGCCGGCAAAGTCCTTTCGGCCCCGGCTGGCGGGGCGCCAAAGGCCATTCAGGCCAGCCGGCAGAGCGGGAGCCACTCGGGCGCGGGCCTATCCCAGGGTTCTCGCCACTCCACAACGCGTGGATCCCCCGCCCCGCCGGGTAGGGGAGAATTCCGGCCGAGGATCGGGCAGGGGTGGGGGGGTGGTGGGAGGGGGGCCTCTGAGCCACACCCTATGCCCTTGCTGCCTGTTTTGAGTGGATAATTTGCCAAGGCGTATAAATAACATCTGGGGATGGGGCAACTGAGGATGTTTGTTGACATTTAAACCAACCATTAGCCACCAAAGATTCACTCCCAGTGAATATCCCCGATGATTAAGGTGCTGAATGTATGTTGTAATATTTGTGAATGAAAATGACTGTACCGTCAGCTCTATGATATAGCATCAGTAACTAAATTGCCCAGGGTTTATCTACCAGTTTTCTCAGCCAAATTCAATCTGCATATATCAAATATTTCAGATGTTATAACCAATATTTAGAACTAATTCTGTGATGTGTGGCAAATATCAAATCTACCAGTGTGAAGCATGTTGTATGTTAAAGGTATGAAATGATACAGAATGGCCCTTCATGTTTCCAACATTTTGCATGCTGACACTTCAATTAAGCATTCTATCCACAGAATGGATAACAACACTTTAATTTGCCAATCTGCTTCAGTAAAAGGCGGAAAGAAAACTGCATTATTTCCGTATGATCAGTAAGCCCAAATGATTAGACAGCTGGCTCTTCAACCTTCCTTGCCGCAAGGGTGACATCCTGTTACAGTATTTATTTCCAGCTCAAAAATATGTCTAATCCTGTACTTCTCATCAACCAGTTTCTTAAGAAACAACTTTCTGGAGTTGATTATTATTTTTTATAAATTGCAATACTCACTCTCCCACAAATTGACAAAGATAACCAGTGGCATTTTTTGGTCGCAGAATACTGCGGGGTGCTTCATAGGAGGAGGGATGGACATTGAGCAAAAGCTAGGCACGGGGAGACAGTGATGGTAATGGTAATATCATTTGATCCTTAATACAGAGGACCAGGCTAATGTCTGAAGGCCATGGCATCAAAATCCCTACATGGCCTCTTGTGGATGGAGCACTTGCCAGTACATTCAATCATCACATTGTCGATTTGCATGCTTGGTGGGTTGTTGTGACAATGGAGAATTGCGACATGGTGCCATCTTGATTGGAGGATCAAGGTGCATTCACATCACCATTTCCTCTGAAAAGACCTTATGATTTTTGTTCCCCCCACCACTCTTGCATCTCACACCACACTTTTATCTTCCTTCGAGACCCTGCCTCACCACGCCTAGTAGAACGAGTTTAGTGGTAGCATCCTAACTCTCAGGCAGTCATCTTATTGCGGCTGAGTACCAGGATATTGGGCTCTTAACATTATTGATTCTCTTCTCATGTTCTTCTCAAAGAAGAACAGATTTCATCTTTGCTACTCCCTCTCTCTGCAGCACCATTTCAGCCTACACCCTGGTTCCGGGAGTGCAGCACAGGGGCAGACCTCACCCTTCAATACACTCAGGCCAAGCGGTCAGGCTATTCAACCTTGGCTGGGTGCAGGTTTCAGTGCAAGTTACGCCGCTGAGGGTGATGAGGAATGGCCATCCAAATCCATATCTCCTGCAGTTCTATGCAACCTCTGTTTTAACTCTTGCCAAACACAGAAGATCACTGAACCTTGGTGACACTGGATCCACATTTCGGCGCACAGCTTTGTTCCCACTGACCTGGGCGTCCACAAACAAAGAACAAAGAACAAGAACAAGAACAAAGAACATACAGTGCAGAAGGAGGCCATTCAGCCCATCGAGTCTGCACCGACCCACTTATGCCCTCACTTCCACCCTATCCCTGTAATCCATTAACCCCCTCCTAACCTTTTTGGTCACTAAGGGCAATTTATCGTGGCCAATCCACCTAACCTGCACGTCTTTGGACTGTGGGAGGAAACCAGAGCACCCGGAGGAAACCCACGCAGACACGGGGAGAACGTGCAGACTCTGCACAGACAGTGACACAGCGGGGAATCGAACCTGGGACCCTGGCACTGTGAAGCCACAGTGCTATCTACTTGTGCTACCGTGCTGCCCTCAGCACATCTTGCCTTTCTGACATGCAGTGGCCTCCTCTTCCCATCCCTTGGCATGAGAACATACTCCCCAGCACTGACCTCCTCTGTGAGGATATCCAGGCACTCATCCACGAAATGGGAGCAGAGTGCCCATTGTACTTGCCCTTCCACGTTCGCTACCCACCAGGTGCTGAGCTCATTAGCGTTGCAGATATTTTTTCTTTGATCCTGTGAAGAACACTCCTGCCACCTTCCCCACAACACCTGGCAGCCTTCAGGGTGCCACCTATACAGACTTCAAAAACCTCGCCAAGTCCCCACTGGACCCGGTTCCCCCACCTATTTCTTCCAGCCTATCAGAAGATGTGTTATATGCTGGGTGGGCCTTACTTGGCCACCCAGTGTGAAATCACATTGATAAAGCAACCGGGTCTGCCGACTTTGCGTACCTGATAAGCGCAAAATCCAAGCCTAAATGCTGAGATTGAGTGCCGTCATACAGCAGACGAACAGATTGGAATGTCCCTGGCAATGCTGTGCGACAGTTTCTGTCTGACACCTCTCCTTGGTGAAATACAGCTGTGAGATATGATGTGGTGTGGAAGCCTCAGCAGTGGGTGGCAGGTATACCTACAGTGCTATATCTCAACTTGATTCTTGCCTGTCGATTTGAACTTTCTTTCAAGGGACAAAGAAAAAAGGACCTCGGCCTGACCCCATCACCCAACCCCCTCCTACTGCCACTGTGCCATGTATGATGTACAGTTGGGGAGTGGGGGCCTGGAGATACATGGAAGCATCGTTAACTAAATACATTTGTCTACTTAAATTCAGGGTTGGGCATCTGACATGAGTGAAATTAAATGAGAGAGACAGGACATAATGTAAATACACCATGGCACAATGTGTTTGAAGGTGGCAATATGATGTGAGGATTTGGCATTATGAACTCTGCCTGCCCCATGCATCCAATTATCTCCCCAAAATTGGGCTGTTGGAACCATCAATTCAGCGAACACGTGTAGTTGGATCTGAACAGAGGCTTTAATACACTTACAACAGAGCCAGCCTATTCGTCGTTGAACTTCAGATGAACTGGCAAGCTGGCTCTAAGGCACTTATCTTTCTACATCGGTCCCAGGGGGAGGCGTCCTGGGCGGAGCCAAGGGAGGAGCCCAGTACAAACTCTCGCGTACTCCCAGAGCGATTTCCCCTGGTGGTCGGATAGTGCAACTGCACTTACAATGGTGGATAGTGAACATATATACACGGAGTTATATTGGCAAATATATACAGCATTGATCTTACAACGGGTAGATAACGAACATATATACATGGAGTGATATTAGCAACTATATATAGTGTGAATCAAATTCACCCCCTGTTAAAAAAATCAAGTCCGGCGGGGGTGATGGCTCAAAGAGTCAGTCTGTCAGGTGGACGAATTGTCCGTTTTGATCTGCGGAGCACCGGGGTTGCAGCCTCTTGTGGTGGCTGGGCGGGGGTCGAGGTCTGGGGTACGGTTGCCGGCTCCGGGGCGAGTCTTGTCCGAGCCTCATACACCTCCTGGTCGAATGGAGACTGGGGCTGCGGGGGGCGGGCTGGTGCTGGCGCTCGGGACTGGTGGGGTGAGCTCGCAGAATCAGAGGCGCAAGGGGGCGGGCGCATAGGGAACGGGGAAAGGATTTCATCGGTGGGGGTAGATGGGGGGCTGGATACAGCGGGTGCCAGGTCCCGGAGGGATACTGTGTCCTGGCGACCGTCCGGGAACTCAACAAATGCGTACTGTGGGTTGGAATGAAGCAGGCGCACCTTTTCAACAATGGGGTCGGTTTTGTGCGCCCTGACGTGCTTCCTCAGGAGAACCGGGCCTGGTGTCCTCAGCCACGTCGAAAGTGAGACCCCTGTGGTAGTGCCCCTGGAAAAAATGTAGAGCCGCTCGTGAGGGGTTTGGTTGGTAGCTGTACACAGGAGGGATCTAATTGCATGGAGCGCATCAGGGAGGACTTCCTGCCATTGGGAAACTTGGAGCTTTTTGGACCTGAGGGTCAGTAGGATGGTCTTCCAGACCGTCGCGTTCTCCCTCTCCACCTGTCCGTTCCCCCTGGGGTTGTAACTGGTAGTCCTGCTCAAGGCGATGCTCTTGTCGAGCAGGTACTGATGCAGCTCGTCACTCATAAAGGACGCACCCCGGTCGCTGTGCACGTAGCCGGGGAAACCGAACAGGGTGAAGACACTATGCAGGGCCCTAATTACTGTGTGGGAGGTCATATCGGTGCAAGGGATGGCGAAGGGGAATCGGGAGAACTTGTCAATAATGTTAAGGAAGTAAATGTTTTTGTTAGTGGAGGGGAGTGGCCCTTTAAAATCGATCGCAAGGCGTTCAAAGGGCCTAGATGCCTTGACCAGGTGGGCCCTGTCTGGTCTATAGAAGTGCGGTTTGCACTCTGCACAGATCGGGCAGTCCCTGGTGACCGCTTTTACCTCCTCGTTGGAGAAAGGCAGGTTTCGGGCTCTGATGTAGTAGGCGAGCTGGGTGACCCCTGGGTGGCAGAGGTCATCGTGGATGGCTTTTAGGCGGCTGATTTGCGCGCTGGCGCATGTCCCGCGGGATAGGGCATCCGAGGGCTCGTTGAGCTTCCCCGGTCGATATTTGATATCGTAATTGTAGGTGGAGAGTTCAATCCTCCACCAAAGAATTTTGTCATTTTTAATTTTGCCCCTTTGCGAGTTGTCGAACATGAAGGCGACCGACCGTTGGTCGGTAATGAGGGTGAACCTCCTACCTGCGAGGTAGTGCCTCCAGTGTCAGATAGCCTCCACGATGGCTTGTGCTTCCTTCTCGACTGAGGAGTGTTGGAGTTCTGAAGCGGATAGGGTACGGGAGAAAAATGCAACGGGCCGCCCTGCTTGGTTTAAAGTGGCTGCTAGCGCTACCTCTGAGGCGTCGCTCTCAACCTGCAAGGTAGTGGATTCATCCACCGCCCGCATGGCTGCTTTGGCGATGTCGTCCCTGATGCAGCTGAAGGCTTGGCGCGCCTCAGCAGACAGGGGAAATAGTGTGGCCTTGAAGAGTGGGCGGGCTTTGTCCGCATATTGGGGGACCCACTGGGCGTAGTACGAAATGAGCCCAGGGCAGCGTTTGAGGGCCTTGGGGCCATGGGGGAGGGGGAGTTCTAAGAGGGGGGCATGCGGTCCTGGTCTGGGCCCAGGACTCCGTTCTCCACAACGTAGCTGAGGATAGCTAGTCTGTTTTTTGCGGAACACGCATTTCTCCTTGTTATATGTAAGGTTTAATTTTTGGGCCGTCTGGAGAAAACGGTGGAGGTTGGCGTCGTGGTCCTGCTGGTCATGGCCGCAGATGGTAACATTATCCAGATACGGAAACGTGGCCCGCAGCCCGTACTGGTCTACCATTCGGTCCATTGCTCGTTGGAACACCAAAACCCCGTTAGTGACGCCAAAGGGAACCCGGAGGAAATGGAAGAGGCGGCCATCGGCCTCGAACGCCGTGTAGTGGCGGTCCTCCGGGCGGATTGGCGGCTGATGGTATGCAGACTTCAGATCCACCGTGGAAAATACCCGATATTGGGTGATCTGGTTTACCATGTTTGCAATTCTGGGGAGGGGATACGCATCTCGGAACATAAAGCGATTTATGGTCTGGCTATAGTCGACGACCATGCGGAATTTTTCCCCGGTCTTGACGACCACCACCTGAGCTCTCCAGGGACTGTTACTGGCCTCTATGATCCCCTCACTGAGCAGCCTTCGGACCTCCGTTCTGATAAATACCCTACCCTGCAGGCTGTACCGCCTGCTGCGGGTGGCTACCGGTTTGCAATCCGGGGTGAGGTTGGCGAAGAGAGGAGGGGGGGCGATGCGCAGCATGGCGAGGCTGCAGATAGTGAGTGGGGGCAGGGGCCCGCCGAAGCTGAGGGTGAGACTCTTGAGATTACGTTGGAAATCCAAGCCTAAGAGGAGTGGCGCGCAGAGGTCGGGCAAGACATACAGTTTAAATTTGGAATAGCTAGCGCCTCGAATCGTTAGCGTTGCGGTAGTGCGGCCTTGGATTTGGATGGAATGGGAGCCCGAAGCGAGGGTGATAGTTTGGTTTACGGGATAAATAGGGAGGGAACAGCATCTTACCAGCTCTGGGTGTATGAAGCTCTCTGTGCTCCCGGAGTCGGAGAGGCACGACGTGTTGTACCCGTTGATCTGGACCTCCGTCATCGAATTTCTCAGATGCTTGGGGCAAGATTGGTCGAGGGTGACCGTGTTGAGTTGCGGGCCGCGTGGTGGGTGCCCGGGGGAGTCGAATTCTTCCGATCGGGCGTCCTGTTGAGTAGATGCCGCTGCGTTCTGGCGAGCTTGATGCAGCAACACTGCGCTGAGTTGCGGGACATGTGGTGACTGCCCGGGGAGGTTGTACTCCTCCGATGAGCTGTTTGAGTCTGGGGATGCAGCTAGGGCCCATGGGTCGCACGTGGAGGGTGGTGATAGCGTTCAAGATGGTGGCCCCCATGAATTGCACGTGGCCGGCCGCATGTTGATGGTTTGCCAAGATGGCGGCCCCCATGGATTGCACGTGGCGGGAGGGGGCGGAGCCTGAGCGTAGGCCGCAGCGTTTCGGGCCCCACGGGCCTGCTGGTGCTGGGGGCGATGTTTTTGGACTGTTGGGATGTTGAGGGCTGGGCCCTTCTGCCGAGGCACACTTTAGCATAGTGGCCTTTCTTCCCGCAGCTGCTGCAGGTCGCGGATCGGCCTGAGCAGTGCTGCCGCGGGTGCTGGCTTTGTCCACAGAAGTGGCAGGCTGGAGCAGTTGAATAACTGGTTTGGCGAGCTGAGTAGCTGGCTGGGGGAGCTGAGTAATTAGCTGGAGCAGCTGGATAGTTTGAGTAGTTGACTGGGACAGTAGGGTGGCCGGCTGTGGCAGCGCGATAGCTCGGGGGCCTTGCGGCACAGGCTTGGGGGGTCCTCTGGTTGGGGGCCCATGCGGGGTTAGCGGGGTCCGCGGGAAAAGAGTTGAGGCTGCGGAAGGAAAAACTTCCATCGTGATAGCAGCCTCTACGGTAGTCTCTAAGCCCTGGGCCCCATTTTCTAATTGTCTCTGGCGCACATAGCTAGATTGAAGGCCCGCTACAAAAACATCCCTCACAGCAAGCTCCGTATGTTTGGCCGCGGTTACGGCCTGGTAATTGCAGTCATTTGAGAGATTGTTCAACTCGCGTGCAAATTCAGCTAAAGTTTCAGTAGCCCGTTGTCGGCGAGTCGTGAACACATGGCGGGCAAAGACCTCGTTCATGTGCCTAATATACATTTTGTCCAAAATCGCCAGCGCTGCGGTGTAGGAACCAGCTGGATTTAGTTGTGTAGAAATTCTGTGGCTTACCCTCGCGTGCAGTAGGCTAAGCTTTTGTCCCTCCGTAGTTTCAGCGGTGCTGATTTCGGCCAGGTAGACCTTAAAACATTTCAGCCAGTGGCAGAAGGTTTCTTTCGCCTCTGCATCTTGCGGATCGAGTTCTAGATGTCCTGGTTTTAGAGCGGATTCCATGCTTTACTTCGGCAGCTTCTTAAGTGTATTAAATTGATGGAACCATCAATTCAGCAAACATGTGTAGTTGGATCTGAACAGAGGCTTTAATACACTTACAACAGAGCCAGCCTATTCGTCGTTGAACTTCAGATGAACTGGCAGGCTGGCTCTAAGGCACTGATCTTTATACCTCGGTCCTAGGGGGAGGAGTCCTGGGCGGAGCCAAGGGAGGAGCCCAGTACAAACTCTCGTGTACTCCCAGAGCGATTCCCCCTGGTGGTCGGATAGTGCAACTGCACTTACAATGGTGGATAGTGAACATATATACACGGAGTTATATTGGCAACTATATACAGCATTGATCTTACAACGGGTAGATAACGAACATATATACATGGAGTGATATTGGCAATTATATATAGTGTGAATCACATTCACCACATGGGCATTGCGCAGCAGGGGATTTAATGAATGGTGTGGATCCTTTATGATGATTCCTCTGACACAGTCTGTGCTAAATGCAGCACGATCTGGATAACATTCAGGCTTTGGACTGATATGTGGCAAATAGCATTCATATCACTCAAGTGCCAGTAAATGACCATCTCCAACAAGAAAAAATCTAAACACCTCACCTTGACATTCAATAGCATTACCATTGTTGAATAGTCAACTATTAACGTCCTGGGGCTTTTCATTGATGAGAAATTGAACTAGACCAATCATATGAATAGTGTAGCTATAAGAGCAGCTCAGAGACTGAGAATTCTGAAATGAGTATCTCACTTCCTTAATCCCCAAAGCCTGTTGGGAGGCAAGGCATAAGTCTAGAATGTGATGGATTGGTCTCCACTTGCTGGATGAGTGCAGCTCCAACAAAACTCAAGAAGCTCGATACCATCCAAGACAAAGCAGCCCACTTGTTCACCATCCCATTCTGCAACTTAAACATTAACCTCCCCATCAATAATGCACAGTGACACAGTGTGTGCTATGTATAAGGTGCACTGCAGAAAAATACCAATGCTCTTTCAAAATTCCAAACTTATGACCTCTACCACCTGGCAGGATGCATGGGAACATGACCACCTGTAAGTTCATCTTCAAGCCTGACTGTAAATATTGCCTTTCCTTCATTGTCACTGGATCAAAATCCTAAGAGTCCCTTCCCAGGAGTAATATGGGTGTACCTACACCAGATGGACTGCAGTGATTGACTGAACCTTCTCAAGGGCAATTAGGGATGGGAACAAATCACAGAATCACAGAATTATTACAGTGCAGAAGGAGGCCATTCGGCCCATTATGTCTACACCGGCTCTCCGAGTAAGTAATTTATTTTGAACCATTATCCTTCTTTCTCCCCGTAACCCTGCACATTCCTCCTTTTCAAATAACAGCCTTAATTCTCATTTGAATGCCTCGATTGAACCTGCCTCCGCCACATTCTCTGGCAGTGGACTGGGACCTTAACCACTTGCAGTGTCAAAAGATTTTTCTCATGTCACTTTTGTAAATTTTGCAAATTACCTTACATGTAATTACCTTGTCTTTTGAAGTTAGTATCCTTTTCACAGTTATCAACCCTGGCTGTCACCTCTTCAAAAACTTCCACATGCTGGCCTTGTCAAAGACTCCCACATTCCATGAAAGAATTATAAAATGAGTTTAATCAGAGATTACAATTTGCTTTCTTGCCCTGATAGTATCATTAATTCAGGAAGTGCTTTTGGGATGATATTACATTCAGTTGTTCAGTGTCTGGAAGATTTGGAGGGACTAGGTCAATATTTGATCAGTGTGGGTAGTACACTATGACCCACCGGGTAACCTGGGTTCATCCATAATGAATGGAAAGTCATGTCAGTAAAAATTAGTAAACATTTACTGATAGGGTATGAGATACCACATGTGGCATGGTAGCAGCACACACAAGATTTCATCTTTATATCAAAAACTTTCTCACTTTCCATTGCATCCAAGACTCAGCAAGATGGTTCTTGGGATGGTGACTGCAACATGAGTTCCTCTTCTTTACAACTTTATCCATAGTCATACAATTATCTTTTGCTCTAATTCCTTCCAGACCCTTCTCTCTTAAAATGTCCTATTTTTAACCGTGGACATATTTTTGTTCAGTCTGATACTACAAGCTGCACGTCAATATCAACTGTACATATCACATTGTCTGTTCCCTGCTCTGTTTGCTCTGCACAAGTTCCCTTCCAAAGCTCCATTTCCGAGTTCTTCCTTCTTCTCTTTTCCCCATCTGTTTTTCAGTTCTTGACTTCATTTTTCAAACTAGTTCATGATATTTCTTTTTTCTTCACCTCACGACAGCTATCCCTCTTCTTCCACTGTTCTGCTGGCTGATTGAACCAATAGTGACAGAGTCTACTAATTCACACTGTTCTCTGAAGATCCCTTCAGCCTTCAGTTTTCATTTCGATCGATTTTTCAAATGGTCACTTAACTCCTGGATCCCCCTTCCCCCGCCATCTCTAACCCCCCTCCACACGACACTGTGAAATCTGGACATTAGTCATAGACACAGTATCTGGGTTAACACTGTTTTTTTTCCTCTCTCTCTTTTTTAGGATGAGGATGACTTGTTTTCACTCCAGTTTAATGGATTCTGAGATGGTGAATAAGTCCAATGCACAATATGCAGTTTCTACAATATACGGGGCAAGTAGTGCTTGGACAGTCGATAATTGAGTTTTAGGAACACTTGTGTGCTCCCTCCTATGACTTATTTTCACCTCTGTATGTTCCTGACAGAGTCTCCCAATGTGTTTGGTGCCTTCCAGAACGAACCTTTTCATTTTGATTGAACATAAACCAGGGGCTCCTGTGAGCACTCAACCTAAGCCCACTCACTCAACCTATCGCCGCAACTCTACGCACTGATCATGGCCAATCCACCTAACCGGCAGACCTTTGGACATCATAGAGTATAATTCCCAGGAGGGAAACACTTCAGGGATGTCCTCAGGCTAACTCTGAAGAAGTCAAACAGTGTCTTTGGTCCACCTCACCCTATTATGGGCCCGTCGAAATTGCAGATGCGTTGGATGGAAAGGTCAGGAAGAGATTAGAATGGGGCATTTGGGACTGCTGCTCATGAAGGGCAGTAATTATGCCTTGATAGGCCCTTTGGAGAATGACAAAAGAGGCACAGTGGGAAGCTGTGGGCTTATCTATGAAAGAATCATGCCTGGTACAGAGTGTTGAAGGATTCAGTTAGGGATTTGGGAGGACAGAGTAACTGAGAGTGGAGAAATTCAAGGAGATAAAATGCCTAAGATGGCAGCCATGCTTATGATTGGAGAAAGCCAAACTCACCGGTGAGGTGATGATCCTGCTCCAGTCTCTATGAGTGGCATCTGAGCATAACTCAGCCAGAACGCAGTTTTCAACAGCCTGCAAAGCCAAACCAAAATATCAGAAAGGAACCCACGGCAGTCACATCTGCGTTATCAATAGCAAACGCTAATAAAACTTGGGGTCCATCAATCTAGCAAGACAGATTTCAACTTCAGAAAACAAAGAAAACAAAGAAAAACATGTGCAAAGAGGAATCGAAGTTACAGGGAAATGAGATAGTGGTGATGAACAATCCATTATTCAACCCTTCTGCCTCATGATCGTCTTCAAGTGCATTGACGACCCGTCTGAGGATTTAGAATGGAAACTCACTGAAGTGGGTTTTGTCATAATATGCATCTATGCATATAATGGAGTGCAGACAGACAGTGATTGACTGTGACAGAACAGAGCAGCCAAATACCAGACAGGACACGACCACTATAAAGCCAGAGAGCACCAGGTTTCCCGCTCTCTCGGGACCCAGCCTCTGAGACAGTCAGAGTTTGTGAGCTAGTCAGTGCAAACACCATGTGGTAGCTGTAAAGTCTGGTCAGGCTAGCACTAGGTCTCCAGTCAAGTCAGCATAGTGTCAACCCACAGTTGAACATGTATAATAATTAAGACGTTAAATAAAATCCTCATCTACAACTCCCTTACATTTGCTGAAGGCGAAGACAAGACGAAATTTAAAACAGTCCTGCTGAAGTTCGACAGCCACTGCGACATTGAGGTGAATGAGAGCTTTGAACGGTACAGCAGAGACTTCAGGGTAAGGATGAACCTTTTCAGTCCTTTTTGACCCATCTCTGCATCCTCGCGCAGTCATGTAACTATGACTCGACAACTTATTCCATGATCCGGGATCAGATCGTTTTCAGGGTCCACTCCGATTCCCTTCGCCAGCAGCTCCTGAAAGTCAAGTAGCTCACCCTCACCATCGCCATCGAAACGTGCGTTCTCCACGAACATGCTAACAACCCATACTCCCACATCGGTGCGGCAGAAACGGCAAAGCTATCTTCCCACGAGGTGGAACGGGTACAGGCTATCGCACAAATGCAGGGCCTAAGTATCGACGAGAGTGGCCATTTCACATGCTTTTCCCGGGCCCCTGCGCATGCAGGCCATGACCGAGGGGACGGCGAGACCGACGACCAGACTGCGCAGGAGCGTACGTCGTTCGACCGCATTGCGCATCCGCAATGGCACACGGAACGCACTGACGTTGGCGTCATGACGTGTCCGAATTGTGGCTCCGCCATTTAAAGCGGCAATGTCCGGCAAAATCACAACGGTGTCTTCAGTGTGGCAAGCTTGGCCACTACGCAGCCCTCTGCAGATCTGCTCCACTGCCCAGCAGCCAGCGATCCCAGCCGCGGCGCAGAAGCGTCCGTTCAATACAGCAGGGATGCCAGACTCCGACCCCGACAGCCCAACAGATCCTGATGCTGAGTGCCTTAAATCCCCATACTGGGTGGGCATCATTACGAAGCATGCGCTGCCTTTCTCCAAGATAGTGAAGCATCTCCCGATCCTCAGCGTGGATCCCGACGACGAGTGGTGTGCTGTCCTCACAGTTAACAAGGCTCGCATCCGGTTCAAACAGGACACCGGCGCATCGGCGAACCACATTTCCAAATCCGATCTCGACACCATCCGCGTCAGACCAAGTATTCTTCCACCGGCCTGCCAGCCCATTGACTACAATGGCAATGCCATAGTAGCCAGTGGCTCATGCCCACTAGTAGTGTCTAATAAGTCAATTAAAGCGACACTGCGGTTTGAGATCGTAGGACCTGACAGAGCATCCCTGCTCGGTGCTCGGGCCTGCAAACTCCTGAACCTGGTTCAACTTGTCCATACCATGTCATCCTCACAGGCGTCGGCCTCACTTGATGAAAACTTCCAATTGATGGCATCATCACGCAGTACCACAGCGTGTTCGACGGAATGGGCACGCTCCCATACCGATACAAAATCCTGCTCAAACCAAACGCCACCCCTGTAATTCACGCACCACATTGGGTGCCAGCACCCCTCAAGGACCGCCTCAAGCAGCAATTACAGGACCTCCAGGGCCAGGGCATCATATCAAAGGTCACAGAACCCACGGACTGGATCAGCTCCATGGTCTACGTCAAGAAGCCGTCAGGGGAGCTTCGAATCTGCATCGACCCCAAGGATCTAAACCCCAACATCATGATGGAACATTGCCCGATACCAAAACAAGAAGAGTTGACCAGCGAGATGGCTCATGCCAAATTCTTTACGAAGCTGGACGCCTCCAAGGGGTTCTGGCAAATACAGCTGGACGCATCCAGTCGCAAGCTGTGCACATTCAACATCCCATTCGGTCGCTACTGCTACAACCGGATGCCTTTTGGCATCATCTCTGCTTCAGAGGTATTTCACCGCATCATGGAACAGATGATGGAGGGTGTCATAGGGGTGTGAGTGCATGTTGACGATGTCATAATCTGGTCCACAACTCCTCAAGAACACATCGATCGCCTCAAGCAGGTATTCCACAGAATCCATGAGCATGGTCTCCAACTCAACAGGGCCAAGTACTCGTTGGGTCAATCAGACGTCAAATTCCTTGGTGTCCACATCTCGCAGCAAGGCGTGCGGCCAGATGCTGACAAGGTTTCGGCGATCAATGCCATGAAGACCCAGAGGACAAGAAGGCGGTCCTCCATTTTTTAGGGATGGTCAACTTCCTTGGGAAGTTCATTCCTAACATGGCATCCCATACTACAGCCCTCCGCTATCTCGTCAAAAAGTCGACGGAATTCCAGTGGCTGCCCGCTCATGAGAAAGAATGGCTTGAGCTGAGGGCAAAACTCACCACAGGTTCTGGCGTTCTTCGACCCAACCAAGGAGACCGAAATATCCACTGACGTGAGCCAGGACGGTATTGGGGCGCTGCTCCACCAACGGGATGAGTCCTCGTCCTGGGCTCCAGTTGCGTATGCCTCCAGAGCCATGACGCCACTGAGCAACGGTACGCTCAGATTGAGAAGGAATGCCTGGGCCTCCTAACGGGAATCGACAAGTTCCATAACTATGTGTATGGCCTCCAAAAATTCACGGTTGAGACAGACCACAGGCCTTTAGTCCACATCATCCAGAAGGATTTAAATGACATGACACCTTGGTTACAAGGAATCTGTCTCAAGCTACGCCGCAATGACTTTGAACTTGTCTACACGCCAGGCAAAGAAATCATTGTTGCAGATGCCCTTTCCAGGTCTATCACCACACCGTGTGAACAAACTGACTTTGTCTGCCAAATCGATGCACAGGTGCAATTGTGTGCTTCCAGCCTTCCGGCCTCTGATGAGAGGGTCATCCAAATTCGTGAGGAAACGGCCATGGATCCTCTGATACAGCGAGTGATGCAGCACCTTACAAATGGCTGGCAGAAGGGACAGTGTCCCCAGCTTTACTACGTCAAGGACGATCTGATGGTGGTGGACGGCATCCTCATGAATCTCGATAGTGTCGTGATTCCGCAGAGCATGCAAGCTATGATGCTCGGCCCACTCCATGAGGGTCACCTGGGGTCAAAAAATGTCGACGCAGAGCTCGGGAGGCGGTCTATTGGCCAGGCATCAGCCAGGACGTTGCCAACATAGTCCTCAACTGCCCTACATGTCAGAAATTTCAGCCAGCTCAACGCAAAGAAACTTTGCAGCAACATGAGATAGTGACCTCCCCATGGTCCAAAGTCGGTGTCGGCCTTTTCCACGCCAAGGGGTGTGACTATGTCCTCCTGGTCAACTACTTCTCCAGTTACCCAGAAGTGGTGAAACTGTCCGACCTCACGTCAAAGGCAGTGATTAAAGTATGCAAAGAGACCTTCACCAGGCATGGGATACCGCTCACGGTGATGAGTGACAACGGTCCCTGTATTTACAGCCAGGAATGGTCTGATTTTCCTCGGCTACACAACTTCCGTCACGTAACCTCTAGCCCCCACTACCCGCAGTCAAACTGGAAGGCCGAAAAAGGGGTCCATATCGTCAAGAGATTGCTATGCAAGGCTGCAGACTCAGCCTCCGACTTCAACCTGGCGCTGCTGGCATACAGAGCAACCCCGCTGTCCATTGGGCTGTCTCCAGCTCAGATGCTCATGAATCGCACTCTGCGAACCACGGTTCCAGCCATTCATGTTCCAGACCTTGACCACCTCACGGTCGTACAAAGGATGCAGCAGTCTCGGGCCCAACAGAAATCAGCATACGACGCTCATGCCACGGATCTCCCCGAGCTGTTCCCAACCGATCATGTTCGTGTACAATTGCCTGATGGCGGCTGGTCCGCCACAGCTGTGGTGGTCAAGCAAGTGACCCCGAGATTGTTCCTCGTCCGCATGGCTGATGGCTCCTTCCTACGCCGCAACAGACGCGAACAACAGTTCCACACCTGTCATCTGACCGTGATGTCCTGCCACACGCAATGCTTCTTCCGCACATGCCCTACCACAAGGCCACCGATCTACCAGCAATCCTGCCGACCCCTGCGACCACCGCATTGGCGGCAGTCCCGCCTATCCAAGTGTAGGCGGCCCCTGATCCACCCTTGTGGAGATCAACCAGAATTCATCGCCCGCCACAGAGACTAAACTTATAGACTGAACCTTTGCACAATTTTGTTACCTCATCATTTTGACCTGTAAATATCGTATTTACCGTTTCATCTGCCCTATATCGGCACTAGCGACACCTTCCTATGTATATACGTTCACTGTTGCACATTCTGTATATAGTCACACACATTGTCACATCCACACGCACACACACCTTAATATTTATTATCTCAAAAAAAGGGGGGGAGATGTCATAATGTACATCTATGTACATAATGGAGTGGAGACAGGCAGTGATTAACACATAGGATGACCAGTAAGCACATAGAACAGAGCAGCCAATCACCAGACAGGACACTACCATTATAAAGCCAAAGGGCACCAGGTTTCCTGCTCTCTCGGGACCCAGCCTCCGAGACAGTCAGAGTTTGTGAGCTAGTCAGTGCAAACACCATGTGGTAGCTAGAAAGTCTGGTCAGGCTAGCCTCAGGTCTCCAGTCAAGTCAGTATAGTGTCAACCCACAGTTGAACATGTATAATAGTTAAGACGTTAAATAAAATTGTGTTGCATCTTATCAAGTGTTGGAGATCTGTCTCTCGCTACACTGCATCAAGTGCAGTCCACATCGACCCAGCCTGCCCAACACATCAGGTTTCGGAAGGCAGAAGTTTATTTTTCAGGTTGATGCAGTAAACCGTTCTCTTATCCCATATATGAATGCATTTGAAGTAGCTGTCATTTTAATAACCTACACTTACCAAGGTCAAGGCTGGGTATTATGAAAATAATGAATACAACGATCTAGAGCTGAATAAAAATCCTCCAGTGAAACCAGATTTCTCTAAGCTCCAGCAAAACATCTTGGCATTAAATCCATGAGTTACAATATTCCATATCAACTGGGATAACAGTAGTAACAAGAAAATGTTTCCGAATACACAAATCCGATCTTTGCACAAGTACGTTTCTTTCAGCTTCAGAGGGCTTCAAAGTGACAAAAGGCAAAATGGAAAAATGTTCTGCCAAAGGCATTATATCTGAATGAATGCAAGATATGCACCAAAATGGATTAGTTTATAGCAAAGATAGAAATTAATGGGCTTGATCGAATAGCCAATACGGAGAATTTAATACATGAGGCGTGAGTTGTGTCAGCGTGCCCCAAAGTCAACAGGATTTCTGAGTGATCACGATTGCGGGATCAATTAGAGGAAGCGACATTTAGGGCCCGCCCAATCACATGGTAGGCAGCAGGCCCTTTTGTTGCTCCTGCCTTTCTGATAATGGTGCCTCTGTGGCCTGCAGACACCTCCCTTGCTGCTGGTCCTCCACTGCTCGTGCACCCAACAATATTGTATGTGTGATCTCCATGTGTGATTTTAGCCCTTACAATGACTCCTGGATTTCATGTGGCAATTTATATCTCTAAGATTACACCATAAGCCCTCCCTCCCCCTACGATGTTTGCTCATCAGACAATACCATCAGCCCCTCCCACCCCGATGTGTCACCCTCAGACTGTATCATCAGACCCTCACCCTCTGATATGTACTCCTTAGACAGTACCATCAACTCCACATCCTCCAATATGTGCCCCTCAGACTGTACCATCAGCCCCTTCCCCTCCAATGTGCCTCTGAATCTGTACCAGCAGGCCCTCAAACTCTGATGTGTACCCTTTGGACTGTACCAGCAGGCCCTCAAACTCTGATGTGTGCCCCTCAGACTGTACCATTAGGCCCTCACCCTCTGATGTGTACCCCTTAGACTGTACCATCAGGCCCTCACCCTCTGATGTGTACCTCTTAGACTGTACCATCAGGCCCTCACCCTCATATGTGTACCCCTTAGACTGTACCATCAGGCCCTCGCCCTCAGATGTGTACCCCTTAGACTGTACCATCAGGCCCTAGTTCTCTGATAAATACCCCTTCGACTGTACCATCAGGTCCTAGCTCTCTGATGTATACCTCTTCGACTGTACCATCAGCCCTACCCCTCAGATGCGTACCCTTTAGATTGTACCATCAGGCCCTCACCCTCAGACGGGTACCCCTTAGATTGTACCATCAGGCCCTCACCCTCAGACATGTACCCCTTAGATTGTACCATCAGGCCCTCACCCTCAGATGTGTGCCCTTCAGTCTGTAACTTTCTAAACTCCTTCTGTCCTCCCTTGGCAGGCAGCTTGGAAATGGCTGACCTTTCACCTTGGAGAGGCAGCCAATCAACACCGCCAGCTTCAATTGGTTGAGAATCTGACTGCCCATGTAACCCTCTTGCCACTCACTTAATCCCAAAAGGTGCATTCAGTGGCGTGTTATTACATGTTCACTGCCTAACTACCTTTTGCAATAGTTGCAGTATCATACAAAGTATAGATCATGACCACCGGGGTGTGTGCAACAGGGCACGACAGTAACCATAGGGAAACTTTAAACTTATCAACTGGGCAAAACAAATTTGCAGTAATAGAATGGAGAATGAGTTCAGGTAAATTATGCAAGATAGTTTACTAGATGAATATGTCAAGAATCAACTAGAAAACAGCCTATTTTGCAGCATTGTACAATATGAAAGGGTTAATTAATAACCTTGCAGTACAGAAACCTTTCAGGAGGAATGATACTAGAAGCAAGCCAATGCAGACAATGACATGTACCTTTAAGAAGCTGCATTGTGACATCACCGTGTGTAAGGCTGGAGGGTAAAAGATACATTAGATGTTCACTATTACATGTGATCCCAACTGCACATGTTCACTACCGTCTGCGAATCTATTAGTCAGATATTACATATGCCTCATGAGTCAATCTATGTAACAGGCTAGACCAAGGCCTGTGCAGAGATTTATCTCAGGCCTTTTTTCAGTCCTCTCTCTTTCATCTCACCTCAGTGGTTCAAATTGCATACAGTTATCCTGGTCTTTAAATTATTCTATGTGATCACTTTCTGCCATATCTGCAACATCTTCCTGTAATGATATGTATATAGGCATACAAATAAAGGGTTACCTATTACATCTCAGTGTAATACAAACACGAGAGGGCACCACCAGTTCCCAATATAAATATCAGAACTGAGGCAATTTGGGGTAGTTAAGTGTTAGCAGAGGAGAGAGATTGATCATAGCTCAAGGAATAGTTAAGATTAGATAGAAGTAGCACGTTGACTTCATTTGTTATTACTTAATCATAGATTACTGTTTAACAAATTCAGTCTTACTTTATTAATAGTTATAGCTCTGTAGAGTGTGCAAACGCTATTTAATTTAATCATTATTCAATAAATCAGTTTTGCTTTAAGTTAGAGATTGGCGGTTTCTTTATCATCAAGCCATCAGACCATTCTGGATCACAAAGCAAAGAGTAACGACATATTACCACAAAGTGTAATACAACACTTTCAACACTACAATCTTACTCAGTTACTTTACATCTCTTCCCCTTCACCCCACCATAGATGGCCATTCTTTCCTCTGATGATCCCAAACTCTCAAACTTCCTCCTGACCCTGGTGCTTTCCACCTCGACCCCCGCTTAAATTTTACACCTTTGTCCAAGTTTTTGGTTACTTTGGTTAGCTTTAAGAGTCACCCAGACTCAAAACATTAGCTCCCTTCTCTCTCCACAGATGCTGTCAGACCTGCTTTGATGAAATGAAATGAAAATCGCTCATTGCTACAAGTAGGCTTCAAACGAAGTTACTGTGAAAAGCCCCGACGCCTGTTCAGGGAGGCTGGTACGGGAATTGAACCCACACTGCTGGCCTTGGTCTGCTTTACAAGCCAGCTATTTAGCCCACTGTGCTAAATCAGCCTTGTCCAGTATTTTCTGTTTTTATTTTGATTACCTTTCCTAATGTAATCCTCTTTGCCTTGATGGGTCATATAGACTACTGGAAACAAGGTACCCAGGAGCTCCAAACATTTATGAACTATTTGCAATTGTGTACAAGGACTGATAAGCACAAAGCTCCTTCTAGAACTCTCTCTTTTTGAGTTTGAGCGGCATGTGATCTGACATCACGGATGATGTATACTCGCTATTAGCCTAATAAATATTTGGCCTTTATATTCCCATCTGCTACTCTACCCACCAACCACTCTACCCATCTGACACCTCACCCCTTACAAAGAACAAAGAACAGTACAGCCCACGAACAGGCCCTTTGGCCTTCCAAACCTGCTCCGATCATGATGTCTGTCGAAACTAAAACCTCCTGCACTTCCAGGGTCTGAATCCCTTTATTTCCATCTGATTGATGTATTCGTCAAGATGCCTCTTAACGCCGCTATCATATCTGCTTCCACCACCTCCCCCGACAGCGTGTTTCAAGCACCCATTACCCTCTGTGTAAAAAACTGACCTTGCTAACCTCCTCCAAACTTTTCCCGTTGGACCTTAAACCTATGATGCTCGTAATTGACTTTTCCATCCTTGGAAAAAGCATCTGACTATCTTTTAATGCCATAAAAAGGGAGCATAGCTTATCTTTCCCCGTACAATCCAGTGATATGAAAAAACAGTTGGACTTCAGGTACGCTCTCTATTTCCAGAGAAGCTGGGATCGCAAGTCCGAGCCAGTAATGCAGAGCTCCGACATGGCCCAGAAAAAAAGGGAAAGAAGTGGCAATTCAACGGTGATTGCCATTCCTAAGGAGCTTATTGCTCTTCACTATTAGTAGCCATTCATCTTATAACACAGAGAAGAATCTATTTCCAACCAGTTTCATAGTACAGAAAACAGTGGCTAATCAAAGGTGACTTTAATCTAGCCCCTGTCATTTTAACCTTTGTCCATAAAATGCTGTTTCTCAAATTTAAAATCAAGATGTGTATTATCACTTCTGAAATATATTGAGACAACCAAGATAAAATAACAGCATTCATATTTTTATTTGCATAAAAATTGCATAATAAGCAGGAAATTTGATTGATATAGGAAGAAACAGCAATTTGAATAGCAATTCGAATGAATCAAAATTAATCATTCCAGGACATTAGTGCCAAATTAAAACATTGTATTTAATATTTCATGACTATTGAATATATGCTTCTCAGCCCATACATGGAATAATTGGCATTAAAAAGGCCAATAAAGAGCCACCTGATTGAAACAATTTAATACTCAGTTACCCAGAGTTTTGTCCTGAATGCCTGTTACATTTAGAAATTGGATCTCTACTCCCTGAATTCCTCTGGGGCACAGCCATATTCCACCCATAATGCCAGGAGAGACCACACTCATCAGGGAAACTTTTCACCCCCCAGAAATAGTGACGTGGGATATGTCTGGAGTTAAAATAAGTGTAGTTGATGTTGCCTCTGCATCCCTGACTCCAACATGCCCTTCCAGGTTTTATGTTCGGAAGGTTTGGAGTGACCGATTCGCAAAGTTGAATTTTTCATTAGTGGAGGCCAGGCAGTACTTACTGTGGAAATTAACATTCTTAGGAGGTGTAACTGAGAGTCTTCAATTAATTTGACTTGGTTTTCAATTTAACACAGGGGCTTATTAAACTAACCACTGAAACGAGACTAAGCTGCAGTTTAGTTGGATATTTAAGTTTTTGTTAACCTCACGAAGAGAACATTCCTATTCCAGCTGACATCTCCGTTCCTTTTTGCAAACAGTTCGGCAAAATGCAGATTGATAACACATGCTGTTTTCAGGGAGCAACTCACCAATTTGAACGTCAGCAGAGAACAAGTGTGTGATGTCTGTGCTTGAGTAATCACACCCTCACTGAAATCTGCCACCTGTTGCAACCTCAGGGCAGGGCAAGAACTTAATTGCCGGTGGTTGTGAAAGTGACCATTGGTGATTACCTTTTATGCATCTGACTCTTTCCAGGCTGGAGCTAGAGATGTATTTAACATCTTGCAGTTTGCTGTTCAACCTTGTTCGAGGGAGGTTGCTGACACTCTCTATTCAAAGAAAGCTGACTACATTTCTAACTGGAGACAAGCAGATGGATGGCAATACTCTTGATAGAGTCAAGCAGGCATACAGCTTCTCTCATATGTCAGTGGTACCCTTGATGGAAGGTACTAGTCACTGCACATACATCAATTTACAGATCAACTCTGCCCTATAGTGGAGGCAAAGCGGATTCCACTCCCTTGATGTCCAATGGTGAGTGATCGTTTTCAGAGATTCTTGCATGTCACTATCCAGTACCCTGGCAGCTGTCATGATGTCTTCATTCTGCAGAGTTGGCTGTACCAATTACATTTCATCCACAACACCAAACCAAAGGGTGGCCATTGGGTGCCAATAGCTACCACGCATGACATGGCTCATGGCTCTGGTGCACAACCCATGCACATGTGATAGCACAAATACAATGAAAGCGCACTGGTCCTTGAGCCTAGTCTCAGCACTCTGGGCGAAATTCTCCGCACCCGCGGAAAGTCGGCAAACGGTCGTAAAAATCGGGACCGTTTTACGACGGTCGCGAAGGCTTCATTTCCCGACCGATTCACTTCCTGGAAATGGGCTAGCAGCGCGGCCGCGTCAATTACGTGCGTGATGACGACGGAACGCGACGACGACACGAACCCGCCCATGTGACGCCGCCCGACGCCGTAAAAAGTCGCAGGGCGACCACAGAATCTGTCGGGCAGGATGTCGGAGCCTAGGCGAGCTGCACCTCGCTTTATTGATGCAGACGTCGAGGCGCTGCTCGATGCCGTGGAGCAGAGGAGGTGCATCATCCGCCCGCGGAGAGGGCATCGCCAACCTGCCAGCACGGTACGCCAGGCCTGGCATGACGTGGCTGCTGCCGTCAGTGCTGTGGGGCAGACCCCTCGCTCAGCAGAGCAGTGCCGAAAGAAGCTACATGACCTCACCAGGTCTGCCAGGGTAAGTGCCATGAGGGTGCCCCCTAGTCACAACCATCCCTCCCCCTTAACTGCCCGGGGGGGGGGGGAGAGGGATTGGGGCAGAGTTATTTGAGGGTGGGTCACAAAGTTGTCACAGACCCAGCGCTCTGGCCCCGAGGAGAGATGCAATCATCTGATGACAACTTGCCCCCCCCCCCCCAAACTGTGCCAGTATCAGAACGGACTTCTGATACCTACCGTTTTGTAATGATCTACCTATGTTTCCTCCCCCAACAGGCCAAGGCCGGTCATAACCACCGTGAGCGGCACAAGACTGGAGGGGGTTCGCCCAACATGCACCCCCTCAGCACCTTTGAACAGAGGGCACTGGACCTTGTTGGGGGGTCTGCCACCCGCGATATCGCGCAATGCGAGGTTGGCGGAACTGCAGCAAGTGAGACAACCCTCCCTGACAAACACCCTCCCCCCCCCATCCTCTGTCCCTTCACACACCCTGCCCACTGGGACACCTCCCCATCCTCTGTCCCTTCACACACCCTGCCCACTGGGACCGTCCAGCGGCCTGCCGAGCAAATCGAAATAACCCGTCTCATTCTCTTCCCTAGGACGTGATGCCGAACGACCAGGGCCGTCTGGCTGCAGACGGAGACAGGAATCTGCCGCCACCTCACCCGGGGCCTCACAACAGAGGGTGCCCGATCAGCAGGCAGCCCTATCTGCCCCAACCCAATCTGCGGACCAGGACGCACAGAGGGTTCGAGGTCCACCACCACCACCAGAAATGGCCAGGGACAACCCTCCTGTCGCTGAGCGGCCCCACACCCTGGACGAGGACCTAACCATTGAGAGCGTCGGGCTTGCGGCACTGCTTTCTCCCACCACTTCCATCATCCCAGAGATACACACCCCGGCGGGCCTATTTAGTGATGAGTCTCCTGGGGCACAGTCTGGTTGGCACATCACAGATGAGCAGGTACAGCAGGTGGAGGTCGGAGCAACAGAGGGCCCGGACTCGCGGAGGCCAGACCAGGCCCAGGATGCAGCTGGCTCCCAGACGTTTTCGGAGTTCCTGGAGTTTCTCAACCCACCCGCACAGCCGATGCCTCAGGAAACCCAGGGAAACAATGACGGGATGAGGGCTTCCTTCCAGACTCTGCAGACGCTGTTAGAGGAGTCGATCCGCGTCCAAGAGCAGGGAGTGGTGCCGCTCATGGCAGAGACCCAGTCCGACACCGCACGGGTGGCATCCGCGGTGGAGGCAATGGGTCAGGTTATGCAAGACGTTGGGATTAATGTGCACGCGTCATCCTCGGCCCTGGACAGGGTTGCCCTCTCACAGGCAGCAATGTGCCAGAGCCAAACCGACATTGCCGGCGCCCTGCGGGCCATGGCCGAGTCTCAGCAGGTCATTGGCCAGTCGCAGCAGTCAGTCGCCGAGAGCATCAACCGCCTGACACATGTGCTGGATGGCGTCGTGCACAATCAGGTTGAGATCGCACAGTCCCTGGCGGGAATGTCTAACTCCCTGGACTCCGTCTCTGCAAACCTTCGGATCCTGGTGGATACCGTTGCAGGCCTCCAGGACTGGCAGCGCCAGGTGTCGGTGGTGCGACGGGGAACCTCCCCGCTCGCACCTCTGTCGCAAAGTGAGGCCCGGGGGCCACCGGGCTCCCCGAGGGAGGAGGAGGTTTCGGGGCCCGTCCCATTAACTCCATCACGGGACGTCCCGGAATTCTCGGCCTCCCCCCGTCCCATCCCTGGTGCAGCGGGTGGGCAGCAGGCAGAGCAGGGTGGCACAATGTCACCCGAGACGCCCGCAGAGCAGCCTGGCCCATCAAGGCCGGGTCGCCCCAGGAAACGCTTGGCCAAGGAGAAACGAGTCGAGGGGGGCGATTCGCAGCAATCCTCCTCCACTCCTGCTGTATCATCTGGGGATTCACTTAGACGTAGTGGTAGGGCCCGTAAGGCAACTAAGAGAGACACTGAGTAAGTTGGCACGGGTGAAGGGCACAGTTTAGTTGTAGGGGCTAGGGCACCTGTAAATAATTGTTAATATTAAACACACTGTTCCACCTTACTTGTAATACCGTGTGATTGTTCCACAGCCACAGGAATCGTGATGGTGACCGAGTGTCGCTGGGGGTGACGGGTGGTGAAACCTCGGTGCCGGGTGTGCAGTCCCTGCCCCTACCCCCCTCCCACAGCTAGCCCACGCGGGCACGTGATGGAGTGTCAGTGACGAACTCAGCGGCCACCAAGGTGGATGGTTCAGCTATTGCCATGGGTCAGACTCTCTCTAACGATTCTGAGCTCACAGCTCTTCGCAGAGCGGGCTGTCATCATTCCACATGGCACTGATCACACCCGCTGACACAGCCATCAATGTTGTGCCATTCCGTCTGTACCCAGTGATAAGCGTCATGTCGAAGTGGAGCAGTGTACACTGAGGGGGGGGGGGGGGGGGGTTTGGTGGTGGCAGTTGTGTGGTGACCCTCTGCATGACTAGCGATGCAGGTGGTGGTTTGGTGTTCATCGGGGACGTCACATGCGATGCGTGAACCGTGCTGCCACCATGGCATCGCGTGCCCGCCGTCCTTGCCGGGTCCGTCGTGCCGCCTCCTGGGCATCACCAGCACCTGGGTCGTGTCTGCGTGCTGCGCCCGCCACTCCGCCAGCGTCCTCCTCCTCCTCCTCCTCCTCCTCCTCCTCCTCCTCTGTGCTGGCACCACTGCCACTAGCTTCTCCCTCCGCCTCCTGCAACAGGTCATCTCCCCTCTGCATCGCGATGTTGTGCAGCGCACAGCAGACCACTACAATGCGAGCGACCCTGTCGGCCTGGTACTGCAGGGCCCCTCCGGAGCGGTCCAGGCACCTGAATCTCATCTTCAGGAGGCCAAGGCAGCGCTCCACCACACCCCTGGTTGCTGCATGGGCCTCGTTGTATCGTGTTTCCGCATTGGTCTGAGGCCTCCGTATCGGCGTCATCAGCCAAGACCTCAGCGGATAACCCCTGTCACCTAGCAACCAGCCCCTCAGCCGGGGGGGACGTCCCTCAAACATCGCAGGGATGAACGACTGCGCTAGTATGTAGGAGTCATGCACACTCCCTGGGAACCTTGCACAGACGTTCATGAACCTCATGTGGGGGTCGCATACCACCTGGACATTAATGGAGTATGTCCCCCTCCTGTTTGTGAACACGTCCCTGTCCACAGCAGGCGGGCGCATGGGGACGTGAACACAGTCGATTGACCCCTGAACCCTCGGTATCCCGGCCACACTGGCAAATCCACGGGCTCGTGAGTCTTGACTTGCTCGGTCCTCGGGAAAGGTGATGTAGCGATCGGCGATGGCATAGAGGGCGTCGGTCACATCCCGGATGCACCTGTGCACCGATGACTGGGAGATCCCAGAGACGTCCCCGCTCGGAGACTGGAAGGAGCCGGTAGCATAGAAGTTCAGAGCGACCATCACCTTGATGGCTACTGGGATCGCGTGTCCTCCCCCCGTTCCATGTGGGGCGAGGTGCGACAGGAGTTCGCAGATATGTATCACCGTCTGCCTACTCAGCCGGAGTCTTCTCCTGCAGGTGATGTCCGGCATTGTTAGGAAAGAGACCCGGACACGGTACACCCTCGGCTTTGGTCGTCGCCTCTGACGCCGTGGCTGCACCCTCACTCTCTCCTCTTCCTCTTCCTCCTCCTCCTCCTCCTCCCCCCCCCCCCATGCTGCTCGACGACTGGCAACTCCTCGGCCCTTCCCTCTGCTGCTGCAGCTGGCCCTGCAGCCACTGCGGGTTGTGGGTGTGGATGCTGCTGCATCTCCAAATCCAGTAGAGCTGCCCCAACCACTGCGCAGAACATAGCCGTTCTGTTCCCATGCATCGTGCTAACCTACAGAAGGGTGGTGGGGGGCAGAGAAACGGGACATGTTAGACGGACGTTAGTCGACACCTCGGCAGCCGCCAGCCATGGGATACCAGTGTGTCCCGGTGGCCTGGTCGCGCTGCTGACACGCGGTCAGCCTAACCCCTGGTCACTTCCTGCATCCAACGGCCAGTAAACTATGTCCTCCTCACGGGTGCGTCAGTGGCCTGTGGCCGGAAGCCACAGGGGAACCAGCGGCCGTGTCCTCGTCACCTGCACACCATGGCATGGTGGCAGACATTTTGTTACGGGGTTGGACGGCTCACTCTCTACCTAACACCCCCCCTCCGTCGCCCCCCACTGCTCCCTCCGTCTCCCCCACTGCCCCCTCCGTCTCCCCCACTGCCCCCTCCGTCTCCCCCACTGCCCCCTCCGTCTCCCCCACTGCCCCCTCCGTCCCCCCCACCGCCCCCGTTCTGGACCCGCTCCCGTTCCCAGGGATGCCTTCCCCGTTGTGGCCAGACTCGAGCGGTGCGCTGAGCGGTGCGCTGAGCGGTGCGCAGAGTGGTGCCCTGACCTCCTCCAAGCAGTCGTCAGCCAGGCCGACTGGTTGACGAATTTAAAAAGCAGGTGTGTTTCACGACGTCCAAACAGGGCGCCATGACGTCGGGACTTCGGCCCATCCGGGCCGGTGAATAGCGGGGGGGCTCTCAGTGGCGATTCTGGTCGTGTCAGGGGCGGGAAGGAGGCGTTTGTCGGGAAACGCGACTCCGACAATTTGCGGGGTTCGGAGAATAGCGGGAGGGCGTCGGAACAGCGTCGCCGTAAAAATTTCCGACGCCCGCTATTCTCCGACCCGTTGTGAGTCCGGAGAATCTCGCCCTCTGGGTCTGGACTCTGGTGTTAGCACTCTGGACCTGGACCCTGGTCTCAGCACTCTGGGCCTGGACCCTGGTCTCAGCGCTCTGCGCGTGGAGCCTGGTCTCAACACTAGGTTCGCTGTCAGTGCTCTGGGCCCGGTCCTCGCTGTCAGCGCTCTGGGCCAGGACCCTAGTCTCAGCCATCTCGGCCTGGACCCTGGTCTCAGCCATCTCGGCCTGGGCCCCAGTGTCAGCGCTCTGGGCCTGGGCCCTAGACTCAACGCTCTGGGCCTGGACCGTGGTCACAACTCTCTGGGCCTGGAGCCTGGTCTCAGCGCTCTGCGCGTGGAGCCTGGTCTCAACACTAGGTTCGCTGTCAGTGCTCTGGGCCCGGTCCTCGCTGTCAGCGCTCTGGGCCAGGACCCTAGTCTCAGCCATCTCGGCCTGGACCCTGGTCTCAGCCATCTCGGCCTGGGCCCCAGTGTCAGCGCTCTGGGCCTGGGCCCTAG
The DNA here is from genome assembly GCF_902713615.1 of Scyliorhinus canicula. Lineage (NCBI taxonomy): Eukaryota > Metazoa > Chordata > Chondrichthyes > Carcharhiniformes > Scyliorhinidae > Scyliorhinus > Scyliorhinus canicula. Next base: position 141,873,906 of record NC_052153.1, on the reverse strand, counting down.
ACTCAGCGCTCTGGGCCTGGACCGTGGTCACAACTCTCTGGGCCTGGAGCCTGGTCTCAGCCATCTGGGCCTGAGCCTCGGTGTCAGTGCTCTGGGCCTGGACCCTGGTCCCAGGTTTCGACAAAGCTTTGGGCAGCACGGTAGGACAAGTGGATAGCACTGTGGCTTCACACCGCCAGGATCCCAGGTTCAATTCCCCGCTGGGTCACTGTCTGTGCGGAGTCTGCACATTCTCCCGTGTCTGCGTGGGTTACCTCCGGGTGCTCCGGTTTCCTCCCACAGTCCAAAGGAGTGCAGGTTAGGTGGATTGGCCATGATAAATTTCCCTTAGTGACCAAAAATGTGAGGAGTGGTTATTGGGTTACGGGGATAGGGAGGAAGTGAGGGCTTAAGTGGGTTAGTGCTGACTCGATTGGCCGAATGGCCTCCTTCTGCACTGTATGTTCTATGGTCTCAGCGCTCTGGGCCTGGACCCTGGTCTCAGTGCTCTTGGCCTGGACCTTGGTCACAGCTCTCTGGGCCTGGACCCTGGTCTCAGCACTCTGGGCCTGGGCCTCGGTCACAGCACTCTGGGCCTGGATCCTGGTCTCAGGGCTCTGGGCCTGGACTCCCAACTCAACACCTTGGCCTGGACGCCGGTCCAGTGCTCCGAGTCTGCACCCCTGTCCCAAAGCTCTGCATCTGCTCCCGGACTCAGCACTCTGGGCTTGGGTCTCAGCACTTTGGGTATGTACCCCAATCTCAGTGCTACGGGCCTAGGCCCCAGTACAGAAGGAGGCTATTCAGCACATCGAGTCTGCACCGACCCTCAAAAATAGCACTATACCTCAGCCCACTCCCCTGCTCCACCCCCGAAACCCCGTAACCTGACCTACACATCTTTGGACACTAAGAGGAAATTATCATGGCCAATCCACCTAACCTACACATCTTTGGACTGTGGGATAGTAGGAAGGTTCGTATATGTTCAAATAATCCTTATATTTACAAGAAAACAGTGCACAGGCTTTGTTTTGCAGGTACAATTATTCAGATTCACAACAAGCCATTGTGCTAAATTCCCCATTAGTTTGCCTGTGTGTGCGTGAGTGTGAGTGTGGCTATGCTTGATGTGGTGTAATACCCCTCAAGCTATAAACCACTGCCGACAGACCAGCGGCCAGTTCCAGGGATAATTAGCTACAGAAACAGACTAAAGTCTGATCTATGCACTGTCAGAGTGCGGATAGGTTGAGAGAGAGAGAGAGTGAGATAACAAGCCATATATGCAAAATAAGTATGAAAGAATGGAACACAACACCATGTTTAGTGATACATGTCAACTTAGCTCACTTGGGAGCATTCTTGCCTCTGCTCTGGCAAGGCTGTGGGTTTAAGTTCAATTCCCTGCCTCACTGGATAATCTAGACTGAAGTTTCAATTTAGTACTGAAGGAAATCTGTACACTATTGAATTAGATGCTAAACTGAAGCCTCTTTAAATAGATACAAAAAGAAACACACCATTGCTAATGTTCTGTCCTTAACCACAGCAGATCTTTCATTTTCTAATTTATTGTTTGCGAGACCTTGCTGTGTGTAAATTCTGCTCACATATAAAATTCACAACACAACGGTTTCCTATAGTGTCCGAAATTATTTGTATTCAGTTGGTCCATATGTGACAACAATGCTGATGTGAGAGTTCATTTGAGGGTCTGTAGATTGTGTTTTATTGCTTTCTCAGCCACAATGCACTGCAGATCTTTGTCAAGCCAAGTGAAATGGTATCAAAGTCCACCTTTGGCTGTTCGTTTTGCATCTGTCTGCACAGAAACCATCTCAAGGGCCTGCTGATATCCTGAAATGAACAGGACAAAAAGCAATACTTTCAGAAGACATCATGCAGTTTGTAGCAACAATCCCTCAGCAATATTTAATACCTGCATTTAAGTACTTTTGCAATGATTTGTCGCTTTTGCCCAATGTAATTATGCTGCAGTTACTATCTTCTTCACATGTTATCCTTTAGTATCATCATTAGGTTGTAATAAATATTGAAGCTAATGCATGTTCAGGACGAGATGATGGTTGAAGAAACCCTTATCCTTGAGATTTCTACCACGCTCTCAACATTATGGATTTTATGCAAAAGTCTTCAATTAATCATCAGCCTTTTTTCGACATAATACCTGAATGCTAGCTGTTCTATCATTTGTAGTTCAAACCATTATTTCAAATGTGACATTGAAATGCTAAACAGAAGCTTGGAGCTGAATCTGAAGCTTGAATTAATCTAACAATTATCCCTGTTAACATCTGATCATCAGTCTTCCCTCTTGTTCCTTTTAAATCTAACACTCAGATCATTATTTTTTTTCTTGTTCCTTCATTATAAGCATTTATTGTGAGGGGATTGGAATATAAAATTCTGGAAATTATGCTGCAGATTTACAGGGTTGGTGAGACCGTATCTGCAATGCTACAAACAGTGTTGGTCCCCTTACTTCAGAAAGAACATGATTTCATTGGAAGCAATTCAGAGAAGGTTCACTTGACTGACTCCTTGGATGAAGGGGGTTATTTTTGCGAGGAAAGTTAAGCAGGTTGTGACTGATATTCATTGGCATTTGGAAGAATGAGAAGTGACGTGACTGAAACATATGAGGTACGAGGGGGGCCTGAAAGGTTGGATGCTGAGAGGATGTGGGTCAGCCGAGGATGAGGGGACAATGTTCAAAAATTAGGGATCTCCCGTTTAAGGTTGATATAGGGAGATTTTATTTTTCTTTCAGAGGTCCATGAGACGGTGGAATTCTCTTCAACAGAGAGCATTGAAAATGGGTAATTGAAAATGTTTAAGGCTGTGTTAGATCGATTTTTGAATAAGAAGGGAATCAAAGGTTAAGGGGTTAACAGTCAAAGGGGCAGACAAGAAAGTGGCGTTGAGTCCACAGTCAGCTATCCATGAACGTATCAAATGGTGGAAAAGACTTGAGAGGCTGAGTGGCCTACTCCTGCTCCTATTATAGGGCAGCACGGTAGCATAGTGGTTAGCATTGTGGCTTCACAGCGCCAGGGTCCCAGGTTCGATTCCAGGCTTGGGTCACTGTCTGTGCGGAGTCTGCACGTTCTCCCCGTGTCTCTGCATGGGTTTCCTCCGGTTTCCTCCCACAAGTCCCGAAAGACGTGCTGTTAGGTGAATTGAACATTTTGAATTCTACCTCTGTGTACCCAAACAGGCGCCGAGGAGCTTTTCAAATTAGCTTCATTGCAGTGTTAATGTAAGCCTACCTGTGACAATAAAGATTATTATTATGTATCACACATGCTCGGAAGATGAACATAGAACATAGAACAGTACAGCACAGAACAGGCCCTTCGGCCCTTGATGTTGTGCCGAGCAATGATCACCCTACTCAAACCCACGTATCTCCCTATACCCGTAACCCAACAACCCCCCCTTAACCTTACATTTTATGACACTACGGGCAATTTAGCATGGCTAATCCACCTAACCCGCACATCTTTGGACTGTGGGAGGAAACCGGAGCACCCGGAGGAAACCCACGCACACACGGGGAGGACGTGCAGACGCCGCACAGACAGTGACCCAGCCGGGAATCGAACCTGGGACCCTGGAGCTGAGAAGCATTTATGCTAACCACCATGCTACCATGCTGCCCTGAGTTTTTGTTTTTTTCACCCAAGGTTTTCCCGACCCACCAAAAGGCCTCAGAAGAATGATGCTGGATCGGGAAGGTACAGGAAAATTGCTTCTGCAATGAAAAAATTAAGTTCAGCATTTGACGATCCGATCCAATTCATACCACCATTGAGAGATGCAATTGTGTTTGTGTGTGTAAAGTGTTCCGGTTGCGGCTATGCGGAGCTAAGCCGTACGTTCGGCAGCTCCCGCTACTTAAGGACTTTTGGGCCGATTTGACGGCCCCAAACGGCGCTGTTTCGACGAATCCCGGTGGGGGAAGGTGTCTCGAGGAGCATTCCCCATAATTTATGGTGCTCACCCGGAGTGGGGCAAAGGAAAAAGCTGCAGCAGCTCCCCAAGAAAAGTGGGGGAAGAAGGGCAAAATGGCGGCCGGCGGAACACCCGAAGACTGGTGGAAGTGGGCGCAGGAGCAGCAGGCCTCTCTTCTGCGTTGTTTTGCGGAGCTGAAGGCTGAGCTGCTGTACTCCCTGAATGCGACTACCAACAAGCTGCTTGGGACCCGGCGGCCCAGGAGGCGTCCATTCGGGAGTTGCAGCAGCAGGCCGCTGAGAGGGAGGAGGAGGCCGTGGTCCTCGTGGGGAAAGTGGAGTTGCACGAGGCACTTCACAAAAAGTGGCAAGACCGCTTGGAGGAGCTGGACGTTCGCACGAGGCGAAGGAATTTGAGGATCCTGGGCCTGGCGGAGGGGCTGGAGGGGTCGGATCTCCCGGCGTATGTGACCACGATGTTGAGCTCGTTGATGGGGGCAGGGTCCTTATATTTGCCCCTGGATCTTGAGGGAGCTCACAGAGTGCTGACCAGGAGGCCCAAGGCAAATGAGCCCCCGAGGGCGGTGCTGGTGTGGTTCCATCGATTCAGCGACCGGGAGTGTGTGCTGCGCTGGGCCAAGAAAGAGAGGAGCAGCAAGTGGGAGAATTTGGTAGTGAGAATCTACCAGGACTGGAGTGCGGAGGTGGCAAAGCGGCGGGCCGGGTTCAACCGGACGAAGGCGGTGCTGCATGCCAAGCAGGTCAGATTTGGAATGCTGCAGCCTGCGCGCCTGTGGGTGACATACAAGGACCGGCACCACTACTTCGAGTCCCCGGAGGAGGCGTGGGCCTTTGTACAGACGGAGAAGCTGGACTCGAACTAGGGTCTGGGGACACACTATGGCCGTTGCTGTTTTCGCTGTTGCTGTTCTTTAACTTTGACATGTGTGTTTTTTATGCTGGTTTTCTTTTTGCTCTGTTTCCGGGTGGGTCTGTCTGTTGGGTACGGGTGTGGGGTATGTGGGGAATGTTGGGGGTTTGTATTTTATATGTTCTCTTCTGTACGTGGCTTGGGGTTGGGGTGAAACTGGATTTTGGGGAGCTGCGTCAGAAGGGTGGGGTGTGGCAGTGTGAAAGCGCGGGCTTTCCTCTGGTTTCCCGTGCCGCGGGGCAGGGGGGGTGGAGCTGGCGGTGGGGGCATGGCCTCTACTGATTTTCTTTCCCGCGCTGAAGCGGTGCCAAGGAGCTGTGGCAAGAGGGGGATGGCCCCATGCCGGGAGGGGATGGGTTTTGGCGGCAGCTGCCGGGGTCAGCAGAAGTCAGCTGACTCACAGAAGTACCATGGAGGGTGCGTCGCGGCTAGGAGGGGTCCTAGCCTGGGGGGGGAGGGGGGGTGGGGGGGATACCGGGTTGCTGCTGGAATGGCCAGGAAGGAGCTGGTGTGGGCCGGGGGGGGTAGAGGAGAGGCGTTATCGCCATGGGGAACGGGTCGGGCGGGGCGAGCTGGCCTGGGGCGAGCAGTCGATAAGATATGGCTAGCCGGCGGGGGAGGGGGGCGGGTTGCCCTCTGATCCGGCTGATTACCTGTAACGTGAGGGGGCTGAATGGGCCGGTTAAGAGAACTAGGGTATTTTCTCATCTAAAGGGGTTGAAGGCAGACGTGGATATGCTCCAGGAGACCCACTTGAAGGTGGCGGACCAGGTTCGTTTGAGGAAGGGGTGGGTGGGGCAGGTTTTTCACTCAGGATTGGACACGAAGAACCGGGGGGTGGCGATTCTGGTGGGGAAGAGGGTGGCGTTCGAGGCGGCTGAGGTGGTGTCGGACAAGGAGGGCAGATATATTATGGTAAGGGCAGCATGGTGGCCTAGTGGTGAGCACAACCGCCTCACGGCGCTGAGGTCCCAGGTTCGATCCCAGCTCTGGGTCCCTGTCCGTGTGGAGTTTGCACATTCTCCCCGTGTCTGCGTGGGTTTCGCCCCCACAACCCAAAAATGTGCAGAGTAGGTGGATTGGCCACGCTAAATTGCCCCTTAATAGAAAAAATAATTGGGTAATCTAAATTTATAAAAAAAAAGATATATTATGGTGAAGGGTAGGCTGCAGGGAGAGAAGGTGGTGTTGATTAATATATATGCCCGAATTGGGATGATGCTGGCTTCATGAGGCGCTTTTTGGGCCGCATTCCGGACCTGGAGGCAGGGGGCCTGATCATGGGGGGAGACTTTAACACAGTGCTGGATCCCACACTGGACCGGTCCAGTTCAAGGACAGGTAGGAGACCGGCGGTGGCCAAAGTACTGAGGGGATTCATGGACCAGATGGGAGGGGTGGATCCCTGGAGGTTTGGGAGACCGAGAGCGCGGGAGTATTCCTTTTTCTCTCATGTCCATAGGGTTTATTCCCGAATAGATTATTTCGTCCTGAGCAGGGGATTGATCCCGAGGGTGCAGGATGCCGAGTATTCGGCCATAGCGATTTCAGACCATGCTCCGCACTGGGTTGATCTGGAGATGGGGGAGGCGCGGGACCAGCGCCCGCTCTGGCGCCTGGATGTGGGGATGCTGGCTGATGAGGAGGTGTGTAGGAGGGTCCGGAGAAGTATTGAGGGGTATCTTGATACCAATGACACGGGGGAGGTCCGGGTGGGGATGGTCTGGAGGCTCTGAAAGCAGTGATCCGGGGGGAGCTGATCTCCATCCGGACCCATAGGGAAAGGAGGGAGAGGAAGGAGAGGGAGAGACTGGTGGGGGAGCTCCTGGATGTGGACAGGAGATGCGCGGAGGCAGCGTAGGAAGGGTTGCTGGGAGAACGGCGCAGTTTGCAGGCCAAATTTGACTTGTGGATCACTAGAAAGGCGGAGACACAGTGGAGGAGGGCGCAGGGCGCGGTATATGAGTATGGGGAGAAGGCGAGCAGGATGTTGGCGCATCAGCTCCGTAGGCGAGATACGGCTATGGAAATTGGTGGAGTGACGGATGGGGGTGGGAATGTAGTGCAGAAGGGGACAGAAGTAAACGGGGTCTTTAGGGACTGCTACGAGGAAATGTACCGGTCGGAACCTCCGATGGGGAGAGGGGGGATGGAGAGCTTCATGAACAGGCTATGTTTCCGAAGGGTTCAAGAGGAGCTGGTAGAGGGGCTGTGGGCGCCGATAGAGTTGGAGGAGCTAGTCAGGGGGATTGGACAAATGCAGTCAGGTAAGGCCCCGGGGCCGGACGGATTCCCGGTGGAATTTTATAAAAAGTATGCGGATCTGGTGGGCCCACTGTTGTTGCGAGCCTTCAATGAGGCATGGGAGGGGGGGGCTTTGCCCCTGACGATGTCGCGGGCACTGATCTCTCTGATCCTCAAGCGGGATAAGGACCCCTTGCAGTGTGGATCATACAGGCCTATCTCGCTCCTCAATGTTGACGCCAAGTTGCTGGCGAAGATCCTGGCCACCAGGATAGAGGATTGTGTGCCGGGGTGATACACGAAGATCAGACAGGATTTGTCAAGGGACGGCAGCTCAACACGAATGTGCGGAGACTGCTAAATGTTATCATGATGCCAGCAGTAGAGGGGGAGGCGGAGATAGCGGTGGCGCTGGATGCAGAGAAAGCGTTTGATAGAGTTGAGTGGTGGTACCTGTGGGAGGTGTTGGAGCGGTTCGGATTCGGGGAGGGATTCATCAAATGGGTGAGGCTGCTCTACGCGGCTCCGATGGCGAGTGTAGTTACAAATGGAAGGAGATCGGAGTACTTTAGGCTCTACCGTGGGACCAGGCAGGGTTGCCCCCCCGTCTCCCTTGCTATTTGGACTGGCGATTGAACCTCTGGAAACGGATGGAGAGGGCGTCCTGTGGAGATACAAGCCTGGGGGCCCTGGTAACGGCGCCGTGGCCGCTCCCTCCTACGAGGTATACCACGAGTCCGGTAGTGGCGGCTACCCTCAAGATTTGGGGGCAGTGGAGGCGACATAGGGGAGAAGTGGGGGGCTCGATGGAGGCTCCGTTAAGGGGGAACCATAGGTTCGTCCCGGGGAACATTGATGGGGGATTTCAGGGTTGGCACAGAGCGGGCATCAGACAGCTAAGGGACCTGTTTATTGATGGGAGCTTTGCGAGCCTGGGGGAGTTGGAGGAGAAATTTGGGCTCCCCCCCGGGAAACATGTTCAGGTATCTGCAGGTAAAGGCATTTGCTAGACGGCAGGTGGAGGGATTCCCTTTGCTTCCCGTGAGGGGGGTGAGTGACAGGGTACTTTTGGGGGTCTGGGTCGGAGAGGGAAAGATATCTGATATCTACAAGGTTATGCAGGAGGTGGAGGAGGCGTCAGTAGAGGAGCTGAAAACTAAGTGGGAGGGGGAACTGGGGGAACAGATCGAGGACGGGACATGGGCTGGAGGGAGGGGGAGGGGAGGGGGGGGAGGGGGGGAGAGGAGGGAGGAGGGAGGGAGGGGGGGGAGGGAGGGAGGGAGGGAGGGAGGGGGAGGGAGGGAGGGAGGGGGGGAGGGAGGGAGGGGGGGAGGAGGGAGGGGGGGAGGGGAGGGAGGGGGGGAGGGAGGGGGGAGGGGAGGGGAGGGGGGGGAGGGAGGGGAGGGAGGGGGAGGGGGGGAGGGGAGGGAGGGAGGGGGAGGGAGGGGGAGGGAGGGGGAGGGAGGGGGAGGGAGAGGCAGGGAGGGAGGGGGAGAGGGAGGGAGGGGGAGAGGGAGGGTGGGGTGGGGTGGGGTAGGGGGGTGGGGTGCGGTAGGGGGGTGGGGTGGGGTAGGGGGTGGGGTGGGGGGGTGGGGTGGGGTGGGGGGGACGATGACTATGTTTATTTATTTAATTTTAATTTATTTTTAAGTTCTCTGGTTGGGGGGGGTGGGGGAGATATGGTACATGCGTTGATACGGTCTGGGGGGTGTTACAGTTGTTATGGGTTATTTTGTTGCATTTCATTGTTTGTTATATTTTATATTTTCTGTAAAACATTCCAATAAAAATTTTTTTTTTTTTTTTTAAAGTGTCACATTCTAACAACCGGGAGTCAAATGGAACCATGTATCTGCCGGTGGACATTTACATTTTATAATTGCATGACGCTTCTCACAGCTAGTTGATGCAGAAGAGGAAATATATATTAGCATAAGTCTTTAAACTTAAAACTTATGCAGAGGTAAATCATTATCTCTTGTCGTGGCAGAACCTTCGAGTGAACCAAATATTCAGTTTATCAATTGGAAAGAATAAAACACTTTACACAAATGCACCAAGAACACTACACACTTGTGATAATTATTAGCAATTGCAAATGCACTATTTTCAGCATAGTTGAACATTTCCAAAACTCCACAATCTTCAAAATATGACTATTAATGTTGTTCCCACTACAATCAAAGAAAACATGGGAAGTAAAAAGTGAAATACGATATTACATTTTGAATTGCATTTTTTGCCGCATTGCCCTGTACTTGGACGGTCTATGGATTAATGCAAATACACAAACATAGAGACAAAAATTGGTAAAACTTTGAAAATGCCTTTTATATGGATGATGGAATGTATGAAAGATATGTATGTTTACTTTTTAAAACTAACTGGCAAGCACTGTGAAGCATGAAATGCATTTGGGGCAGGACTCCCTGGCCTCTCTGTGATATGTTTCTCAGTGGCAGGAGGCGGCCTGTCACTGGGCAATGGCAGGATCTTCGGGTCCCCCCACTGTCAATTGGATTTCCCATTGAATCCACCCCAGAGGGACCGGAAGACCCTGCTGGAGTGAACAGCTGGAAGGTGCCACTCATCATTTACTTGAAAAGCTGATGAGAATTCCATTACTTAAGATATGTTTTTAATTGGTACGACACAGCTGTAATCGGGACCAAAACATGTAAATGTCGGCCAGGATTCTCTACACACCGCCGCTGTGATCGGGAATCTGATTGGGCAGATATGGAGTGTCCGCAGAAAAATGGGATTGCCGCCGGGCACCAGACCCATTGCCGTTCTCCGCTCCCCAGCTGCCGGCCATAGCGCATTACCCATCCTGCACCAGCGGGAAAATGCAAATTGATAATAAGCATGCACAAGCATGTGATTAATGGTTCGAAGTCTGATTCCTGATTCCACCCACCCCCCCCCCCCCCCCCCCCCCCCCCCATCCCATGATGCTCCGACCCTCACAGCAAGGAACCAACAGGTTGGACTTTGGTGTGTAGTTGGCTAAGCACAGTGGAGCCCAAGAGCAGTCAATGGGGTCAGGGCACCGATAATGTGCCACTTTCCCACTGCCAGACTGCAGAGGGGAGATACCAAATGTTCCTGGGGGTTAGGTGCAGAGGGCTGTGGGTGAGTGGTTGACCCTGGCACCCCTCCCTGGGATGAGGATCCCTCATCTGATCTGCCTATTCCAGCCCTGGGCAACGTGAAGATCACCCTTAGCATTGTGTTCTCAGGAAACCATCTGCTCAACAGCATCCTCCTGGTCTGAGTTTTATAATCCTGATGTGGCTAAAGAGCAGAGCAGACAGTTCAGTGAGGAACTAATGCAGGAATACTGTCCCTTTCCTAACATTAGCTCCCTCAGGCAAAAGGATATAAAACAGCAGCTGTTACAAGTGTCAGAGACTTCTATGAAAGTCCACAACACTTGAAAAGTTTCCAATATGGTTCATTAGCCTGTGATTGACAGGTTAATGGTTCAGACACAGCTGCTTAGTGGATTGTTTCTTGATCATCCCCTACTTTACGCTTGAATGCATCTCAAGTATCCTGCTTTGATGCTAACCACAATGTTTTCAAACACTTTTGATATATTTGGCAGCTCTTCACCACATCAAAGCAGCTAAATACTTTCTGCTAAGTACTTTCTGATGTGAGAAAAGAGGGCGTGACACTGGCAGCGCCAGAGGGATAGATGATCTATGGCCTGACCTCCCTCCCCCATGATTCCTCCATGCCGGGCATGGGATAGACTGCCAGGATGTCGTTGCCATGGTGCCAGGGGGAAGTGCACCATTGACAATGCCAGAACATGGGGACTGAAGTGGATGGTTGAAGGTGGGGGAGCTGATGGGGCTGGGGTGGTGATGAGGGTGTCGGGTGTGGTGCAGGTCACCTGCATGCAAGCATAGTGTGGGGGCGGTGACCCGTTATTCCCGTGGTGGGGGTAAGAATGCCCATTCTTGTCAGTGGGAGGGGAGCGTGGTCGGAGGTGGTGGTCAGGATCTCCATTGTTGGGGGCAGGTGGACTGCTGACGGACTTTGTGATCAGACCCCTGCTCAAAATAACGACCGATGCTGGCATCCCGATGGAATGTGGCGAGCTCTCTGCCACACATAAATTTACATGATTAAAGTGTGAAACTCGCAACCGGGCACCACTCCTTGTGCCAACGGAGGCCAGTCCCAATTCTCCACTGGGGGAGCACTTAGACTCCAGAGGAAAAATTCTGGCTGTAGTGTTTTAGACATTTGTCTCAAGGTGAGTTTCATGGTTCAAAGTAGAAATCATTGAGGATAGTGCACAGTCATCGCAAGCGCCGTTTGCAATCTCAATTCGAAAGCTTTTAATCCCTCATAAATAAAAGTAGTTTGAATTTTGTATCAAGAAGTTGGCCAACACCATTTGTTTTTAAGTGCTTCAACATTAAACATGGGTACACATTTACAACCTAAAATTGTGGTTGAGTGGTTGTTCAATTTTCAAACAAGAAGCTAGTGGAACAGTCCGTGCACTAAATATGTTCTAGATGACAAAGCCATGCAGCCATTTGACAGTGTTAATTCCTTTCAAATGAAATTAAATCCATTCTTAAGCAATTATAGAGATAGGAAGATAAATTCCTCGAGTTGTTCCCAGACATTTCCAACAAAACAAATATTTGACAGGTAAACTTTAATTACTCATCCGTTTTCCATAAGGTCTTACTTTCATTGCCAAGCTGCATACTTATCATAGTGCCACCAATAAACAAGTGAATTAGCTTATTTCCTGGAGAATGTCTTTGTATCAAAGTAATGAGCAAGATTTTGCTGTAGCAGGGCAAATCTAAAGGTGTTTACTATTTGTTAGCTTGCCATTGCGCCCTTCAGCTCAAAACATTTTTACCCATTAAATGGTTGAAAGCGCTAACTGATAAACACTGCATTGAGGGCAACAAGGCCTTTGGGACCTGAGTGAGCAGAGCCAGCAACTGTGTAGCTCCTTAACCAATAATATTTAAGATGTAGAGATGCTGGCATTGGACTGGGGTGAGCACAGTAAGAAGTCTTACAACACCAGGTTAAAGTCCAACATGTTTGTTTCAAACACTAGCTTTCGGAGCACTGCTTCTTCCTCAGGTGAATGAAGAGGTATGTTCCAGAAACATATATATAGACAAATTCAAAGATGCCAGAAAATGCTTAGAATGTGAGCACTTGCAGGTAATTGAATCTTTACGGATCCAGAGATAGGGGTAACCCCAGGTTAAAAAGGTGTGAATTGTCTCAAGCCAGGACAGTTGGTAGGATTTCACAAGTCCAGGCCAGATGGTGGGGGATGAATGTAATGCGACATGAATCCCAGGTCCCGGTTGAGGCCGTACTCATGTGTGCGGAACTTGGCTATAAGTTTCTGCTCGGCGATTCTGCGTTGTCGCGCATCCTGAAGGCCGCCTTGGAGAACGCCTACCCGGAGATCAGAGGTTGAATGCCCTTGACTGCTGAAGTGTTCCCTGACTGGAAGGGAACATTCCTGCCTGGTGATTGTCGCGCGATGTCCATTCATTCGTTGTCGCAGTGTCTGCATGGTCTCGCCAATGTACCGCGCTTCGGGACATCCTTTCCTGCAGCATGAGGTATACAATGTTGGCCGAGTCGCACGAGTATGTACCGCGTACCTGGTGGGTGGTGTTCTCACGTGTAATGGTGGTATCCATGTCGATGATCTGGCGCATCTTGCAGAGATTGCCATGGCAGGGTTGTGTGGTGTCATGGACGCTATTCTGAAGGCTGGGTAGTTTGCTACAAACGATGGTTTGTTTAAGGCTGCACGGTTGCTTGAAGGCAAGTAACGGGGGTGTGGGGATGACCTTGGCAAGATGTTCATCTTCATCGATGACGTGTTGGATGCTGCGAAGAAGATGACGTAGTTCCTCTGCTCCGACTCTTTGTCGTCCAGTACTTTCCCGGAGCGAAGAAACTACGACATCTTCTTTGCAGCCCCCAACACGTCATCGATGAAGATGAACAGCTTGCCAAGGCCATCCCCATACCCCCACTACCTGCCTTTAAACAACCGCACAACCTCAAACAAACTACCCAGCCTTTAGAACAGCAACCATGACACCACATGAGTAGCCATTTCCATTTTCTGGCATGCAGTTCAAGGACACTGGGCCCCTCAGATGTGTTGGGCTTGGTCGGGGAGCTGAAAAGTTCCAGCTAGGGGTTGGATCCTGGAGCCGATGGTGTGTGTGTGTGTGGGGGGGGGGGGCTTTTTGGCTGTGAGGCCTTCAAGCCATCTTTAATATTGTGGAGACCCACAACAGGGGCAACAACAGCTGTCGCCTGTCTGTCCTACCAAACACTTCTAGGACAAAGCCCTGTCCTTAGTTATATGCTGCAGGTCACTTTAACTACCTTTGACTGTGAGCAGCATCCAGCTTCAAAGTGTTAATTTTGAGAGCACTTCACAGCTCTCAAGTGGTTTTGTTTGCTGCTTACACCTGCTGGTATCTTCAAATGCCTGAAGGCCACGTGTTTGTTAACTGCTGCCTATTTTGCTTCAGTACCCTGGAGTAAGGAAAGGGAGGATGTAAGATGGTCTTCTGCCAGTGCTGGATTCTCCGACTGGTTTCCAAACGCGATTTTGGCCTTGGCAACCGGAGAATCCAGCCCCTCATTGAAGAAATGCTTTTGCAGATTGCTAATGCTTTTGTTGCTGGTGTGGTGAGTGCTGCATGTAACTGGAACGCTGAAATTTGAGGATGTTCAACTGCATTTTAAGCGCCAGTGTGGATCCCAGGATTTGGTTCCGATCAGATTGGGCCGTGTGGGAGGGCTTGCACAGCTGTGGCTCCTGGATGGAGAATGGCACTGATACGTGGAACAAATAACACATTGATGGACAGATCGTTTCTACGACAAAGGTCTGGACATGATAACGCATTCACAGGCTTATTCTCCTTTTCTGCTGACATACCTGTAAGGGGTGATACCCTGGGCTGGATTCTCCGGTCGCCAACGCCAAAATCGCGTTTGGCAACCAGCCGGAGAATCCAAATTCCCAACGAAATTGGGGGCGGCGCCGCTTTCGCGATGCTCCACCTGCTCCACCTATCGATGGCCTCGGGACATTGCCTGAGGCCCGCCCCCGATGCTTCGCCCCCGACCGGCCGGGTTTCCGATGGCGCCGGTTGCTTGTGGTCTCACGCGTCAGGAACTTGGCGTGGCGGTTGTGGACTCAGTCCAGCGGTGCCACAATCGGGGGAGGGCCGATCAGCAGTCTGGGGGGGACATTACTTGGGGCTGGGGGCACTGTGGGGGGGTAGTCTGGGGTTCGCGAGCCGGCCAAAGCAGGGTACTATTTTACGGCCGGATCCGCAAGAGGCCTCCACCATGAAGCACGATGCGGCCGCTGCAGGCCGCTGCCGTGCGCATGCGCAGCCATGGACCCTGCAATTCTCCGAGGCGTTTCGGCAGCTAGAGCTGGATTCTCTACACTGCCTTCCTGCTCGCCTCCAGCAAAACATGGAATTGGTGGCCGTTTTGCGCCAGTTTCCCTGACGTAAAACATCACCGTTCACACACCGGTGTGGAGACATTGTCCCAGAATTGGAGAATCTATGGGTTTGTGTTTGTGAAAATGAGCTGATATAGCTTTGTGTTGGTACCAATATGGAACGGTGACATTACCTTATTGTTTAATGGTTTCTGTGATATGTAGAATGCAATGTAGTTAATTTTATAATCTTTGTTAATGTTGACCGTTTAATAAACAAAATATTCTCAAGTGGATTCTCGTACACGTGCCATGTCTCAGACGATGATTATTGTACTGCATCTCAATCAAACTTTGAAGCCTGAGCTTTTTGCCGTAGCTCTAGATTAGCCAGCAGCAGAGAAGCAGCAGCCAACAGTCAAACACTTGAGAGCTGGGCTTCAGCACTGGGGATATCCTCGCGACTAAAGGCTGATTGTGTGGATAGGTGGAGGGCAACTGAGCACAGTCTCCCTGATGTTCCTGGCAGAGGTCTGTCTCAAGGGTCCATTGGCTCCTGATGTGGCTGGAGGTGTTCTCCAGTGGAGGTGGGGCTGGCTGTTCTCCAGTGTAACAGGCTTGCTGGATGGCACTCTGAGAGCAGGCGGAATACGTAAGGGTGGAGGAGACTTAGAGGATTTGAGGGTCCAGAGTGGAAGCCCTAACTGATTGTCGACTTCTCTCCTCCAATTCACCAAGCATCAGGGAGTTCCCTCCATTCACAGAAAAGGGCTCCTCTCCCTGATTGTTCAACTCATGTGTGACACCTCCTCCTGATCATGCACATGTGTGCACGCTTCCCAGGGAGTGTGCATGACAGCTACATCCTGGGACACGTGGAGATTCCCAGCATCTTCAAGGACCACCCCAGGGTGATGGGTTGGCTTTTGGGGGATATGGGGAACCGCTGATGTCCTGCTGATGACGCCAGTGCAGAGACCTGAGACCGAGGCGGAGACCCAACATAATGAGACTCTTGTTGGCATGCACGCTGTCATTAAACAGCATCGGACTGCTTGCAAGGCAGTTACAATGCCTGGAACGCTCTGGTGGTGCATTGCAGTACACCCTCCAAAGGGTCTCCCTCTTGATCTGCTGTGTCCTCCAGAACCTGGCACAGCAGTGGGGTGACATGTTGGAGGACGACGGACAAGTGGCCTTAGCTGAGGAGGAGGAAGACCAGGAAGGGATGAGGGCGAGCCTGGGGAGGACCCGCAGGAGGAACCGGATGATCGAGGACAGGCGGTGATGAGGTTCTGGCATGCCCGGACGACCAGGGAGGCTCCGATACTCATCCAATTCTTATGGGATGTCTTTGTCCGTCAGCTCATCCCACACCCCCTATTCCTCTTCTTCCCCCCCATTCCCCTCACTCCTCCCACATTACCCCCCTCTGCCCATTTCCCTTCTTCCCACCCCCATTCCCGTCCTTCACCCATTCCCTTCCTTCCTTCACCCACCCATTCCACAACGTGCCCTCCCCCACAGCCCTCCAACCTGTTTCTATCCCCTGACCACCCACACAGGAACCACCCCCCTCCGCCCAGCTACACCGAACCACCCTCCCAGGGTCTATGTATCAGCATTCCAGCGTGATGGGCCTTTGTTGGCACTATCAGCAGGTCTTTATACAAGGCAGTAGAGTTATGATCACGCGCTGTGAGATAAGCTCTGGTGTTCCTCAGTTAATGCCAAAGGCTGACTCCTATTTTTATGCTGACAGCGGGCTCACACCCATCCTCTGAACTGGGACTGCCTGGAGGGGGCATTTGATCTTGGACTATTGTGCCCAGGGGGTAGGGGTTGGGGGAGTGGAGGCCAACAAGGGGTGGGGTTGCAAACAGGCCCACTATGGAGGGTAACGTGACAGAGTATTCACAAATATCAAGTGCAACATGTTTTAATTGTGAACATTTAACATTTCCATTCTCCTGGCTGCAGAGAGTGTTGCCAATCCCACACCCCTGTCCACCCGCCCTCCATGCCCAGACTCCGAATGGCCCAGCCTCTTGGAGATCCTGCGAAAGAATAGGCACGTGATCAGTGAGAGGAAAGGATCATTTTGTCTGACACAATCAATTCACTTAACAGGTTATCTGGGTGAAGGGGCAGGGGAGCCTCACTTCTGCGGTGCAGGCCAACCTCTCTGTCAGTGACTGCTCTCTCCTTGGACAATCACATGATTTCCAGGGCTCTTTTCTCATTGGGGGTGAGGATTCAGACCTCTGGTACTCCCGTCTTGGACCTTTCCCCCTTATTATGGGTTATCTTTTCCAGCAGGGCAAAGGGAGGGCTTTGTGAGCCACATGGTTGATGGGGCAGGGGGTCTATAGCAGGGAGCATGAAGGGGTTGTGCTGGTGGATGGCAGGGGGTTCTGAGGAACACGCACAAAGATCAGAGGTAGGGAGGGTGTGAGGTGTCAGCCAGGGAGGGGGGCGTGGTGAATTTGCGGGGTGACAGGTGGAACTGATGCCAGGGTGAGGTGGTAACTTACCGTTGCAGGTTGGTGGAGGTCGTTGGTCTTTTTCCAACATTGGACGCTGATTCTCCTGATCATGCTGCCCATACTAACAGCTGCTGCCACTGCCTCCCAGGTGGCCCTGAAGCTTGTGGCTCTGAAGCTGGCCCTCTGATCTCCCCGGGAGAACTGGATGCCCGTCTCTCATTCACAGCGTCAAGAAGCCTGTCCAAGTCCGTGTCCCCCCCCCCCCCCCCCCGCCCAAAATGAGGAGGAGGTCTTAGTGCTGCCATGCATTTGTGTTGGCTGAGAGTGAGTGGTGAGGAGTATTTAAAAGCAGCTCCCCCTTGTTAGCAGTGAGTCACTGAGGCGGACGTCTGGCGAATCAGACAACGAGACAGCCAGTAATGGCGAGATGCTCGTGGGGGCTCATGTTTGGCACAAAAGTGCTGTTAAATACGGGCCACAATCTCGCAACGTGGCCATTGAGAAACACCCCACCAATCGCAGGCAAAATGACAGAATTTTTTTTCGTTATACCCTGCCTGTAGTTTGGAGGTTTATGGGTACATCCTATAGATTCCTGAGTGCTGCCTGATTCTCCCTCAAGAGTTGTATGTATCTTTTTACTTTTCCTGAGCAGTCACCTCAGGATCACTTTTGCTGAGTTGAAGTTATTACAGTTGGAGGGATTAATACTGTCCAGACCATTATATCTCCTCAGTGTTAATGCCCATACTGGAGTGCAATGTGTTACCTTTAAATGATCAATATTTATGATTTGTATGTTACTTTGTACTTTATGTTGGCTGTTGATTTTGCAACATTGCATTATTTCTGACCATATCGTTGCTGAGTGGTAGTTGCATTTTCCAGCTCGTTTTGAGGGAAATTTGCATTTCTTTTGCAGTCCAAACGTCTTGAATTTCTTTCCAAATCTCGCCAACTTGACTAATGATTTGCCTTCCTGATCTGAATCCTCTCATTATGGAGTTTGCCAGTATCTCCACTATCAACAAACATTCTTTTCCTGCATTTGGATGTCACGGGAGCTTGAACTGAAACCTTTTTTGACCCAGTAAGCATGTCCCTCTTCTAATTGATTTTGCACCTTATCTCTCAATCGATTCTCTCTCCAGAAAAGTGTCTAGTTACATTTGCAAACATTTATTATGATAACATAACTTTTTTCTATCATCTGTAACCATTGAAATTCAACACTAAAGAATTAACATCTGTTTGGTTACAGGGCTCACAAGAACATAGTAATAATGCATGAAGTGTTTGCATGTTAGCATTGCTGACCAAAATATCTCCCCTGATGTCACTGTAACAATCACTAAGAGGCTGCTGTAAACAGTAAGAATAACATTTATCTTATCCCATTACCTTCAGTATAATATGCTTCACAACCGTTGCTATCTCAACAATCTGTTGAGCTGTGGTTGAAATAAATTATAGTATACACAGATGTACATCAGGATGGTTTCGATTACAATTCTAAGCATGGAACAAATTGAATGACAGAGAGTCTGTATGGTCACTAAACTGAATTTCTGATAAGGGAGCACTCTCGACGAATGAATAAAATGGTTTGGCAAGGTGGTTATCACTTAATGGGAAATGACCATTTAGAAGTCGCACGTTACGAAGCGATCAGTTACAAAACTGAACTTAGTATGGTGATGGTGACTGTCCTCAATATCAAGGCACTATTTCACCAAGTGTGGCTTCAAGGGGCCTCAGCAAACCTGGAGTCAATGGGAATCGGGGGAACCTCTCCGCGAGTTGAAGTCATATTTGGCACAGAAGAAGATGGTTGTAGTTGTTGGAGGCCAATCATCTCAGTCCCAGGATATAGTTGAAGGAGTTCCTCAGTCCTAAGCCCAACCATTTTCAGCTGCTTCATCAATAACCTTTCATCCATCATAAATTCAGAAGTGGGAAAGTTCACTAATATTGCACAATGTTCAGCACCATGTGTAACTTCTCAGATACTTAAGCAGCTTTTGCCCTGATGCAGGAAGACCTGGGCAGCACTCAGGCTTGGAGTGATAAGTAGCAAGTAACATTTGCACAACACAAGTGCCAGGCAAAGACCATCTCCAACAAGAGAGGGAATACAACAATCTCCTCTTTACCTACCATCATTGAATCCCCCCAATATCAACATCCTAGGATTCACCATTGACAAAAAGTGACGTGCACCAACCAAATAAATACTGTGACTCCAAGAGCAGGCCAGAGGCTCAGTATTCTGCGATGAATAATTCACCTCTTGACTTCCAAAAGTCTGTCCACCATCTACAAGGTGCAAGTCAGGAGTGTAATGAAATACTCTCTACTTGCCCGGATGAGTTGCAGCTCTAACAACACTCAAGAAGTTCATCACCATTCAGGACAAAAAACAGCCCACTTGATGGTATCCCATCCATTATCTTCAACATCCACATGCTGTACCACCGACACACAGTGGCTGTTGAGCTGAACATATTGTTCATGGGATGGGGTTATTACTGCCAAGTCCAGACCTTGTTGCCCATCACTAATTGCCTTTGAACATTGTGATGAGATAAATGGTGTCACATTGGAAATAGTTTGCAAAGCACAGCCATAGTCTCAATTGCATTGCTTCACATTTACATAATCCAAAAAGGTCATGTTCTGTTGTTAGTATGGACTTCATTCTAAATTACATGCATTGACTGCAATGAATGCCAAAATGCTGAAATCACTTTGGTAATTTTATACAAATACATTGATCCACCATCCTGATGATAATAGAAGGTAAACAAAGGGAAGTAGCATAAATGACTACTTACCAGTCACCAGCAGGGTTTTTTATGGAGCATGCGTACTTTCCCACCTGCAACCCCTCACACGATTTGTTTATTTAGCAAAGATCTTAAATTGAGACTTCCCTTTCAAAAGAGCCATCATCACTGTTCTTAAAATCCACTCTCAACCCCTCTACTGTTGCAAGCTGCAGTCCGCCATCCAATCTGCCTTTCCTCTCCAAAGGCCATGGCTGGAATTTTACCATCCCTACCCCATCCCTTGGGGAGTAGGCTGGCAGACAGGAATGGGGCGTAGATCCAGACACTATAGTGGTGGCGCCATACCCGTCTGTGGTATTCTACCTGCAGTAGAACATAGAACATAGAACGATACAGCGCAGTACAGGCCCTTCGGCCCTCGATGTTGCACCGACATGGAAAAAAAAACTAACGGCCATCTAACCTACACTATGCCCTTATCATCCATATGCTTATCCAATAAACATTTAAATGCCCTCAATGTTGGTGAGTTCACTACTGTTGCAGGTAGGGCATTCCACGGCCTCACCACTCTTTGCGTAAAAAACCCACCTCTGACCTCTGTCCTATATCTATTACCCCTCAATTTAAGGCTATGTCCCCTCGTGCTAGCCACCTCCATCCGCGGGAGAAGGCTCTCGCTGTCCACCCTATCTAACCCTCTGATCATTTTGTATGCCTCTATTAAGTCACCTCTTAACCTTCTTCTCTCTAACAAAAACAACCTCAAGTCCATCAGCCTTTCCTCATAAGATTTTCCCTCCATACCAGGCAACATCCTGGTAAATCTCCTCTGCACCCGTTCCAAAGCTTCCACGTCCTTCCTATAATGAGGCGACCAGAACTGTACGCAATACTCCAAATGCGGCCGTACCAGAGTTTTGTACAGCTGCAACATGACCTCATGGCTCCGGAACTCAATCCCTCTACCAATAAAGGCCAACACACCATAGGCCTTCTTCACAACCCTATCAACCTGGGTGGCAACTTTCAGGGATCTATGTACATGGACACCGAGATCCCTCTGCTCATCCACACTACCAAGAATTTTACCATTAGCCAAATATTCCGCATTCCTGTTATTCTTTCCAAAGTGAATCACCTCACACTTCTCCACATTAAACTCCATTTGCCACCTCTCAGCCCAGCTCTGCAGCTTATCTATGTCCCTCTGTAACCTGCAACATCCTTCCGCACTGTCTACAACTCCACCGACTTTAGTGTCGTCTGCAAATTTACTCACCCATCCTTCTGCGCCCTCCTCTAGGTCATTTATAAAAATGACAAACAGCAACGGCCCCAGAACAGATCCTTGTGGTACGCCACTCGTAACTGAACTCCATTCTGAACATTTCCCATCAACTACCACTCTCTGTCTTCTTTCAACTAGCCAATTTCTGATCCACATCTCTAAATCACCCTCAATCCCCAGCCTCCGTATTTTCTGCAATAGCCGACCGTGGGGAACCTTATCAAACGCTTTACTGAAATCCATATACACCACATCAACTGCTCTACCCTCGTCTACCTGTTCAGTCACCTTCTCAAAGAACTCGATAAGGTTTGTGAGGCATGACCTACCCTTCACAAAACCATGCTGACTATCCCTAATCATATTATTCCTATCTAGATGATTATAAATCGTATCTTTTATAATCCTCTCCAAGACTTTACCCACCACAGACGTTAGGCTCACCGGCCTATAGTTACCGGGGTTATCTCTACTCCCCTTCTTGAACAAAGGGACCACATTTGCTATCCTCCAGTCCTCTGGCACTATTCCTGTAGCCAATGATGACCTAAAAATCAAAGCCAAAGGCTCAGCAATCTCTTCCCTGGCTTCCCAGAGAATCCTAGGATAAATCCCATCAGGCCCCGGGGACTTATCTATTTTTACCTTGTCCAGAATTGCCAACACTTCTTCCCTACGCACCTCAATGCCATCTATTCTAATAGCCTGGGTCTCAGCATTCTCCTCCACAATATTATCTTTTTCTTGAGTGAATACTGACGAAAAGTATTCATTTAGTATCTCGCTTATCTCCTCAGCCTCCACACACAACTTCCCACCACTGTCCTTGACTGGCCCTACTCTTACCCTAGTCATTCTTTTATTCCTGACATACCTATAGAAAGCTTTTGGGTTTTCCTTGATCCTACCTGCCAAAGACTTCTCATGTCCCCTCCTTGCTCGTCTCAGCTCTCTCTTTAGATCCTTCCTCGCTTCCTTGTAACTATCAAGCGCCCCAACTGAAACTTCACGCCTCATCTTCACATAGGCCTCCTTCTTCCTCTTAACAAGAGATTCCACTTCTTTGGTAAACCACGGTTCCCTCGCTCGACCCCTTCCTCCCTGCCTGACTGGTACGTACTTATCAAGAACATGCAATAGCTGTTCCTTGAACAAGCTCCACATATCCAGTGTGCCCAACCCTTGCAGCCTACTTCTCCAACCTACACATCCTAAGTCATGTCTAATGGCATCATAATTGCCCTTCCCCCAGCTATAACTCTTGCCCTGCGGGGTATACTTATCCCTTTCCATCACTAACGTAAAGGTCACCGAATTGTGGTCACTGTTTCCAAAGTGCTCACCTACCTCCAGATCTAACACCTGGCCTGGTTCATTACCCAAAACCAAATCCAATGTGGCCTCGCCTCTTGTTGGCCTGTCAACATTTTGTGTCAGGAAACCCTCCTGCACACATTGTACAAAGAACGACCCATCTAATGTACTCGAACTATATCTTTTCCAGTCAATATTTGGAAAGTTAAAGTCTCCCATAACAACTACCCTGTTACTTTCGCTCTTTTCCAGAATCATCTTTGCCATCCTTTCCTCTACATCCCTAGAACTATTAGGTGGCCTATAGAAAACTCCCAACAGGGTGACCTCTCCTTTCCTGTTTCTAACCTCAGCCCATACTACCTCGGAAGAAGAGTCCCCATCTAGCATCCTTTCCTCCACCGTAATACTGTCCTTGACTAGCAGCGCCACACCTCCCCCTCTTTTGCCCCCTTCTCTGAGCTTACTAAAACACCTAAACCCCGGAACCTGCAACAACCATTCCTGTCCCTGCTCTATCCATGTCTCTGAAATGGCCACAACATCGAAGTCCCAGGTACCAACCCATGCTGCCAGTTCCCCTACCTTATTTCGTATACTCCTGGCATTGAAGTAGACACACTTCAAACCACCTACCTGAACACTGGCACCCTCCTGCGAAGTCAAATCTGTGCTCCTGACCTCTATACTCTCAATCTCCCGCACCCCAAAACTACAATCCAGGTTCCCATGCCCCTGCTGAATTAGTTTAAACCCCCCCAAAGAGCACTAACAATTCTCCCCCCCAGGATATTGGTGCCCCTCAGGTTCAGATGTAGACCATCCTGTCTATAGAGGTCCCACCTTCCCCAGAAAGAGCCCCAGTTATCCAGAAATCTGAATCCCTCCCGCCTGCACCATCCCTGTAGCCACGTGTTTAATTGCTCTCTCTCCCTATTCCTCATCTCACTATCACGTGGCACGGGCAACAACCCAGAGATAACAACTCTGTTTGTTCTCGCTCTGAGCTTCCACCCTAGCTCCCTAAAGGCCTGCCTGACATCCTTGTCCCCTTTCCTACCTATGTCGTTAGTGCCAATGTGGACTACAACTTGGGGCTGCTCCCCCTCCCCCTTAAGGACCCGGAAAACACGATCCGAGACATCACGTACCCTTGCACCTGGGAGGCAACATACCAAACGTGAGTCTCTCTCGCTCCCACAAAATCTCCTATCTGTGCCCCTGACTATTGAGTCCCCAATTACTAATGTTCTACTCCTTTCCCCCCTTCCCTTCTGAGCAACAGGGACAGACTCCGTGCCAGAGGCCCGTACCCCATGGCTTACCCCTGGTAAGTCGTCCCCCCCACAAGTATCCAAAACGGTATACTTGTTACTCAGGGGAACAATCGCAGGGGGTCCCTGCACTGACTGCTTCTTCCCAGTCCCTCTTACAGTTACCCATCTATCTCCAGTCTTTGGTGTAACTACTTCCCTGAAGCTCCTATCTATGACCCCCTCTGCCTCCCGAATGATCCGAAGTTCATCCAGCTCAAGCTCCAGGTCCCTAACACGGTTTTTGAGGAGCTGGAGTTGGGTGCACTTCCCACAGATGAAATCTGTCGGGGAGGCACGGGCTGCCTGTCCACCTGTAGATCAATTGAGAAGCTTAAGTGGTCACTTAAGGGCTTCCCCCGTCATTGCTGAGATTTTACTCATGGCAACGGGTTATAGGGTTTAGTACCTGGCAGCCTTATCTGCAGGCTGGGGAGGTTAATGCACTGGGGAAACCCTGTGCCAAATAGAGCCCCACCCCCCCCCCCCCCCACCCCTCCACACACACAAATTAGCTCCCACCCCTTTGTGTTTCTCCTTACCCACCCCCCTTCCCTGAGAACCACACTTCCCAAATCCTCTTACCAAAGCCTGTCAATGTGACCCTGGCAAGAACCGGATTTCCGATAAGTCCCGATTCCTGCCTCCTCTTCTTCGAGGACTGGATGTAGTCAGTGACAATCAATCTCTATGGGGCTGCTGGGACACGAGAAATACTGGCCAAATATTTAGTCTGCAGTTCTCGGAGACAAAGCTTCCCACTAATGGCAGCATTAGATTCGTCTTCAGCTATTTAAAAAGCAGCAGACATTAAATGGCTGTGGGGCAACCCTGACAAGCGGAGGCAGGCTTACGCCAGACTTCATGCTGGACACAGATTCTTTGTAAAATTCCAGCATTTGAATGGGTTCCTGCCTCCCAAATGCATAGCATCTTACCCACAGCTTGAGACCATTCCAAACAAGTTTCTATTCTTATCGTGGGATCGTGGATCGTGGGATTATATTCATTGGAGTTTAGGAGGTTGAGGGGAGATCTAATAGAGACTTACAAGATAATGAATGGCTTGGATAGGATGGACGTAGGGAAGTTTTTTCCATTAGCAGGGGAGACTAGGACGCGGGGGCACAGCCTTAGAATAAAAGGGAGTCACTTTAGAACAGAGATGAGGAGAAATTTCTTCAGCCAGAGAGTGGTAGGTCTGTGGAATTCATTGCCACAGAGGGCGGTGGAGGCCGGGACGTTGAGTGTCTTTAAGACAGAAATTGATAAATTCTTGATTTCTCGAGGAATTAAGGGCTATGGGGAGAGAGCGGGTAAATGGAGTTGAAATCAACCATGAATGAATGGTGGAGTGGACTCGATGGGCCGAATGGCCTTACTTCCGCTCCTATGTCTTATGGTCTTATCACAGTGTTGAAATATCCTTAATTAGAATCACAGATGGCAATCTATGTGATGTGCTCCTCAACCTTTGTGACCACATTATCCTCCTATAGCTTTCCTCCATTGCATGATTCGTTGAGCTACACTTGCTTTTTTCTACCCTCATCAATAAAATCAAAAGCAGAGCATCTCCAGCCATCATTTCTCTATCTGCTCTACGCCATTAGCTTTGGAGTCCTGCAAGGATCTTTTCTTCATTCTATGAAACTGAGAGATAATTTAAACACATGGGCTCAACTTCATCATGTACATTGACAACACCCAGATCTAGGTAATCACATCTCAATTTCTCTACTGTGAGAGTAATGTCAGACGGCATGTTCAACATCCAGTCTTGGTTGAGTTACAGTTTCTTTTAGTTTTCATACATCTTTGGGCGGGATTCTCTGGTCCTGAGGCTAAGTGTTGACGCCGTCGTAAACGCTGTCGTGTTTCATGATGGCATCAACATGCCCTCAGGAGTAGCGATTCTGACCCTTACAGGGGGCCAGCTCGGCATTGGAGTGACACCCGCCGCTCCAGCTGCCAATGCCGGCGTAAAATGGACGCCACGGGTCTGTGCATGCACAGTGGGACCAGCGTCAATTCGCGCATGCACAGTGGCTCCCTTCTCCGCGCCTGCCCCGATGCAACATGGCGTCGGACTACAGGGGCCGGCACGGAGAAGGGACCTACTGCGCATGCGCGCATTGGGGCCGGCCTGATTGTGCGTGCGCAGACCCACGGCGCCCATCTGATGCTGGTAACGGCAGCTGGAACGTCGTGGGCCGCTTCAGTGCTCTGCTGGCCCTATGTAGGGGTCAGAATCGCTGCTCCTGAGGGCATGTTGACGCCGTCGCAAAACGCAATGGCGTTTACGACGACATCAACATGTAGCCTCAGGATCAGAGAATCCCACCTCCTATTTCCATCCCTACCTCCACCTATCAGCTGCTGAAACACCTATTGTCACTTTCTTGCTGACGTCCTGTTCTTCAAACTCTGCAAAGCACAGCTGGTCCAGAAACTCTGCTCCTTGTCTCCTCTACTGCACCAAAGCCCACCAACGCTACTGCCCTTGTTGACTGTTACGGAGTGTCATTTTGAGTGCACAGTGTCCTTATAAACCTTTCTTTTATGTAATTGTTTTTCTCTGGCATCTGTCGAGGGTTTTGAACATTAGCGGACTTTGGCGGGTTTTTCAGTCTGCAAGAAGGTGACCTGAAAGCAAGGCCTGTTTTTACTAGCGCCCTGTTTTCATAGTTATTACTGTCATTACTGTTCTGCTGAGTTACTGTTACTGTCAAACATTGTCATTTATTGAAACAAAGAAGTTCCTTCTTTTAAACAAAGCATTCAACTACCTGCTTTGTGGTCTCAAGTTACCACATTGACATACATTGACTTTCCAGTGCTCCATCCTCTCTGATTTAAATTTCTTATCCTTCTGGTTAATTTACAATTATGCCTGATGTACCATCAATTGGACTCGAGTCATGAAGAAGTTCCATATATCAGGCTTTAATCAACTAGTTGTGTGCCCGGCAGTCTACTTACAGAGAAAGGCTGACTGCCGGGTCCTACAGGTTCTTATACCCCACCTCGGGAACCTCCTAGGGAAAACAAGAAGACGTTCATGAGGCGTTTGGTTTGTGGCAGTGCAGAGGAGAGACCAAATTGAATGGAGGGTGTTGGGGATGACCTCTTGCCAGTGGGAGACCGGGAGACACCTGGACCGCAGGGCCAGTAGAACGGTCTTCCAGACTGTGCCATTCTCCCGCTCGACCTGCCCGTTACCCCGAGGGTTATAACTGGTCGTTCTGCTAGAGGCGATGCCGCTGCTGAGCAGGAATTGACGCAGTTCGTCGCTCATAAAGGAGGACCCCCGGTCGCTGTGGATGTACGCGGGTTAACCAAACAGGGAGAAAATGGAGAGGAGGGCCTTGATGACGGTTGTCGTGGTCATGTCGGGGCAGGGGTTGGCGAACGGGAAGCGGGAGTACTCGTCAATCACACTTAAGAAGTAGGTGTTGCGGTTGTTGGAGGGGGTGGGACCCTTGAAGCCCATACTAAGACATTCAAAAGGGGGGGAACGCCTTTACCAGATGCGCTTGCTCGGGGCGGTAGAAGTGCGGTTTGCACTCTGCGCAAATGCGGCATTCCCTGGTCACAGTCCTGACCTCCTCAATGGAGTAGGGCAGGTTGCGGGTCTTGATAAAGTGATAGAAACGGGCTACCCCTGGATGGCAGAGGTCTGCGTGGAGGGTGCGGAGGCGGTCAATCTGCGCGCTGGCGCAGGTACCGCGGGACAGGGCATCAGGAGGCTCGTTGAACTTCCCAGGACGATACACGATATCGTAGTTGTACGTGGACAACTCAATCCACCATCGCAAGATCTTGTTCTTGATCTTGCCCCTCTGTGCATTGTCAAACATGAAGGCCACTGACCGCTGGTCTGTGAGGAGGGTGAACCTCCTGCTGGCTAGATAATGCCTCCAGTATCTCACAGCTTCAACTATGGCCTGTGCCTCCTTTTCCACCGAGGAATGGCGGAGTTCGGAAGCGTGGAGAGTCTGGGAGAAGAAGGCCACGGGTCTGCCCGCTTGGTTGAGAGTGGTCGCCAGAGCTACGTCAGACTCGTTGCTCTCGACCTGGAATGGGAGGGACTCGTCGATAGCACGCATCGTGGCCTTTGCGATATCCGCTTTGATGCGGCTAAAGGCCTGGCGGGCCTCTATCGACAGTGGAAAAGTGTTGGATTGGATGAGGGGGCGGGCTTTGTCGGCGTAGTTCGGGGCTCACTGGGCGTAATAAGAGTAGAAGCCCAGACAGCGTTTAAGGGATTTGAGGGAATTGGGGAGAGGGAGTTCCATCAGGGGGCGCATGCGTTCGGGATCGGGGCCTATCCCTCCGTTACGCACTACGTAGCCGAGGATGGCTAGACGGTCGGTGTGAAACGCGCACTTATCCTTATTATATGTGAGGTTAAGGAGTTTTGCGGTACGGAGGAATTTTTGGAGGTTGATGTCATGGTCCTGCTGGTCGTGGCCGCAGATGGTGACGTTATCAAAATACGGGAAGGTCACCCGTAAACCGTATTGGTCAACCATTCGGTCCATCTCCCGTTGGAAGACCGAGACCCCATCTGTGACACCGAATGAAACCCTTAGAAAGTGATAGAGGCGCCCATCTGCCTCGAACGCGGTGTACTTGCGGTCACCCGTGCGGATGGAGAGCTGGTGATAGGCAGACTTAAGGTCCACCGTGGAGAAGACTTCGTACTTCGCAATCCTGTTAACTAGGTCGGGAATACGGGGGAGAGGATACCCTTCCAGCTGAGTAAACCTGTTGATGGTCTGACTGTAGTCAATGACCATTCAGTTTTTCTCCCCAGTCCGAACTACCAGCACTTGGGCTCGCCAGGGACTGTTGCTGGCCTCGATGACTCCTTCCTTTAGTAGCCTCTGGACCTCGGACCTGATGAAGGCCCGGTCCTGGGCACTGTATTTTCGGCTCCTAGTGGCGACGGGTTTGAAGTCCGGGGTGAGGTTCGCAAACAAGGAAGGGGGGTCCACTTTGAGGGACGCGAGGCTGCAGACAGTAAGGGGTGGAATAGGGCCGCCGAATTTAAAGGTCAAACTCTGCAGGTTGCACTGGAAATCCAGTCCTAAGAGTGCCGGAGCGCAGAGGCGGGGGAGGACGAGGAGTTTGTAATTTTTAAAAACCCTCCCCTGGACCGTGAAGTCCGCTACACAGCACCCGGTGATGTGGACGGAGTGCAAACCTGAGGCTAGAGCTATCTTATGCTTGACCGGGTGAACGGGGAGCGGGCAGCGTCTTACCGTATCGGGGTGGACAAAACTCTCTGTGCTCCCGGAGTCTAGTAGGCAGCTCGTTTCGTGTCCATTGAGAAGGATCTGTGTCGTCGCCGTGGATAGCGTGCGTGGTCACGACTGGTCGAGAGTCACTGCAGCGAGTCGTGGCAGGAGGTCTGGGTCGTCTTCGCTTGCGGAGTAGTCGCTGGTGGGGGTCCTCTGTATTGGTCCAAAATGGCGGCGCCCGTTGGCCGCATGTGGAGTCAGGGCCCCAAGATGGCGGTGCCCGGAACCCACACGTGGCGTCTGGGACCCAAAATGGCGACGCCCGTGGGTCACTCGTGGTGGCTAGAGGCAGGGGCAAAGAGGTCCGTGGGTCGCTCGTGGTGGCCGGGAGCAGGGGCAGAGAGGCTTGCGTGCCACGCGGGGCCCTGGAGGACGGGGGGGGGGGGGCGCTGCGCGGAACAGCAGCGACCGACTTTGATTGGCAGGCCACTGAATAGTGACCTTTCTTACCGCAGCTCTTACATACTGCGGAGCGGGCCGGACAGCGCGGGCGGGGGTGCTTGGTCAGGCCACAGAAGTAACAGCGGGGACCCATGAGCTTATCGGGGTGCCCCGCAGCGCAGGCCTGGGGGGGGGGGTCGGAGTCAGCGGGGGACAGGGGGGCTGCGTGCCACGTTGCCCAAGGGGCTGCCGCGCGGCCGGGGGCATATGCGCGGGCGTTTCGGTCGGCAACCTCCAGAGATTTTGCGAGGGTCCATGCCTCAGCGAGGCTTAAAGTGTCTTTTTCTAATAGTCGCTGGCGTATTGCAGAAGGTTGCATGCCTGCAACGAAGGCAAACCGAATTAACAGTTCCTTTTGGTCTGCCGCAGTAACGTGCGGGCAGGCGCAATTTCTCCCCAAGACAACGAGGGCCCGATAAAATTCATCAAGGGACTCACCGGGGAACTGCTTGTAGCCAGGAGATGCCGTGCGCAGACTTGGTGAACAGGCCTGAGAAAATATCCTTTCAGAAGGTCCATGGCCGCGTCATAGTCTTGTTCATCCTCAATCATCGAGTAGACGGTGGTGCCCACGCACGAGTGGAGGATGTGGAGTTTCTGCTCCTTGGTGGGTTGGCTGCCTGTGGTGGAGAGGTAGCCGTTGAAGCACGCCAGCCAATGTTTAAAAGTCGCTGACGCGTTTGTAGCATGCGGGCTGATGCGGAGGCAGTCTGGTTTGATCCGAAGCTCCATTTCAAAATTCTAGTTGATTAAATTGATGTACCATCAATTGGACTCGAGTCGTGAAGAAGTTCCATATATGAGGCTTTAATCAATTAGTTGTCTGCCCGGCAGTCGACTTACAGAGAAAGGCCGACTGCCGGGTCCTATGGGTTCTTATACCCTGCCTCGTAGGCGGGACTACTTGCCTCTCGGCCAATGGGTGAGCAGTCACATGATTAGCCTCAACCAATCAGCAGAGAGGCACATGACTGACCTGAGCCAATGGGCAGTGAGTGCTCTGCACCAATGGCAGATAGGTACCGTAAACCTCCTAGTCATACCACCACATTGCCTTGCCCCTCCCTTTCAACATTCTATAAATCTGCATTATCCCATTATAGTCTGAAACTCTGATACTGGCCTCTCTTGAATTACTGCTTCCTGTTAACTCACTAGTGGTGACCAATGTTCCCCTTAAAATCCCATTGCGGTGCACTTCCAGTTTTTTCAATGCTCAGGTCCTTTAAATATTTTGTGCAATTGTGCATGCACAGTGTGGTAGACCGTATTATATGGGTTAGGTGGATTGGCCATGCTAAATTGCCCGTAGTGTCCTAAAAAGTAAGGTTAAGGCGGGGGTTGTTGGGTTACGGGTATAGGGTGGATACGTGGGGTTCAGTAGGGTGATCATGGCTCGGCACAACATCGAGGGCCGAAGGGCCTGTTCTGTGCTGTACTGTTCTATGTTCTATGTTCTATATGTATTACGGTACGGTAATGGAGGTACTACTGTATTAGAGATATGTGGGTAAATCCCTGTCTGCTGGCTCCGCCCAGTGGATGGTATAAAGAGGTGTTCATCCCCGGCTGCAGCCATTTTCTGTTACGAGCTGCTGGGGAACATATCTTATCTAATAAAGCCTTCGATTATTCTCTAATCTCGCTTTCGCAATAATTGATCGTGCATCAATTTATTAGACAAGATATTGAAAGATGGACCTCCCCATCAAGCCGGACCATCTGCAACTGAGCCCCCACGCGGCAAACGCTTCGGCCACCTTTGATCACTGGCTGGCTTGCTTCCAGAGCTACATCAGGATGTCCACAGACCCACCCACGGAGGACTAAAAGCTAGAGATCCTCTACTCGAGGGTGAGTCCCGAAATGTTTCCATTCATCAGGGACGCGCCTAACTACGCTGAAGCTATGGCACTGCTGAAATGGCATTATATTCGCCTGGTGAACCAAGTATATGCTGGACATCTTCTGGCCACCAGACACCAAATCCAGGGGGAATCCCTGGACGACTTCTACTAGCCCTCGGTAGGAACTGCGACTGTCAGCAAGTTTCGGCTACCGAGCACACAGAACTCTTAATGTGGGACGCCTTCGTCACAGGCATGCTGTCCACACAGATCTGCTAGTGGCTGTTAGAAGGAGATACACTAGATCTTAAGGAGGCTAGGAGACTCGCAAACTCTTCAGAGTTGGCCTCCCGTAACGGCCAGGCGTACGCCCCGGCAGCGCGGCACCCCCATGGAGAGCGTGGACCCCACCTGCTTCCGACCCGACCTTATCCTCCAATTCCCCGCAAACCTGCGCCTCGCGGCAGCTGGTCAACCCCGGGGGGCCCAGATGCTATTTTTGTGGGCAGACCAAACACCCCCGGCAACGCTGCCCGACCCGATCAGCAACATGCAAAGAATACGGTAAGAAGGGGCACTTTGTGGCGGTATGCCAGGCTCGGTCGGCCGCCACTGTCTCAGCACACCCCAGTCCCGCTGCCATTCTCCCCATTGCAAACCATGTGCGGCCCTTGGTGCAGCCATCTTCGACTTCGCAGGCCACGTGTGGCCCGTTAGCGCCGCCATCTTGTCCACCGACTGCCATGTGCGACCCATGGGGCGGCCATCTTGGACAGCGCCTCAGAACCCCAACCCGTCTGGCCGTTTATCGCCTGCTGCGACCTCTTTCATCGCTGTTCAACCCGGGGCCTCCCAGCATCTGCCGCATCTCGCCTCCATTACTCTGGACCAGTCTCGGCCACGGAAACTCACGACCGCGGCGATGGCGGTGGAACTCAACGGGCACAAGACGTTCTGCCTTTTTGACTCCTGGAGCACGAAGAGCTTTGTTCACTCCACCATGGTAAGGCGTTGCTCCCTCATGGTACACCCCGTTAAGCAGAAAGTCTCCCTGGCCTCCGGATCCCATTCTGTGGAAATACGGTTGTACTGCATTGTGAACCTCACTGTCCAGGGTGAAGAGTTTAACAACTTCCGGCTCTACGTCCTCCCCCACCTCTGCGCTGCCGCACTCCTGGGCCTGGACTTCCAGTACCACCTCCAAAGCCTGACTTTTAAATTTGGAAGACCCATACCACCACCCCCCCCCCCCCCCCCCCACCCCCCCACCATCTGCGGCCTCACGACCCTTAAGGTCGACCCGTCTTCCCTGTTTGTGAACCTCACCTCGGATTGCAAACCCATCGCTACCAGGAGCAGACAGTACAGTATCCAGGACAGGACCTTCATTCGGTAGGAAGGCATCATCGAGGCCAGCAACAGCCCCTGGAGAGCCCAAGTGGTAGTTGTAAAGACCGGGGAGAAGCACAGGATGGTCATTGACTACAGTCAGACCATCAACCGGTACACGCAGCTCGACGCGTACCCCTTCCCATGCATATCTGGTATGGTCAATCAGATTGCACACTACCGGGTCTTCTCCACAGTGGGGCTAAAGTCTGCCTACCACCCAGAGGACCACCAATACACTACTTTCAAAGCAGATGGCCGCCTCTATCACTTCCTTAGGGTTCCCTTCGACTGTGGTCTCAGTCTTCCAAAGGGAGATGGACCGAATGGTTGACAGGTACGGATTGCAGGACACCTTCCCGTACCTAGATAACGTCACCATCTGCGGCCACAATCAGCAGGACCACGACGCCAACCTCCGCAAATTCCTCCATACCGCCAAAATCCTTAATCTCACTTATAACAAGGGGAAATGTGTGTTCAGCACCAATCGGCTTGCCATCCTTGGCTACGTAATGCAGAATGGAGCAATAGGGCCCGGCCCCAACACATGCGCCCCCTTTTGGAATTCCCTCTTCCCCACTGCCCCAAGGCCCTGAAACGATGCCTATGGTTTTTCTCTTATTACGCGCAGTGGATACCCAATTATGCGGACAAGGCCTGCCCACTAATCCAATCCACAGTTTTTCCCCTGTAGGTTGAGGCCCGCCAAGCCATCAACCGCATCAAGGCCGACATCGCAAAGGCTACGATGCACTGTCGATAAGTCCCTCCCCTTCTAGGTCGAGAGCGACGCATCGGACGTAGCTCTGGTGGCCACCCTCAACCAGGAGGGCAGGCCGTTGGCCTTCTTTTCCCGCACCCTCCATGCCTCTGAAATCCGACACCCCTCTGTCGAAAAGGAGGCTCAGGCCATTGCAGAAGCTGTGCGGCATTGGAGGCATTACCTGGCCGGCAGGAGATTCACGCTCCTCACTGACCAATGGTCAGTTGCCTTCATGTTTAGTAACACGCAGCGGGGCAAGATAAAAAATGATAAGATCCTGAGGTGGAGGATCGAGCAATCCACCTACAATTATGAGATCTTGTATTGTCCTGGGAAGCTCAATGAGCCTCCTGAAGCCCTATCCCACGGTACATGTGCCAGCGCACAAGTGGACCGAATCAGGACCCTACACGATGACTCTGCCACCCGGGGGTCACCCGCTTCTTCAACTTCATCAAACCCGCAACCTGCCCTTCTCCATAGAGGAGGTCAGGACCGTTACCAGAAATTGCCAAATCTGCGCAGAGTGCAAGCCGCACTTCTACCGGCTAGATAAAGCACACCTGGTGAAGGCCTCCCACCCCTTTGAGCGCCTCAGTATAGACTTCAAAGGGCCCTTCCCCTCCACCGACCGCAACACGTACTTTCTGAACGTGGTCGATGAGTTCTCCCGGTTCCCTTTCGCCATCCCCTGTCCCGACATGTCTGCTGCCACCGTCATTAAAGCCCTCCACAGTATATTCACACTGTTCGGTTTCCTCAACTACATTCAGAGCGATAGGGAGTCCTCCTTTATGAGTGACGAGCTGCGTCAATTCCTGCTCAGCAAGAGCAATGCCTTGAGCAGGATGACCAGCTACAACCCCCGGGGAAACGGGCAGGTGGAGAGGGAGAGCGGGACGGTCTGGAAGGCCGTTCCGCTGGCCCTACGGTTGAGAAATCTCCCGGTCTCTCGCTGGCAGGAGGTCCTCCACGATGCACTTCATTCCATACGGTCACTCCTGTGTACCACAACTAATGAAACCCCCATGAGCGTCGTCTTGTTTTTCCCAGGAAGTCCACCTCCGGGATATCACTCCCAACATGGCTGGCACCTCCTGGAACCGTCCTGCTCCGGAGACATGCTCAGGCACATAGGTCTGACCCGTTGGTCGAGAAGATCCACCTTCTTCATGCTAACCTGCAGTATGCCTACGTTCACGCCCCGACAGACGCCAGAACATGGTGTCCCTCCAGGATCTGGCACCCACTGGATCCCCACTCACCAACCTCTTCACCCGAACCATTCTTCTCTGCTCCACCCACTTCCCCACCAAAGCAACTCACTGCAGCCCCCGCCCCAGGAGGATCCATCCTCCCACTGGTTCCACCCGGAGGTAATGAAACAGAGGTCTGCACACAAAATGCCTGAGTCGAAAATGCTTGAGTCGGTGCCTGCATCACCACCGAGACTGCGACGGTCGCAGAGGACCATCAAGGCCCCCGATCGATTGATTTCCTCATTGTAATTGTTACTGTGGTTGTTATTGTTGCTGTTAAAGGCTTTGCCACCACCTCCGCCGGACTTTCTTTTCAACAAGGGGTGAATGTGGTCGACCGTATTATATGTATTATAGTACCTGTGTTGGAGGTGGGTAAATCCCTGTCTGCTGGCTCCGCCCAGTGGATGGTAGAAAGAGGTGTTCATCCCCGGCGCCAACTATTTTCTGTTATGAGCTGCTGGGGAACACATCTTGTCTAATAAAGCCTTTGATTATTCTCTAATCTCGTTTTCGCAATAATTGATCGTGCATCACAGAGTATTTAAATGAAACAAAGTCTCTGCAATAGATTGCAGGTTGCTGCATGGCCACACATGCCCACAGTTTAGCAGGAGCATTGTTGGTGACTATGCCTTCAGCTGCCTGGTCTGAATGCACTAGAATCATTCCCTCAGTATCTGTGTGTAATAATTCCAGTTGGCGCAGAGTAAAAAGCAGAACGGATTTATTTTAAATTGAAAATAAAGCTGCTACCACAGCACACAAAACAAATGTCCCAGCTCATGACTATCGGGAACTGCAGGTCCGGGTCTGGGAATTATACTTAAAGGTCCTGCTAATGAGCCCCAGCTGGATGAGGAGAGTTTGATCCCTGTTCCAGCTGGGTGGATGTAGGGCCTGTCTCCTTGCTCTACCAGTGGGACAATAGTATTTCCAACCTATCCTTGTAACTAAAATCCTCATTCAAGGAACCATTCTGGTAAACCTCTTATTCACCCCCTCAAGGACCCTCACACTCTTTACAAAGCATGGTACCTGGAACTGGGCCCAATACGCTAGTCTAATCAGAGCTTTATAAAGATTCAGCATAACTTCTTTGTATTTGTACTCAATTGCTGCAGCCCAAGATCCTATATGCTTTGCTAACCATTCTGTCAATGGGTTCTGCTACCTTCAACGAATGATGCGCATGCATCTCCCAGAGCACTCTGTTCCTTTAGAACTGTGCCATTTAATCTATATTGCCTCTTCCTATCCCTTTTACCAAAATACTTCCCTACTTTTGTAAGCTACGTACTGCAAGGACAAAG
This sequence comes from Scyliorhinus canicula, assembly GCF_902713615.1. Lineage (NCBI taxonomy): Eukaryota > Metazoa > Chordata > Chondrichthyes > Carcharhiniformes > Scyliorhinidae > Scyliorhinus > Scyliorhinus canicula. Next base: position 141,837,769 of record NC_052153.1, on the reverse strand, counting down.
CATTAGTTCTTGCAGCATGGACACATTTGACAATGAGTCCAACTGTCAAGGTAAAGTGCACGATCTAACGGCCCATGCTGCACCTGAAAAGCAGCTCGCCACGTCGCAGCGTGGCCGATGTAAGCCAGGAGACCCCGCTCCCACGATCTACCCGGCTTGCCACACCTCACAAGATTCAACACGGTCTCGAGAGACATTGTGATGTAAATCCAGCCCCATTATGTTTTGGCAAATCTGCATATTTAAATCGATGCAGTTAGCGTCGCTCTAATGCAGGTTCCTGAGGTACCTGAGGCTTTGGGGTTCAACCCCTTAGCCTCAGAGACCTCGGGCAAGCGGCGTTCAGCACTGGGCCTCACAAACAGGGACCAGACAGAATGGCACTCATGGTGATCTCCCAGGGGATCAGAGGCCCCCAGCTTCAGCCAGGGTGGTGTCCTGGTGCTGCTGGCACCCTGGCAGTGGCATTTTTGTGCCAACCTGGCACTGCCATGGTGCCCAGATGGCACTGCCAGGTGGCATGGACACAGCCAAGGTGTCATGTTGACACTGCCAAGGTGCCAAGCTGGCATTTTATGCGCACGTGCGATCAGGCCAAGGGTGCCCTGTGTGGGGCGGGGAGGGTGGAGACCCTCCCTCAGTGTGTTCAGGCTGGGGAGAGGTCAAGGATCATTTTGGGGGCCTCGGAGATCGGGACGCCATTTCCACTACACTGCGGAGCTCCGCTCGCCGGAACTTCCCACTGTACAAAACGGTGCTGTGTGTGCCCTCGGCCACCTTTTCCCCATTCAGGCCCCTTATTCCCTACTTGTGACAATAAGTGATTATTATTATTATTCAACGCGAGCGCCGTGAAAGACACGGCTGAACATGCTCACTGGGGGACTTTGTCCCCTTTGGGAGAATTGCGCCCAATCTATCAGCACCACAAATTCATAGATTGTTTCCACTTCCACCACCCTCGTGGGTAGTGGGTTCCAGATCATTACCATTCATTGTGAAAGTGCAACATGAAGAGATGTAAAGGAAAATATGAGGAAGTCATCACACTCGGCCAGACAAGAATTAAAATTACGTGTCTCGAAGTCTACAACCTACAATGAAATGAAAATGAAAATTGCTTGTCACAAGTAGGCTTCAAATGAAGTTACTGTGAAAAGCCCCTAGTCGCCACATTCCAGTGCCTGTTTGGGGAGGCTGGTATGGGAATTGAACCGTGTTGCTGGCCTGCCTTCGTCTGCTTTCAAAGCCAGCGATTTAGCCCTGTGCTAAACCAGCCCCTACAATGACTGCTTCGTTCAAATAGTAGAACTGCCTATAAAAAGAAAGGTTGATCTTGGGATCCTCTCTTTTGCTTTTATTTTCATTTGTCTTATTCACAAGAGGCAGTGAGATGCTCCTCCTGCTCCGCTCCAGCTGAAGACATTTCTGAGGATTGTTGAGAATGAGAATAAAAAAGGTAGCTACAAATGAATAGAGACAAATTATATTGTGTTGGAATAGTAATTTAATAGCTGTCGATTTGTGTTCCAAAACCATGCAATTTTGATGATATCAAAAAATGTTACAGTTAATTCAGCATTATGCTTACCCCTAGGCTTCCCATAAACTACAGGAGTAAAGAGCTCATTTGTTGTATAATTAGTTAATCATTCATTTACCAATTTAACAGAAAATCAACAGTATAGTGCCTAGGTTAAATTAAGTTGTATGCTGTGAAATTCAAATAATTCTTGGATTGGGAATTGTAATTAATTGAAGTGAATAAGATGTTGCTTATATTTTTGTAATCTCTACATTGGAGAAAATTACATTCCAAAGAGCTTTTTGTTTATTTGGAGATCAATAAATGTTAAACTGATAAGGGTTAATGTTGCAGGAATCAATTATATTATTGTCAGTCAGCTTTTTCACTGACATGGGATTCAAAATAAAATCATTGCCTGAGAATGTAGTGTTCCCAGAATACATAAATTGCACCTTCTAAGCAATTTTTCTGGACTCTCTCCTGCACACATGCTGTCGCACTGTATTAGCCAGAACCTGTCCTTAATAGTAGTTGCTGCTTCAGAGTGAAAGCAAATTAAATAGTTACATTTTAGTCATTAACACCAACTGCTTGCCGAAACAAACGAGAGCTACACGCATAGTTACAAATTTTAAATACAGTTTTGTGTTCAAACATTCTCTCGTGGCCATTTCAGAACAAAAGTGCTGTGAAGGAAAATAGCTATTGTGCAACTAATCTGCCAAAATAAAGCTGTGGATAGTTACAAACATTTCCACATTGACTTTCTATCAAAGGGCATATTTCTGCTGACAGTTGTCACATTTTGTTTAAAGCTGAGTTCAACAATAGTTGTTTTTCAAACCAATTATATGGCTTTACTTCAGGAGGTATTGCCTCTGATTTTCTGAGATGAGCAGTTTCAGAGGGGAGGAAATATGATGAGAAGACATTCAGTGAACTCCCGGATTCTGCCGTTACTTTTGGAATTTCCTGCTGGAGATGGTGATGTTTTAACATAAGAACAAAAGAAATTGGACCAGGATTAGACCGACAGTCCCTTTTGTCTGCCCTGCCATTCAATAACACCATGGCTGCACTCAACTCCACTTTACTCTCACATACCTGATTCTCTTCGTGCCCCCAAATCTATCAATCTGTCTTGAACATACTCATTAACCAAACACCCACAGTCATTAGGGGTAGAGAATTCCAACATCTCTATGTGAAAGAAATTCTGCTTATCTCATTCTTAAATGATTGATCCCTTATCCTGACACTATGTCAGGGGAAACATCCTCTCAGCATCTTCCCTATTAAGGCCTCTGGGAAAGTTATATGTTTGACTAAATAAACAAAGTACCATAAAATATACTGGGTGGGATTCTCCATTGACTGACCCCCAAATCAGGAACACGATTGGGCGGAGAATGGGTTCCGACGCAAAATTCGTGGTAGGCACCGATTTGATGAAATATCGCAATTCTCTGTCACCTTGACAGCGGCGTCAATGTGTTCCGGAATGCACATACTGTAAACACCATTTGCATATCATTAGCGGGCCTGACCCAGTATTCAATGGAGCCTCCACAATTCTCTGCCTCTGATGGGCCGAGTACCTGGCGGCGCGATTCACTTTTTCTTTAAAAAATCGTGAAACTGGCTGATGGGCGATAGAGAGGGGGTACGGAAAGTGTCCAACATGCCATTGTTTGCTGATAGTTTGCTACTGGTCGGGGGGCTTCTACTAGTGCCGGGGAAGTGGCCAGGAGGTGGGCTGTGGGATCGGGGTAGACGGGCACGGGCACCATTGCCGCAGCCTGCAAGGCAGCCACGCAGCTGTGTATGCCGCTGACAGCTCACAATGAATTTAGTGCCACGGGTCATATAGGTGTCGCCCCAGGCCACCCCCTAGGTGCCCTCTGGCTCCAGACGATCCATGAGCTGTATGGACATGCTCCAGCACAACCACTGCCATCTTGTTATCTTGTTGGCTAGGATGAGTGAGTGTGGGGATTGTAATGTGTATATGCGGCTGCAGCTTGTCAGCCTCCCGAGTGTCAACCACGGACCCAGCAAATCCCGCACATTTTTCATTGGAAGGGTAGATCCTTGATCCTTCATGGATTCCAGAGGGAATGATGAGAGGTGGAAAGGTGAGAGGTGCAATGATTTCTGGAGATGTTCTTGCTATGATTGGCAGAAGTGGAAGCAGGTGAGGGAGTCTCCCTGAGTAGGAAAATAAAGAATAGCCACTGAAGAAGGGTAGTATTATCAACCATATCAAAAAAGCTGCAGGGAGGATGAGAAACATGAGGCGTGATGATGTACCCACACTTTCACAGAGGCTATCATTTGTGACGTTGATGCCGTGGCATTGACAGAAACCTGATAGGTGACCTTCAAACGACAGGACTGTTATGACACAGGATGAGGCCATTTGGCCGACTGTATCTGCGCCAGCTCTCTAAATACCTTTCCCCCACCTTCTCCCCGTAATCCTGCATATTCTTCCTTTTCTGATAATAGTCTAAGTTCCTTTTGAATGTTGCAGTTGACCCTGCCTCTAACACACCATCAGGTAGTGTATTCGAGAACCCAACCACTCACTGTGTAAAGATGTTTATCCTACTGTCACTTTTGCTTCTTTTACTAATTACTTTAAGCCGATGCACCATTGTTCTCAATCCTTTCATGAAAGGCAATTGTTTCTCCCACTCTGTCCAGTTCCCTCATGATTTTGAATACATCTATCAAAGCTCATCTCGGCCTCCTCTTCTCCAATCAGAACGTTCCTAACTTCTCCAGTCTATCTTCATAGCTGAATTTGCTGATCCCTGGAACCGTTCTCGTGAATCTTTTCTGCACCCTCTCTACTGCCTTCATGCTCCATAAAATGGAGATGTGGAATGATGGCTGTGGGTTAAGGAGGTGACAAGTATCTCACACCATCTACAGTATTGCTGGAGAATAAAATCAGGGGAAATCACCTGACTGACCTGCTGAAGAGGATGGAAGCCAGTTTTCCATCCCAAAATAGATATCTCTAGTTTTCAAAAACAAGTCGTCCCTTCCTGCAATTAGCACAAGAATCCCCATGCACCTAATTAAAATATATGATACTCCCAATGCACCCAATTAAAATATACATAATGAGAACCAATGGTGCTACAGCTCAGAATTTCCGGTTATGCATTTGGACTGTCTGTTCCAGATACTTCGGTGGAAGTCAATCTTAGAAAATAGAGCATAGACACACTTGAGTTATGCAAGGGAGATAGCTGACTGTGAATTGCTCATTTATCTGCTGCTGCAGTGGCCTGGTGTTGGATACTTCTGCCAGAGTTCAATTTTTAAAGGCTATACTCTGTAATTCTCAAGCACAGTAATATTCTTACATGGCATTTCAGCTATTGTGAGCTCGTAGATATTTGATTTTCCAGAGACCGCCTGAAAGTACAAGATTTCAAGTTTTAAGACATTTATTGTAACAAATTACAAGCAACATTATCAAAATACAGTCAAGGGAGAACCTATGTCCTAAATTACAGAAAATAAATTCTCCATTTGGCCGTTACGTAGTCTTAGACTTAGGCTTCATTCCATTGGATCCATGCGGCACAATAGGCAGCAAGGTTTACAATCTATATAAATGATCTGCAAGCAGAGACTGAGTGTAACATGGCAAAATTTGTGGATGAAATTTCGATGGGAAAGCAGACAGTGAAGAGGAGATAAACATTTTACAGGTGGATATAGTCAGACTAGGACATTGGGCAAAAGTTTGGCAGATGTAGTTTAATGTAGGTAAGTGTGAGGTTATCCATTTTGGCTGAAAAAATAAAAGGCAAGTTATTATCTAAATTGAAAGCAGATTCACAATGGGTCTGGGCAGACAGATTTGGGTGTCTTTGTTCATGAATTGCAGAAAGTCGGTTTGCAGGTACAGCATGTAATTAAAAAGGCAAATGGAATGTTAGTGTTTATTGCAAAAGGACCGGAGTCTAAAAGTAGAGAAGTGTTGTTGCAATTGTGTACCACATACAACACTTGTATCTGGTATTATATAGACCAGGCATTTTTAAAAAGTGGGGGTCGCGACCCGCGGGTGGGTGTCGGGAGGATCGCCGAGCCGTCCATCGTGGCATTCCTGATTGCGGAACTCCCGCACAACAGCTGCAGCAGCTGGCTTCTAACAATTCCGGCTGCGAGTGGCTTTAAAAATGGCGGCTGCGACCAACTAAAAAAATGCGGGAGCACTTCGCATGCGTGCCCGCTCATCAATGCGCATGAGGCCTGGGAGTGTTCGGACCTGAACCTGGGGTCAAAGTGCGATCACGGCATGCCGACGGCTCACTGTGATGATCACCAATGATGAATAAGGCTATGACCTCAATCTGTTTTGCATTCCTCAACATTACTCAAATGATCTGGAGAGAGTCCAAATTCCTCATGGTTTAATCATGGACAAAACTGAACGTTTGGCAAGGTATATAATGAAAGCCATGGGAAATAATCACATCATCGTTGTCTGTGTACTGAAGGGTGGCTATAAGTTTTTTGCTGACCTTTTAAGCTATATTGAAGCACTGAATCAAAACAGTTACCAGTCAATCCCAATGATGGTGGACTTCATCTGCTTGAAGAGTTACTGTAATGATCAGTGAACAGGTGAGCTATTCAGAGTTTACCAACTGAGGTACTAAATCCACGCTTTCCTCCTCGAGAAATTGCCTTCCATGGCTGATTGATTTGCTGATGAAACTTGGATGCTGACTATCATCTTTTCAATTCTAAATTAACTGAACCTCAAATTTCAAGGGTAGAATGATGATTGCTTTTGGCACTGTGAAGAGATCGCAGCTTTCCAAAACTCATTGAGTGCAAAGCCAAAATTACTACATGTTCCCCACACTGCTGTGACACATCGAAGAAAATAGCATTAGTAAGGAAACTATAAATGGACTGGCAAACCTGACTCAAAATAAAGCTGACTGAACTTCTGCGCCTCAGCTTTGACAGCACATTCAAAACACTGCACAAGTCAATGAAACTGTCAGCATTCTGGAGTAGTGTCTCCGAGGAGTATCTGGAGCTGAGTAAAACAAGCATTTTGTTCCTTCAATGACCTCCATGTGTGAGATTGGATTTTCCATCCTCACAAAGATGAAAACGGCATGAAGGAACCGTCTGAATCCTGCACCCGATATGTGCATAGCCCTCCCCTCCTCTGAACCTGATTGGAGTGAGATCGTGAGGACCAAGCAGTTTTCTTCTCACATTAAAGCTAAGAGAAAATGGCAGGTCGCGAAAGTCAGCCGGCGTAAGTCACGAAGGTCAGGCAGCATGGGTCCGTTAGGTTGGCCGTTGGGTAAAGTGGATCCCTGGAAAAAAAGTTTGAAAAACACTGATATAGACCCCATCTGGAATATTGTGACCAGTTTTGGCCTCCTTATTTGAGGAAGGATGTGGTAGCATTGGAGGCAGTTCAGAGGAGGTTCACCAGATTGATTCCGGGGATGAAAGGGTTGATGTATGAGGAGAGATTAAACATTTTGGGCTTAGTTGGAGTTCAGAAGGATGAGAAGGAATCTGATGAGGTATATAAAATATTGAAAGGGATTGATAAAGTAAACGTAGGCCAAATGTTCTCTCTTGTAGGGTAATCTAGAATGAGAGGTCACGGATATAGGTTGAGAGACGGCAGATTTAGAACTGAAATGAGGAGGAGCTACTTATCGAAGAGGGTGGTGAATTTGTGGAACTCGCTGCCCCATAGCACGGTGGAATCGGAGTCATTAAATGGTTTCAAGCAGGAGATGGATATATTTCTGATTTTTTAAATGTGTTCAAGGGATATGGAGAACAGGTAGGGAATTGGCTTTGAGACCAGGAAGCAAACAGCCATGTTCTGATTGAATAGCATAGCTGGCTCGAAGGGTTGAATTGTCTACTTCTGCTCCTAATTCCTATGTACGATTTCACCACTGGCACTGGTCCATCCAAAGCCCTTGCACCCCAGTGCAGGTGGTGTTATTCTCTTGGAGGTCCTCCTTACATCTACTTCGCCAAACCTTCTTGAGCCAACTCCATCTTCTTCTGCCTAGCAGTGTCCATTTTACTGCCACTCAGGCAGCTCATATGCCTGCATCTGGCATCTCTCCCTCACGATGCTCCACAGGTGTATCTGTGATGCCCAAGTGATGCCCAAGATCTTACATAGGCAGTGCTGGCGAAAGGTATTCAACTGATGTGATACTTTTGCTGTTCTCTTCCATATCTTGCTGGGATGGATTACTAGGGACATAGCCTTGTTGATGGCACTGGACTCTCAGACTGTGTGGAGCTGCTGAAAAATCAATGCTATTTTGCAGGTTATTGAGTGAATGTTGAACTCGACGGGGTGAATCCTCCATTTCCCGCTGCCGGTATGGGGATTCAAGATTGGACGGATAATGGAGCATTTCCTGAAAAACAGGATCAGGGCGTGGAGCTCAACCCGCTGGAATGCTCCGATCTCCTGCTGGCAGTGAACAACCCACCCATGCCGGTGGCACCACGCAAAGTTGCGATTTGCATATATTTAAAGCTGATGAAGGGGCTGGAAGCCCGATTCTCCACCCCCCATTATGCTCCACCCCTCTCAGCCATCAATTATGCAGGCTTGATTTTCTGCAAGTATTTACAAGCTGGGCCCAGGCGCTATGGCCGTTGAAGGGCAACAAGGAGGTAAGAAAACCATTGAAACCTTTCAGGCTTGCTGGGGCATGGAAGCCTGGACCTCATGGAGTAACAGGGAATGATTTGGTGGTAAGTGTGCGGATTCGTGTGGTCCTCCTCAGGATCAGGGTACCCTGGCTGAGACCCCTATTTCTCCATCAACCTACCCCCTAGCTGAAACATACAGGCTCATGGCTGTTGAGACTGTTAACTGCTCACAGAACTCTGTAAATACTCTGAGGGCTACTGGTCATGTGGCAACCCACCCATATGGAAACCCTCATATCCCAGCAGTACCATCAAAGGGATAGGCATGGCTGCGCTCAATCGCTGGCCCACCACATTCCTCAGTGTAATCCTTAGAAACACAGCCCCACAGCAGAGGAAGCAAGGGATTTGCAGAGCTCACCCCAAATGAAGGAGATATGCACCAGTGCCGCTGGAGCCCTTCCTGGCATATCTTCATTTTCAGAGTAAAAGTCTCACGAGTGACACTCTCAGCCTTCCCACCCCTAAGGATCACGAGCTGTCTCCAAGCCTTATCTGTCCATTGCGCCTCTGATCCGATCCATCCCATCCCCGGCCAGGAAATATGACCAGCTCCCTGTCACAATCTGTGTGTAAATTTCAGGCTCCACATCACACTGCAGCTAACGTCACTGTAAATGCACTCATTCCTCGCTCATTCCCACCTGTAGGACCTGCCCACACACCAGTCTTATGGCTTTTGGCACGCCTGAACAGTGTGAACGACTCCACCATACAACCAGTTTCCACCCTTGTGTTCGGGAGCACAAGGCTCACCTGGTGAGGAGATCACAGTCGACAGCACTGGAGAAACAGAACCGGAGCCACTGAGTCTATCGCTAATGTCAGTTGCGGCATAGGGTTGCCACAATGCTGGTTGATCAACTTTCCTGTCTCCATTCATATCAACCATCAGGTTTGGAATTGACAGGTGGTTTTGTAGCTGACTGCCCTTTCTGACATTGACTCTTCCCAATGTTCTGGGCTGAGAACCAGCCCATGCTGGCTTGCCTATACCGATGGCTGTGCTCTTCTATTGTCCGGAAGGCATGGAGTCGCACGCAAACCCAAAATATTCTGGCTCAGAGGTAGGGGTGCTGCTGCCTGAGGCACAAGGGCCTTTAACTATGCAAATGAGCAGAGCTCACAAAATGCTGCACAATTCGCCTCTGGCAAACTTTAGCAACTTCAATTCAGGATTCATTGGCACAACTTAGACTGTAGAAATTTGGGAAATTGAATATTTCTTATCTTGGCAAACATCCACAATATCCTAAGTGACAATGCGCCTCCTCAGCACCTGGCACAGAAACACCCAAGGAAATTTTTACCCGATGTAACCAGCATCCTCCTGCAATCCCTGATTTAACAGGAAATGGAAAGAACCACTTTTTGTGAAGCCATCTGGCCACTCCCCAGAAAAGGAAGACTGTCAGCCTAAAAATGTTTTTGGTATCTGAAAAGGAATTGTAATATCCCGCACAGGACCAACATAGTGGGAATGTTGTCTTCCCCGTGCACCTTGCATAGTCCATCTCCCCCCCTTAATCCTTTGGGGCAGCACGGTAGCATTGTGGATAGCACAATCGCTTCACAGCTCCAGGGTCCCAGGCTCAATTCCGACTTGGGCCACTGTCTGTGTGGAGTCTGCACATCCTCCCCGTGTGTGCGTGGGTTTCCTCAGGGTGCTCCGGTTTCCTCCCACTGTCCAAAGATGTGCAGGTCAGGTGGATTGGCCATGATAAATTGCCCTTAGTGTCCAAAATTGCCCTTAGTGTTGGGTGGGGATAGGGTGGAGGTGTTAACGTTGGGTAGGGTGCTCTTTCCTGGAGCCGGTGCAGACTCGATGGGCCGAATGGCTTCCTTCTGTACTGTAAATTCTATGATCTTAAGGGCGGGATAGCTCAATTAACCAATGCATATAAGATCGGCCAGTAAGGTACCGGCCAGAGAGAGGAGCCCAGTAGGGGTCTACTGGGTGTGTATATATCATTTGTGTAAACAAAACTCTGTTCTTATTTTACTCAGTGTGGACTCCCTGTGTCCTTATTAAACACAATATTTTCCTAATTCCAAATCTATTGCTGCGTGCCCTTGCTCAGGCCCTGTGGGCAAAGTGAGGATTTGCCCTGAGGTTGTTTTCAATACGACACTGAATTGCCATCTGACAGTGTTGTCAGTACACAATGGGGAGGTGTCTCATTTAAATCAAATGGTCTGTTCATGGCAAACTCAAGCACAAAGCATCCTTTGACATGCCTCAACCTTCCCTCCTGTGGTAGTGACCACTGTTTGTATAATACGTGTATTAGAGGTAATATGGTAAGGCTCCTGTACTACAGGTACGGGGGTAGATCCCTGCCTGCTGGTTCCGCCCAGTAGGCAGTGTATAAATGTGTGTGCACACTGAGCTGCTACCATTTCTAGTAGCAGCTGCAGGAGGCAACACGGGCGCGATTCTCCCATATGGGGAGAAATCGTAAGGCTGGCGTCAAATCCGGGCGGGTTTGACGCCAGCCCCCCCCCTTCCCGACCGGGAACCGATTCTGGTCCCCGGTCGGGGCTAGCATCCCGACGCCGTAAACTCCGGCATCGTGGGCTTAACGAATTTCGTTAAGCCCGCTTGCCAGAGTTAGCGCCGGCTGACACGTCATATGATGTCAGCCGCGCATGCGCGGATTGGAAGACTCCAACCCGCGCATGCGCGGATGACGTCATCGCGCATTTGCGCGAAACCCGCGCATGCGCGGGCCGGGATGCCCCTCAGCCGCCCCGCGAATGGATACTGCGGGACGGCGGAAGGACAAAGAGTGCGCCGGCAACTTCGGTGGCTACAAAAGCTGTGGACTGAATGAGTGGGCGGGCCTTGTCTGCATAGTTAGGGACCCGCTGGGTATAATAGGAGAAAAACCCCAGGCATCGTTTCAGGGCCTTGGGGCAGTGGGAGTTCCATGAGGGGGCGCATGCAGTCGGGGTCGGGCCCTAGAACTCCATTTTGCACCACATAGCCAAGGATGCCTGAGTGGTTGGTGCTGAACACGCACTTCTCCTTGTTATACGTGAGGTTCAGGAGTTTGACGGTTTGGAGAAATTTGAAAAGGTTAACATCGTGGTCCTGTTGGTCGTGGCCGCAGATGGTAACTTTATCTAGGTATTGGGGGGATTCAAACATATCGATTGGGAAGAGACCCAATCGATTCCCAGCAGGAAAAGGGTCCGCCCAAAAGGGCGGGAAGCCCTGGGACCTATAAAAGACAGGTCCCACACATAGTTTGTTCTTCTTAACCAGCCCTCCTCTCTGGACCAGCACCTCGACCAGCTTTTGCCAAAGAAGACCCTGACCGAGAGAGAGGAGAGGTTTCGGAAAACACCCGGCAGCAAGTAAGTGTCTCACAACGATCGCTACCAGAGATAGACACTCCTGACCCCTTTTTAACCTGTACCAACCTGAAGTCTGCAGACCAGAGCAGAGCAAGAGGCCTTGTCCCTGATCCGGCAGTTCCCTTTGAGATAAGTATTGGTTTATTTAGTGGTAGGAATAATTTAATCCTCTTAGCGTGTGCATGGGTAGTATTATAATTGTATTATAATAAACTCAGTTGTTTGAACTTACTAATTGGTGTATGGTTTTATTTGAGTTTGACCTTGAAACTTGTGGCGGTATCTTAACGATACCTGGCGACTCCAGAACTAAGTAACGAAACAGAGCCAAATCGAGTGTTAAGCACACTCACCCAGAACGAGCAACACTTCTCCCCGGACGGCTGAGGCCCGCCAGGCCTTCAACCGCATCAAGGCCAACATTGCTAAGGCCACGATGCACACGGTCGACGAAACCCTCCCTTTTCAGGTCGATAGCGATGCATTGGACATCGCTCTGGCTGCCACCCTCAATCAGGCAGGCAGACCCATGGCATTCTTTTCCCGCGCCCTCCATGCCTCCGAAATTCGGTACTACTCTGTCGAAAAGGAGGCCCAAGCAATCGTAGAAGCTGTGCGGCATTGGAGGCATTACCTGGCTGGCAGGAGATTCACTCTCCTCACTGACCAATGGTCGGTTGCCTTCTTGTTTAATAATACGCAGCGGGGCAAGATCAAAAATGATAAAATCTTAAGGTGGAGGATTGAGCTCTCCACCTACAATTACGAGATTTTGTATCGCCCCGGTAAGCTCAATGAGCCACCTGATGCACTATCCCGAGGTACATGTGCCAGCGCACAAGTGGACCGACTTCAGGCCCTACACAATGGCCTCTGTCACGCAGGGGTCACCTGGTTCTTTCACTTCATGAAGGCCCGCAACTCCATTGCGGAGGTCACCAGAGACTGCCAGGTCTGCACTGCGTGCAAGCCGCACTTCTACCGGCCAGACAGAGCGCAACTGGTGAAGGCTTCCCGCCCCTTTCCTCCACCGACCGAAACACGTACTTCCTGAACATGGTCGATGAATACTCCAGATTCCCGTTCGCCATCCCATGCAAATATGACGTCTGCTATGGTCAGTAAAGCACTCAACATCATCTTCGCCCGGTTTGGTTTCCCCGCTTACGTCCACAGCGACCGGGGATCCTTCTTTATGAGTGATGAGCTGCATCGGTTCCTGCTCAGCAAGGGCATTGCCTCAAGCAGGACAACCAGCTACAACCCCCCGGGGAAACGGGCAGGTGGAGAGGGCGAATGGGATGGTCTGGAAGGCTGTCCTGCTGGCCCTGCCATCTAAAAATCTCCTGGTCTCCCACTGGCAGGTGGTCCTCCCCGATGCGCTCCACTCCATCCGATCGCTACTTTGCACTGCAACTAATGAAACCCCCCATGAACGTCTCCTTGCCTTCCCTAGGACGTCCACCTCCGGGGTTTCGCTCCCAACGTGGATGGCAGCTCCAGGACCCGTCCTCCTCCGCAAACATGTGGGACTCCACAAGGCGGACCCGTTGTTCGAGAGGGTACAGCTGCTGCATGCAAACCTGCAGTATGCCTACGTGGCGTACCCCGACGGCCACCAGGACAGTCTCCCACAGGGGGGGACAGTCTCCCACAGGGACCTGGCACCAGCTGGATCCCCACCCACGACCCCACACCACTCGGCACCCCCCCTCCGATTTCCCCAGCGCCATCTACCCTCCCCCCAGCGCACCTCACTACACCCCCCGCCCCAGGACAATCCGTCCTCCCATTGGTTCCACCCGGGGATGAAGACGAAGACAACATGCTCCCGGAGTCGCCTGCCTGTATCATGACAGGGACTGCGGCGCTCTCAGCGGAGGAGCATAGCACCCGACCGGCTAAACTTGTGAATTTTTCAAAAGACAGTAAACTTTAAATTCTCACATACTTGTAAATAGTTTTTTTCCACCACCCCCGCTGGACTCTTTTTTTTAAACAGGGGGTCAATGTGGTAGTCACCACTGTTTGTATAATACGTGTATTAGAGGTAATACGGTAAGGCTCCTGTACTACAGGTACGGGGGTAGATCCCTGCCTGCTGGCTCTGCCCAGTAGGCGGAGTATAAATGTGTGGGCTCTCCGAGCTGCAGCCATTTCTAGTAGCAGCTGCAGGAGGCAACACATCTCTGCTTAATAAAGCCTCGATTACTCTCTACTCTCGTCTCGTCGTAATTGATAGTGCATCACGACACCCCCGCCCCCCCCTCCCACCAAAACTAATGCTGTAAATCTCCGTTGATTCCAGAAGGGACAGAATCTGAGCCAGGATTTGCAATCACCTGTGGAGTAGTGGTTGGGCATTTGAAATCATCATGTTCCTGGCCTGGATGCCAGAATCCCAACTCGGCCAGCTGCAGTGAAGTTTTCAAAGAACTGCGGGCCGGAGAGGTGGAGGAGCTGGGAACCTGCTCATCTCCAATTAACAGTTTTAAAAGCTCCTTGAGGAACCTATTAATGGACTAGGGAATGCCAGAAATTGATTTTCAAATTGTGTGTCATCCAATCTGAACAGTCTGGTGCACACTAATGCATCGGTGTAGGGTTCAATACAAAGAGAGATTAAGTAATTATTTAATATGACAGGAAATGTTTGGCACCAGGGGATTTTGTACCAGATTGGGTTCAGTGCCTTCATTTGGCCGTTTGACCACTTGTGTGTCATGCAGCTGCTTGCCCTCCAAAGTGCTGTCTCCTCTCCTCTGTAAGACAGCAACAGACCCAATCCTGACTGCTGTCTGTCTTTGTCATTCATGCTCTGCAAGTAGTTCCCACCTTTTGCCACTATCAGCACCCTTCTTAGCCTCAATCACCTCATTTACATTTGTTTTGTCTTCTGTCCTCGACATCTTTGTCCATCTCCACCTAGCGCTAGCCGTCTATCCAGCCCCACCGCTCAATATTCACCCTCCCCACAGTATAAATCTGACCCCATTTCCAGTTCCCTCTCGCTTTGACAAAGAGTCATCCAGACTCAAAACATTAGCTCCTTTTTCTCTCCACAGATGCTGTCAGACCTGCTGAGGTTGTGCAATCGTTTCTGTTATTGTTTCAGATTCCACAACCGCAGTAATTTGCTTTTACCCCATATTTTGGTAATGCTTGGCACCACTACTTTTTTTTAAAATAATTTTTATTGAAAGTTTTACAAAATATAAACATCACAACAATATTAACAAAACAGCCGCGATAACAACCCAAGAACAACACCCACCCAACTTCAAAAGCAACTACAAACACAAGAAAAAACAAAAGAACCCCCAAACAACAAAAGGGAAAGAGATAACACCCGTACATCCCACAAACCCATGTACACAGTTCTCCCTCCCACCGAACCAAACCCCCCACTCTCCCTCCCTCCCCTTCCCCCCCCCCCCCCCCCAACCCCCGGGTTGCTGCTGCTGTCGGCCTATTTCCCTACCGTTCCGCCAAGAAGTCCAGGAAAGGCTGCCACCACCTAAAGAACTCTTGTACTGATCCCCTCAGGGCAAATTTCACCTTCTCCAATTTAATGAACCCCGCCATATCATTGATCCAGGCCTCCACGCTTGGGGGCCTCGCAACCTTCCATTAGAGCAAGATCCTCCACCGGGCTACTAGGGACGCAAAGGCCAGAACACCAGCCTCTTTCACCTCCTGTACTCCCGGCTCCACTGCAAGCCCAAAAATTGCGAGTCCCCAGCCTGGCTTGACCCTGGATCCCACCACCCTCGACACCGTCCTTGCTACCCCCTTCCAAAACTCCCCCAGCACTGGGCACACCCAAAAAATATGGGCATGGTTCGCTGGGCCCCCTGAGCACCTAGCACACCTGTCCTCGCCCCTGAAAAACCTACTCATCCTCGTCCCAGTCATGTGGGCCCGATGCAGCACCTTGAACTGTATGAGGCTAAGCCTCGCACAGGAAGAGAAGGAATTTACTCTCTCCAGGGCATCCGCCCACGTCCCCTCCTCAATCTCCTCACCCAGCTCCTCTTCCCATTTACCCTTCAGTTCCTCCACCGAGGCCTCATCTACCTCCTGCATTATCCGGTATATGTCCAAAATCCTCCCTCCTCCAACCCACACCCCCGAGAGCACCCTGTCCCGCACCCCACGTGGGGGCAGCAAGGAGAACCCCTCCACCCGCCGCCTGGCAAACGCCCGCACCTGCATGTACCTAAACATGTTCTCCGGGGGGAGCCCAAACCTCCCCTCTCTGGCACCACTACTTGGCTGCCAAGCTCACTGCCGTCCCATTTACATGTGAAGATTGTATTGGGTGAGCGATGTAAATGTGTTTTTGGGTTGGAACCTGGAATTTATCTGGGCACTAGTTCCTGACCCCAAATTGAAAATCAAACCCCTGGAAGGTTGGAAAAATGGAAGTCCAATTTTTGGTGTGTATTCCTGAGGTTAGAGTCAATGGCATGTAAGTATGGAATTGAATATGGTGCCAATGTGATTCAAAGCTTGTTGTGTATATCAATTCTATGTCCACTATACTATATCTCAGAGGCAGAAAAGAAATGATGCCGCAACATTATCAAAAACTTGGGTTAAAAGCTATGCAGACTAATAAACTGAATCTCCAACTAATGGACAACTTTAATCCTACCTGCTTGTCATTAGAATGTCCTGAGTTCCGTATCTGCTCTGGAGCTACCTGGATCCTGAAGTCCATGTTTTTAATCTACTCTTTGAAGCAGAGAGCAAGGATATCCAACAAATATGACAGCATCCTTCTTTATGTAATTGGGATCCAAATATAGTTTAACTGAAGCTTCAGCAAGAAACCACTGTGGCTGTTCGGGTGCCAGGACAGAAGCAAATCAATCCCAGAAAGGTTGTACCACCGATTTCCCCCCCCCCCAAACCTTAGGCATTAAGAAGTATCCCAGGGGGCCAGGTAGGGAGCTTAAACTGAAACGCTGGTTTCCCAAACTTAGAACAAATCACTGTGGTGTCTGGCCCCTTTAAGGGGTGATCGGCCGATTTGGTCACATGACCCGCAAAAACACCAATCGGGACCAGGGTGGGTGTTCACCCTAGTGAGTGTGGGATTTTGCCTCAGATTGATATGGATGCAAACTGGCTGCCACAAAATTGCAAGATTCTGTTGTAAATAAATGTTAGCTGTTTAATAACTAGCAGGTGAGCCAAAGTTATTACATTAGTGACGAGGATAAAGCAGAGGATGGGTATTCCAAGACTGTGAGTACAGGACTCATAACAGGAAAAATGTCTCTATTCAGTCGATTAGATCCCTCTGATGCCTTACTTGAGGATTGGAAACAGTATATAGAACACCTACATGATTATTTTTATGGCCAATGGAATAGAGGAGGAAGAGAAGAAGAAGACGACTATTAAGAACATGAGGGACCCAGACTTACACTCTAATTCACAGTCTTACAGCCTTGAATACACCGATTTTAGTTCATTCACAGAGTTAATGGATTTAATTGAATCATAGAATCATCGAATTTACAGTGTAGAAGGAGGCCATTCGGTCCATCGAGTCTGCACCAGCCCTTGGAAAGAGCACCCTACTTAAGCCCACACCTCCACCCTATCCCGTAACCCAGTAACCCCACCTAACCTTTTTAGACACTAAGGGCAATATGGCATGGCCAATCGTCCTAACCTGGATGTCTGGACTTTGGGAGGAAACTGGAGCACTCGGAGGAAACCTACGCAGACACGGTGAGAGCGTGCAGACTCCTCACAGATAGTGACTCAAGCCGGCAATCAAACCTGGGACCCTGGAGCTGTGAAGCAACTGTGCTAACCACTGTGCTACCATGCCACCCATTTGGTGAAGCCACACTATCACTCAACGCCATCGGTCATCCTGCAGCGTTTTAAGTTTAATTCCACAGGGAGAAACCCAGCAGAGACCATTGCAATGTATATTATGAAGCTAAGGCAAATTGCAGAGCACTGCGACTTGAACAATATGCTGAGAGACCGCTTTGCTTTTAGAGTCAACAGTGAGGCCATCAGAGAAAGCGGTTAGTGGAGACAAATATCAATTTAAAAAAGGTGCTTGAGATGGCACTAGCAGTGTAAAGTGCTGAGAATGGCCCACAGAAGCTTCAAAGTGCGCAGAATGGCAGCGTGATTCATCAGTTAGGGCAGGAAGTTGCAGTCAGCATTGGTGCCAAAGATTAAGACGCTAGTTTTAAATGGTTAGTAAATCTAGCAGCAAGCAGAGTCAGAAGATTTAGGGGACTGAATGCAACACCAAGGGTCAAAGCAGAGTGTTACTGGTGCAGAGGTGATCACTCCCCAGAAGCTTGCAGATTTATGGAAACAGAAAGCTATTTATGCTACAGGAAGGGGCACTTGAGGCACCAGTGTGAGACCAAGTCAAGCCTGCTCAGGATTAAAGGCAGTCGCACATCACAAGTACACAGTGTAGAAGATTTCCCTATAAATGATTTGAATGTTCATTTACTGAACAATGTGAAAGCGGGCAAGGTAGCCCCCATCATAGTAGTGTTTTTGGTTACTGGTAAACCTATAGAGATGGAAATAGACACAGGAGTGTCCGTTACCGTAATAGGGGAACACACGTACAGGTTCTTACGAGAAGGGGTTCAACTTTTGGGGTAAGGAATATATCAGTAAAATTGGTGACCTACAGTAGAGAGGCCATCAAGACCATAGGTATTACCACTGTACCAGTGAGATTTCAGCAGCAATCTGCCCAGCTCAGGCTGAGGACCAAGTCTACTGGGCCACGACTGGCTCAAAGAAATTAAATTAAACTGGACAGTATATTTTCTCAGGAAAGAAGGAGGCCTCCTGGAATTATTAAAGAAGTCCGAAGATAGATTTTACAATGAGCTAGAGGAAATTCAAGGCCTGCAGATGAAGATCTACATAGACCCATGGTTTTTCAGGGCCAGACCCCTGCCCTATGTCTCGTATAATAGGTGGAGATGGAATTGAAAAGGTTAAAAAAATTGGGAATCATCCAGCTAGTCCAGTTTGCAGAATGGGTAGCCTCCATAGTCCCTGCAATAAAAACAGACAAGACCGTCCGCATCTGTGAGGACAGTGAATCAGGCTGCCAAGCTGGACAAGTACCCCATTCCAAAGATAGAAGATTTGTATGCAAAACAGATCAGAGGCCAATCTTATAGGGGATGGGACGTTTCGGCGTGGCCAGTTCGGCGTAGCCGATTGGAATGGGACGTTTCGGCATGGCCGATTCGGCGGAGGAGTTTTTCGGCGGAGGGACGTCAAATTAGTTATAGTCGCAAAATGTTTGTGCAGCCCATTTCTTGTATCTTTTCCTTCCAGCCGCCTCAGATATCGTGTTTGTGCACCAAACCGGGTCTGACTTTACACAGCCGGTGTTACTGAAGATATCGTGTTTGTGCACCAAACTGGGTCTGACTTTACACAGCCGGTGTTACTGAAGATATTGTGACTTTACACAATGTGTTAAGTCAGACAGCAGTGTAGATCACTGGGCAGCTGCTTCAATACTTTCAGTAACACCGGCTTTCTTTAAGAGGCCCGGCTTGGTGCACAAACACGATATCTTCAGTAACACCGGCTGTGTAAAGTCAGACAGCAGTGTAGATCACTGGCGAACTGGTTTAATGTTGGTGCCTTTCTTTAAGAGACCCGGTTTGGTGCACAAACACGATATCTGAGGCGGCTGGAAGGAAAAGATACAAGAAATGGGCTGCACAAACATTTTGCGACTATAACTAATTTGACGCCGAAACGTCCCTCCGCCGAAAAATTCCTCCGTCGAATCGGCTACGCCGAACTGGCCATACCGAATCGGCCACGCCGAACTGGCCACGCCGAAACGTACCAAACCCAATCTTATACGAGGTTAGACATGAGTCATGCTTATCAGCAGAATCAGTTGTGTTACAATTAACGCACACAAATGTTTGTTTCAGTATATGAGCCTGTCTTTTGTCATGTCGTCAGCTTGTGCCATATTTCAAAGAAAGATGGAAAGTTTGTTGCAAGGATTGCTACATGTAATAGTATACCTGGATGATGTTTTAATCAGGGGTCAACAGAAGCCGAACACCTAGATAAGAGGTGCGAAGAAGATTTCAAGAGGCTGGAGTTCACCTCAAGATGGAGGAATGTACTTTTCAGGCCAATGAAGTGGCTTACCTGGGTTACCGGGTAGATGCATATGGGTTGCACCTCATGGAAGTCCAGCTTAGCACAATAAAGGAGGAACCGGCCCCAGAAACACACCTGAGATTAAGCCCTTCTTAGGAATGTTGAATTATTATAGGCATTTTCTGCTGAATTGTTGGCCTACATCCATGTGTTCCTAAACAATAATAATAATAATATCGCTCATTGTCACAAGCCGGCTTCAATGAAGTTACTGGCAAAAGCCCCTAGTCACCACATTCCGGAGCCTGTTCAGGGAGGCTGGTACTGGAATTGAACCCGCGCTGCTGACATTGTTCTGCATTACAAGCCACTGCCTAGCCCACTGTACTAAACCAGCCCCACCAGTGGTGGTTTTGGAAGACACTTCAGAGAGAAGCTTTGAACAAGGTAAAGCAGTCATTACATTCATCTTGCTTATTGGTGAACTTCGACCTATCCAGAAAATGAGTGTTAACTTGTGATGCCTCTCCTTATGGCATCGGCGCAGTTTTGTCTCAGATAATGAATGGTGGGTCTGAAAGATCTATAGGATATTTCTCCAGAACCCTCTCAGAGGCCGAAAAAGGCTATTCCCAATTGAAAAAGAACTTTTGGCTTTCACTTATGGAGTAAAGAAGTTCCACCAGTATGTGTATGGAAGACATTTTACCATTGTCACAGACCGCAAACCACTTTAGGTCTTTTTAAGGAAGGCAGGGTTATTCCACCAATCGCATCAGCAAGGATTCAGTGTTGGGCATTAATCTTATCCACCAACAAGTATACATTCCAACCCCATCTGGAACGCAGGTAGCAAATACGGATATACTGAGTTGCCGACCATTACCTGAAGGGTAGCAACCTGCACCTCCCTCCCTTGTAACCAGAAATTGTAATAGCGCTAAACCTCTTGGGAAAGTTGTTAGTTTCAGCGCAGCAAATCAAGTATTGGACCAGCAGAGACCCGCTATTGTCCAAAGTGAAGTACAAAATATTAACAGGATGGACCAACGAGCCAGTGTCTGAATAGATGAAGATATACTGTATTCGGAAAGATGAATTAGGTTGTGAAGACCGGATCTTTGTGGAACAAGAATAGTTGTTCCTGTACCAGGAAGGGAATTGCCCTTGGCTGAATTATGTAGTGCTCAACCCGGTGTGCGAAAACTGAAGATGCTCGTGAGGTGTTTTGTTTGGTGGCCTGATATTTTTGCCGATGTTGAGAGGTTAGTAAAGCACTGCGGTTAGTGCCAACCGAAGCTGCCTGCTGCAGCCCCTTTGAAGCAGTTGAGCCTCCTTCATTAAATGTTTTTAAGATAAAGATAGATAGTCTTTTGAAGAATAAAGGGATTAAGGGTTATGGTGTTCGGGCCGGAAAGTGGAGCTGAGTCCACAAAAGATCAGCCATGATCTCATTGAATGGCGGAGCAGGCTCGAGGGGCCAGATGGCCTACTCCTGCTCCTATTTCTTATGTTGTGGGGGTGAGACCCACACAGACACGGGGAGAATGTTCAAACTCCACATGGACAGTGACCCGGAGCCGGGATTGAACCCGGGTCATCGTCGCCGTGAGGCAGCAACACTGGGCACTGCGCCACTGTGCCGCCAACATGTTCAGGACATCTTAATAATTGATTCACTTGTATCCCCACGTCTCATTGGATCATCACTGTTTCTAGCTTTTTATCATTTATAAAGTACACTACCATAAGAAAATGGTCGTCTCAATAATAAGTAACTAGTTTTGAAAATATTATGAAGTTGCGAGAAGTAATCATTTAAAAATAAATGCTGATCCTGTGGCTTCTTAAGTATAGTTTTCTGTGGTTTACTGTAACACTGACTGCAACAGGGACTGTAGTAAGTTTATTTGACTAACTGCATCTATTATAAAAAACTTAGAGTGGGGGGGTGATTTTCCATGTCCCCCCCACTGTAGACCGCCTGCGGGATCATCAGGTCCCACCGCTGGAATAACCTGCTGGTGAGAATGGCCAGAAACATCCACCCCCAAGTGCTTCGCTAGAGATTCCAGGGGAATCTGGCCCGCTTCTGCCACGTGACACTAAACCTGACCCCATCATCTCATAGTCACGTGACGACCCGGCCTACATTAACAATGACGTTTCTGGCTGGATTCTCTAAAAATGCGGCTGTGCAAGTATTGACACCGATGTAAACACCGGAGTGTTTCATGACGACGTCAACGGGCCTGTTGGCTCAGCAATACTGTAGTCCACAGGGGGACATAACGGTGCCGGAATGCTCCACGCTGCTTCAGCTGCCATCTGCGGCCCTGCACTGCTCGCCAAGGGTCCGCGCATGCGCGCGGCGGCCACTTGTGCGCCGGCGCTGCGCAATATGGCGGAGCTACACAAAGGGCCGCACGAAAGAAGGTAGGCCCCCTCAGATCGCGCGCGTGCTCGCTGATCGGTGGCCCCCGATTGCAGGCCTGACCGTCTTGGATGACATCCCCCCTGGAGACTGATTCCCCCACCAGGACGGCCACCGCAGCCGCGACGCCGAGCTCCCGCCAGGTGGAACCATACGTGAACCACGCCGGCGGGAACTTGGCCAGTCGACCGAGAAGAATTGCTGCGGGTGCTTCTTACAATGGCCCTCGACCAGCACCGCGTCAAACGCGCGCGACTGTCGCCGATTCTCCGGTCGTCAGAGAATTGCGTCCCATCGTCGGACCCGATCTCGGGTCTGAGACCCCATTCTTCGCCCCCATGCCGAGCGTCATTTTGACGCTGAGGCTCGGAGAATCCCGACCTCTATCTCCATCCCATGTTTGAAAGATAACAAAATACAACAGTCACTTACCCATTGTGTTCAAGAAGGAAGTTATCAAGGTCACACAGCGCCTTATGGCAAATGCTTTCTTTGAGACATTCCTGCGCCTGATAAGATGGTGCCTTATTCCCACTAAATTGAAGAGATATTCTAACAAAAGATAAACAATAAGGAGATGCTAGGGGAAGCAGATGCTGTCTACTTTCTGTATCTGTTCCTCAGTGATTGGACATTTGAATGGCACAGCACGATCGCATGAGTGATTGAAATGAGCTCCTGAGAAACATAAATGGGTAGTAACGAGGGAAAACCCACTTGGACAGAGGAAAGATTTTCAAAATGAATGCATTCAGGCTTCAGTCTCAGCTTTGGTTAGCTCAGGCAGACTGAAAATAGAAGAGATTGATATGTCTGACTTGATTTCATCTATCCTTTCATCTGATTCGGAACTGACAAACCATTTAATCTATCATGGTTGTATGTCTTTCCTGCCTATTTAACTTATGTATCTTATCTGAACTGATAAATTACTTCACAGCACAACGTGTGACCTTGGCACCTGTTGTGTACTATACTTGCAGGAGAAAAGAATGGAAAGGCTGAAGCACATGGGTTAAACGCAAAAATCAACAAAAGTATATTTGATGGCTGTTTCCTGTACAGAGGAGTGCTCTGGACGAAGATAAAGCCCGCAAAGCAGCCGGTGATGTCACAGACTATCATGAGACTAAACTCTTAAAGTGACCATGAAACGACAACCCACATATATAACATCCATCTGCCGTTACTTCTAAGGGTAAACACAACAAATAACTATAGATTTTTTATAGTCATTAAAACATTTCTACAAGGACAGGTATTAAAGCACACAATGGTAATATATTCACTCTGGTAAGACAAGCTGGTGGCTGTTTATTCCACACTGGGATTTGGTCATTCATAATCTTTGAGGTATTCTCAGGTTCTTCTGTGGGTGTCTCTACTTTGGAAGGCTGTATAGTCTCTTTTGCAGAAAGAAGACTTGTAGCAGCAGAGGGTTCTTTGGCAATCACTGATTCAGTGGATTGAACAAAAGTCGCAGTCACACAATCTGGTTGTATGGATGGTGTTTCCTCTTGAGATAGTACTGGTACACATGGTACTGGCACATTGATACTCACTGTTTTAACTCATTTTGCAGAATGTGGGTGCCGCTGGCTTAGCCAGCATTTATTGCCCATCCCTAGTTGCTCTTCAGAAGGTGGTGGTGAGCTGCCTCCTTGAACCTCTGCAGTTCAAGTGGTCTAGGTACACCCACCGCACTGTTTGGGATGGAGTTCCAGGGTTTTGATGCAGCAACAGTGAAGGACATAGAACATAGAACAGCACAGAACAGGCCCTTCGGCCCTCAATGTTGTGCCGAGCCATGATCACCCTACTCAAACCCACGTATCCACCCTATACCCATAACCCAACAACCCCCCCCCTTAACTTTACTTTTATTAGGACACTACGGGCAATTTAGCATGGCCAATCCACCTAACCCGCACATCTTTGGACTGTGGGAGGAAACCGGAGCACCCGGAGGAAACCCACGCACACAGGGGGAGGACGTGCAGACTCCACACAGACAGTGACCCAGCCGGGAATCGAACCTGGGACCCTGGAGCTGTGAAGCATTTATGCTAACCACCATGCTACCCTGCTGCCCCCGAAAGGAATGGTAATATATTTCCAAACTGGGATGGTGAGTGACATCGAAGGGAACCTCCAGGTGGTGGGCATTCCAGGTATCTGCTGCTCTTGTCTTTCTAGATGGTAGTGATCGTGGGTTTGGAAGTTGCTGCCTAAGGAAACTTTGCAAGTTACTGCAGTGTATTTTGTAGATGGTACACTCGATGGGACGAGTTTCCGACGGCGCAGGATACACGTGGTCTGAGTCCAATTCAAGAATGTTGCTGGCAACTTCTAGACAGCTGTACGGAGAGTTCCTGATCCACCCCCTTTCCCTCACCACTGAAAATAGCCTATTTATATGAGCAAAATAGTTTCCACCTCACAAGGTCTTGCATTGACTTGCAATAGATGCAGGTAGGAGTCATTAGCATGGTCAAATGGGCAGAAAAATGACTGATGGAAATTAATCCTGAAAAGTGTGAGGTGATACACTTTGCCGTACATCCTTTAAAAAGTACCTGGATGAGTACTTGGCATGCTTTCACATTCAAAGTTATGGGTCAAGTGCTGGCAAATGGAATTAGGTAGGCAGGTTAGGTGTTTTTCATGCATCATTGCAGACTCAATGGGCCGAAGAGTCTCTTCTATGCTGTAATATTCTGTAATTCTGTGATATTTCCTTTTGCATAATCAGTTTCGGGAGCTCCCCCTTTTTTACCTGGCAGTTCTCAAGTTAGGACATCTGAGGCTACATTGTCCTTTCTGTTATGGGGAGAGTCCTGACAATAGCAGGTGTGACAATCCACTTTGAGAAGCATCCAGATGGTTGGCCAACTTGCAGTTCCAAAAGTCAGGTGATCTGTGGCAGCCATTTTAAAAGATCAACAAAGGGTGCAATTCAACCACCACATTGCGCCCACAATGGACCTGGGTGCACCGGGTAAATAACGGAAAAGGCCAAAATCCATATTTGTACCGGCCGCAAACCA
Source organism: Scyliorhinus canicula (assembly GCF_902713615.1). Taxonomy (NCBI): domain Eukaryota; kingdom Metazoa; phylum Chordata; class Chondrichthyes; order Carcharhiniformes; family Scyliorhinidae; genus Scyliorhinus; species Scyliorhinus canicula. The sequence continues at coordinate 141,812,508 of NC_052153.1, read as the reverse complement.
GTTTGCAACTCACCCGGCCCGCTCCTAATGGCGAGTTCTGGATCTCATCCAAAAATGGCAAGAATATCATTCACCCTCATTTGCATTCATTTAATTCTCATTGGCAAGTTGAAAGCATGGACAATACCGGGAATTACTAGACTTGCTAACGTGAAATCACACGCGCATTGTTATAACTAATATTTTTTACATGAGAAGATGGCATGATAGCTTCTGAAGGGAAATGAGGAGGTGAGTAGCCATTTCCATTTTCCGGCATGCAGCTCAAGTGCATTGCTGCCCCAGTGCTCGGGGGAGAGTGGGGGACCCCTCAGGGGTTTAGGATTAATGAGGGCCTGAAGCGTTCCTGGTCGGAATCACTCTTGGGATTGGAGGGGGGGGGGGGGGGTAGTAGGGGGGGGGGGGGGGGGGAGGTGGTGAGAGGCTTTGCATCTGTGAGGCCTTTAAAGCCATCTTTAAATATTGTGGAGACTCATAACAGGGGCAAGCTGCAGCCTGTCTGTCCCACCAAACACTTCTAGGACAGGGCCTTGCTCTGCCTTCAATGCTGAAATTCAATTTCATTCTCTTTGACTTAAGCAGCATCTAGCTTCACAGAAGAAGGTTATTTCAAATGATGAATTAGCCTTGTTAGTTGTGAGAACATTTCACACTTCTCGACTCTGGTGCGCCTATTCCAGGGTACATTTGCCATGCCTCAGCTTTGAAACCTGAACACTGTGCCTGAACTCTAGAAGCATCAGCACCATAGAGTCAGCTGCCAACACTCAAACACTAAGATCAGGTCTTCAGCACATTGAATCTTCTTGTGACCAAATGGAAATAGTGTGGTTCGGGGGACGGGGGACACCAGAGTATGGTCTCCTTAATCTTCCCGGCAGAGGTCTGGGGTCCAGGGCTCCTGATGGGGCCGGGAGGGTGAGTGTGCAGAGCAAGGTTTCTCAGCACAACAGGCTAGCTGAATGGCACTCTGAGGGAAAGTGGGAGAGTCATGGCTGTGCTGGGGGGCAGGGCTTGTGGAATTTGAGGGTCCTGGAATGGAAGATCTAATGGATTTCAGTCTCTCTCCTCCATTTCCTTCTAGATTAAAACATGTATGCTGGTGTGGAGCCCTCGCCTTGCTGAACCACTAAAGCCACACCCACTCAAATAAAACCACAGAGACTGGCTCAGGTAGAGACTGAAATACAGTGTATAGAACATAGAACATAGAACAGTACAGCACAGAACAGTCCCTTCGGCCCTCGATGTTGTGCCGAACAATGATCACACCACTTAAACCCACGTAACCCGTATACCCGTAACCCAACAATCCCCCCATTAACCTTACACTACGGGCAATTTAGCATGGCCAATCCACCTAACCTGAACATCTTTGGACTGGTGGCCAAATAAACTGGCCCAAGAGGTTGTGCTCTACCCGGTAACAGGTAGTGATTGGATCTTGACCCACTAGGATACTTGTCAGAGTTCCAAGGTTTCAGTTTTGATTCTGGCAGCAAAAAGGAGCCAAGACATCTCTTTCCAACAAGTGCTAACTGTATTTAAAAGTGGATTGTGACCTGAGATAGTTCTGTTGTTCAGGGTCATTGTGTCACTGAATTAATCAGTATTGTTTAAGGGGTAATTGTAAGCTATTGTCTTGTGTGATGTTAAAGATATTTTAATACTGTGTTAGCAAATTAGTTTGTTTAATATACCGTATCACTATTTTGCGTGAAATCACTCTGGGAGTGAGGTATCCTTTCCTCACAGTCTTACAAAACTAAACTAAAATATTGGGGTTTCTGTCCAGTATCTCAGCCCCTGTTAGGGTCTGGCCCAGGATCATAGTAAGCTTCTCACCCAAATCAATTGCTGGGGAGGGTTAAAAATCCCCCTCCCACTACAAAAGCAAGGAGTGAATCATATTTTTAGATTTTGGTTGAGCTCCAAGAGTATTGTGCGTAATCTTGGATATTCCATTATGCAAAGGTTATTATGAATCGTCTCCATTTTTAGTACACCTTTGACAGAGTAAAACATCCCAAGTAACTTGACAGGAATGTTGTCAGACAAAAGTTTCAAATAAGTCTCGTGTAGGAATTAGGAAGGGTGATGAACAGCTTGATCAAAGAGGTAGGCTTTCAGGAGTTAAGCATCGTAAAGGGGGTGTGAGGTATAGGGGGATTGAAAGAAGAAAGTTTGTCGAGCCTTGGTTGTGAAAGCACAACCAGTAGGGAACTCAGGGGTGAATAAGGAATGGAAACAATGCTGTATAGATTCATTGCTACCAGAGTTGAGGAGTTAGCGTTAAGAAGGAAATTAATGTTTTTTCCATTGGAATTGGGAAGGTTATTCTGACAGAAAGTTCAAATTGATGAAGGAATATTATTGCATTGGTTTGCGACTCAGTTGTCAGAGAACAGAATCATAAGACAATCACAAAAAATGGCAGGGATTAGAAAAATTATCAACACAGAGGGAAATATGTGCTGTTCTTCCACTAGACATTGTTGAACCAGAATTTACAAGTACTTTAAAAAAATAATTCTAGTCACTTAATTTGTTTTATCAAAGTATATGGACTGGGAGCAAGAAAATGGAATTGGATGACATAGCTTATTTCGAGGAAAAAAAATCAATATCGACTTGATGATTCCAATAGAGTGTTACTGTGCTGTAACATTTTGTTTTATTTGCACTGGCAAATTTTGTTTTATTTTCTCTCCTACTGTGCTTGGAAACATTTGTCGCTATTCTATTGAAAGGATGTGAAATCAGAGTTATGAGAGATTGAACTTGAACTCAGTAGTGCCTTTGCAATTAGAATCAACTTGTATTTAGTTTACAATATTCTCAGCTGTAATCTTGGTATTTTATTCATCTGGTTCTGCACAAAAAGCTTCCCCATTTTTAAAATTAATTTACGGGATGTGGACGTCGCTGACTAGCATTTATTGCCCTTCAGAAGGTGGTGGTGAGCTGCTTTCTTGAACCACTGCAGTGTAGGTACATACTAAGGTGTAGGTACATCGACAGTGCTGTTAAGGTGGGAGTTCCAGGATTTTGAATCATCGACAGTGAAGGAGCACCGGTACATTCCCATGTCAGGATAGTGCGTGACTTGAGGGGAACATGCAGGTATTATCTGCTGCTCTTGTCCTTCCAGATGGTAGTAGCCATGGCTTTGGAAGGTGCTGTCGAAGGAACCTTGGTAAGTTACTGCAGTGCATCTTGTAAATGGGACACATGGCTGCCCGTGTTTGTCAGTGGTGGAGGGATTGAATGGTTATGGAAGGGGTAGCAATTAAGCAGGCTGCTTTGTCCTGGATGGTGTCCAACTTCTTGAATGTTGTTGGAACTTGACTCACCCAGGCAAGTGGAGAGTATCCCATTAAACCCCTGACTTGTGCCTTGTATTGAGGCACTCTGTAGGATTCCTAGCCTTTGAACTGCTCTGGGAGCCACAGTACGAATATGGCTGGTCCAGTTCAGTTTCTGATAAATGGGAACCACCAGGATATTGACTGTGGGGGATTCAGCGATGGTAATGCCATTTAATGTCAAGGGACAGTGTTTAGATCCTCTCTTGTAGGAGATGGTCATTGCTTGAAATTATGTGGCACGAATGAACTTTCCACTTGTCAGCCCAAGTCTGAACCTTTAGTCAGAGTCTATCAGGTAAGAAAGAAAGATTAGGGCTGTGGCCCTCCAGCTTCTTGACCAAACCAAAACTAAAAAACAGATTAAGACTTCCTGTCCCTGGCAGAACACTCTGGAATGGTCATAACCAATCAGAATAGGCTATCATCTAAGTGCCCGGCAAAGTAAACAGCTCATTGGCCAACAGCCAAGTCCATTAAGATGAGCCATCATATATGCCAGCACATCCTGCTTGATTCCTTTTTCTTAAAATTAAAGGTGGAGTCCATCTTAAAGGTGTAGGTCCCAGTAACTGTCAGCAGAGTTACCTATGCAGCGGAGAATCCAGCACCAGCCGGAAAAAGGGATTCACTGATACTCTGTCTGCATCAGGATTGATGTTCGCACCCCACGTCAGTGAGAAGATGCAAATGGGTCATTAAGACCCATTCACATCCTATTAATGGGCAGGGTACTATATTTTCTGGGCCCAAGCGATTCTCCAATCCTCTAGGCCGGGAATCAGGTGGGTGACAATTGGTGCAGTGCTTGACAAACGTGGCCCTGACATGGTGGGTCTCACACTGGGTCAAAAAGCTAACTTTTTAAGGGAGTAGTTTACAAAGTCCTTTGGAGGTCCACCCTCCCCCAACAATGCAAGGCCTGCCCACCCCAGCCCCACAGGACCCCCACCAGAGACCCCCACCAGAGACTCCCTAATTAGAGAGAACCCCACCAAAGACCCCCTAATAAGATAGACTTCACGAGAGACTCCTAATTAGAGAGACCAACACCAGAGACCCTCAATAAGAAGGGCACCCCCTAGTGACCCCTTAATTAGAGAGACCCCAACCAGAGACCCACCAATTAGAGAGACCTCCAGCAGAGACCCCCGAATTAGAGAGACCACCCAGAGAGCCCCATAAGAGAGACCCCCACCAGAGAACCCCAAGAAAGAGACCTTTGCCTGGATGCCTTCCATAAGAGAGAGCACTGCCTAGAAGCTAGAGAACAGTAGAGACACCTCAGATCTTTGATCTTCAAGCCTTTCATTAATTTATCTGTGAAATTACTTTCTCTCGGTTGTGATTGACAGCTTCCACACACACCCAGCTGTCTGCATTGTTTCATTCATCTTCCTTCATGCTTGAGTAGCTTAGAAGCACCCAGCTGTGAAGCTAACCAATTCAGTGCTTTCTGCAGATAAAAAGGGGTCTCTCTTCTGGGAGGCTTCCGGGCTGCTGCTCAGGTGTCCCAGGTGGTGCCACCATGTTCTGCCTGTTGCCCATTAGATGCGCGAGGGACAGGAAGGGGGGAGTCCGAGGTACTGTGATGTACCGACACCTTCCCTGCAGGAGTCACGGCATGCGCTCCATCACCTCCTCCTCCCTCGTGATGCCTGATGGTCCCCGGGCTACTCCATGGAACGGGGTTGCGAGCAGAGTTAACCCACGAGGCTCCCCGCTACCTGGCTCTGCCAGTCCTGGAGGCCCGCTGCCGTCTCGGCCAGGGTCTGCATTCTCGTGACCATGGCGCACAGGGAGTGGACCTTCTCCGTCTGTGACTGCGCCAAGTCACACTGTGACTATGCCACCACATCAGCCAGTGACTACACCATCATCCTCAGGCACTGGGCCACCTCCTCTGTCTGTGCCACATTGGCCAGCGCCTGAGCAATGCTGTCAATGCAGTCAGCCACGGCCCTCTGTGACTGGACCACGCTCAGGACCAATGCTGCAATGTTTATGTGGCTCCAGCACATGGCTGATTGTGATAGGGCAGCCCTAGGGCAGCACGGTGGCCTAGTGGTTAGCACAACCGCCTCACGGCGCTGACGTCCCAGGTTCGATCCTGGCTCTGGGTCACTGTCCGTGTGGAGTTTGCACATTCTCCCTGTGTCTGTGTGGGTTTCGCCCCCACAACCCAAAAATGTGCAGAGTAGGTGGATTGGCCACGCTAAATTGCCCCTTAATTGGAAAAAATAATTGGGTAATCTAAATGTTAAAAAAAAAAGTGATAGGGCAGCCCTGACCTGGGCCTTGCCACCACCTGCACAGAGTGCCTCAGGCCTTGGTTATGCTAATCCTTGGCCGAAACCCTCGCCCCCAGGGCCTCCACCTTGGAAGCCACCTGTGCGGTGTTGGCCTGGATAGCACGCATGGCCGGCACCACCTCTTACTCCTGCATGCGGTTGGATTCCTCCCCTGTGCCAGTAGGTGCTGGATGCTCACTGACAACCCATCATGTAGTCATTGGCTCTGCGACTGCATCGCCACAATCAATCGGACTGCCCGTTCTAGAAGACTGAAACCCGTCTGGACAGCAGCTAGTCCCTGGGATCGGCTCACATTCCAACTGTCCACCCCCTTGGGAGTTCCTACCTCCACCTGCTGTACCGGAGTATGTATGTGGTGAGCACCAGAGAGTGCCCCAGGAGCCTGTTCACGGAAGTGCCCAACCGAGGTGAGTGTTTCGAGGATGTTGGAGAGTGTTGGAGACAGCTGTGATGGGAAATTAGTGTTATCCTCAGACCCAAGCTCCAGGGTCATTCAGACTATCTATCTTTACCTTGAACAAACGAAGGTATTGGTGAGGGTGGTATGGGGGTGGTGTGGCGTGGAGGGGGCACATGGGGAAACGCAACTCAGCGGGGTCTCACTTCCTCGTCCGACGCCGACCTCTACCTCGGCGACTGCCTTTTCCTCGGGCCTGCCAACCATGTCCAGGGCCTGCTGCTCTGCCACGTTGAGAGGCCGCAGGTCTCCTCCAGTCTTTTCCCGCCCCCGGTGTTATGGACGGCCTTCTCCTGGGGGGAGGAAACAGAAAACGCACAGTATAGACAGTCCAACGCAAACATTCCAGGGCCTGGGTTACTGGTGGCACGCTGCCAGTTTTGCTGTCATAGAAGTTTTTTAACTCACTTAGCTGTGCAAGTCTGGATCCTGCCCATTGTGGGCAGGATCTAGACCGCAACGTCTTGCGAGATCCCATTACAACTCACGAGGTGTAATCACTGTTGAGAAAGCTGGGGGAGGCCTCTCCTGGGATCTACCAGCTGTGTGCCATTCAGATTCCGGCGGGATGCAGCCAGTAAATCACTCCTGTATTAACAGAATATTAGAAAATCAGGCAAAATCAACTTGTTTTGTGAAAAGTAAATCATGTTTGACAAATTTATCGAAGTTCTTTGAGTATATAAAGTGGACAAAGTGACATGTAGAAGGCTACTGCACAAGATAAAAGCATATGATGTTGAATGTGATATATGAGCATGAATAGAGGACTGGCTGGCTGACAGGAAACAGATTCAGGATAAATTTTTAAAAACTTAGTGTACCCAATTCATTTTTTCCTGGCACCTCGGCGCCGTGAGCCAGCAGGGCGAACCCACTGCGCCACCATGCTACCGAGATGCAGGATAAATTGATCATTTTCAGATTGGCAAACTGCAAATAGTGGAGAGTCACGAGGATCTGTGCTGAGGCTTAACTATATATGGTCCGCGATTCTCCCAAAGGGAGACAAAGTGTCGACGCTGGATTGAAACCCGGAGTGTTTCATTCCGGCGTTGGAGGCCGCTCCTCGCCCCCTATTCTCCCACCCCCAGGGGGCTAGGAGCGGCGGCGCGTCAATCTCGCGCACCGGGCCTTGACGCTTGCATCAAAGCGGCGCCTTCTGAATGACGTGGCCAGCGCCGCCTACATGACGTCACCCGTGCATGCGCAGGTTGGCCGGCGCCAACCCGCGCATGCGCGGTTGCCGTCTTCCCCTCCGCTGCCCCGCAAGACATGGAGGATTGATCTTGCGGGGCGGCAGAGGGAAAAGAGTGCGTCTTTCAGAGACGCCGGTCTGACGATCGGTGGGCACCGATCGCGGGCCAGACCCCTCCTGAGCACCCCCCTGGTGCTCGATCCTCCCTCCGCCCTCCACAGGCCCCACACTCAGCGGTCGCGCGATGTTCACGCCGGCAGCGACCAGGTGCAGTTGGCGCCAGTCATATTAGGCAGGCCACTCGGCCCATCCTGGCCGGAGAATCGCCGCTCGACCGGAGCGACGATTCTCCGAGCGGCCTGTTGCAAAACGCAACACGCCGTTTTGGGTGCCAGGGTGGCGTGGCATGAATCGCCCGGCCCTCCCGCGATTCTCCCACCTGGCGTGGGGGTCGGAGAATCGTATCCATGATCTACGTTAATATTTTTTATATATTATTTCATAGATGTGAATGTCACCGGCAAGCCCAGCATTTGTTGCCTATCCCCAATTTCCCTTGAACTGAGTGGCTTGCTCATCCATTTCACAAGGCAGCTAAGAATTAATCACATCTCTGCGGGTCTGGAGTCACATGGAGGTCAGACTTCCTTCCCTTAAGGGTATTAGTGGACCAGACGGGTTATTCTTAAAACCGATGATAGTACATGAAACTATCTTTTAATTCCAGATTTTATGAATTAATTGAAACTAACATCTTAGATGAAGGGATTAACTATTGTCGCGATTTGCTGATGATATGAAGATAGGTAGGAAAGCACGTTGTGGGGAGAATACAAGAGTGTACAAAGGGATATAGAGGGTTTAATAAGTGAGCAAACATTTGGCAGATGAAGTTTAAGTGAGAAACTGTGAGGTTGTCCATTTTTGTTGGAAGAATAGAAAACCAAAATATGTTTTGAATGGAGAGACACTACGTTATGCATTCGTAAAGAGGAATGAGGTTACTTGTACATGAATCACAACAAGTCAGCATGCAGCATATAGCAAATAATTAGGAAGGCAAACAGAATACTGTCCTTTATTTTAAGGGGGAAAAGTGTAAAGATAGAGAAGTTGTGCTGCAACTGAACAGGGTATTGCCAAGACCCAATTCTATAGCACTATGTGAACCTTTGATCATTTTACTGAAGGAGGGACATACTTGGATTGGAGGCAGGTTGCGAATGTGCCCCTCTGCCACGAGGCTGAGTCCTGGGATTAAGTAGTTGTTTTATAAGGAAAGGTTAACCAGTTTGCGCCTATACTAATTGATGTTTAGAAGAATGAAAGGTGATATTATCAAAATATTTAAGACTCTAAAGAGGCTTGAGAAGCTAAGTGCTGAAATTACGAGGCAAAGCTTCAAAACTCTCCCATTTAATATGGAGTTGAGGACGAAATTCTTCTCTCAAAGGGTCATTAGTGTTTACAATTTATTTCCCTAGAAAACAGTTGGGCCATTGAATATATTCAAGGCTGAGTTAGGCAGATTTTTGACTGGTATGGAGGGTAACGGGTTATGTCTGACAGGCAGAAAAGTGGAGGCAAAGCCACAGTCAAAACAGCCATAACCCTAGTGACTGGCGAAGCAGGCTCGAGGAACCAAATGCAGTGCCCAACTTCTAATACCTGTGTTTTCACGTTTTCTCCAAACACATCAGAAAGGAAGGCACATATCTTTTGCTTCATAATTTACAAGTATTTATTCCACGAGAATATATTTACATCTATGCATTAAATGTGAATTAATGTGGTTTACTCATGGGCACAATTTTTAAATTCTTGTGAACGGCTTGCCAAACATCAACTGATGGTAAACACATTACTTCCAATTGCCTTCTAGACCACACTGTGCCCATTATAAAGCTTTTGTTAAGGCAACAGACTGAGTTGAGAGGTCCAACACCGAGAAAAGGAAATTGTGTTATAATTACACAGCAGCACAAACCTCACTCTGCTGAACATACTGGAGTAGAAGGTGAAACCAGGACAAAAAAGTAGGAGGATTGTAAGAATACATGATCAACTCAGGCAGTCTATCTACCGCTGTCAACAGATCAACCTTAAACTGTCCAAGGAGTACTATCAGTGGAGATTATGGTTTCAAACATCAGTGGAGATTTTGGCAGTCTCCAGCTGTGACTCCAGCAGAACCCATTGAAAAATGACAGGAACCCAATTATGGTACAGAACAAAGAACAAAGAAAAGTACAGCACAGTAACAGGCCCTTGGGCCCTCCAAGCCTGCGCCGACCATGCTGCCATCTAAACTAAAATCTTCTACATTTCTGGGGTCCGTATCCCTCTCTTCTCATCCTATTCATGTATTTGTTAAGATGCCCCTTAAACATCACTATCATCCCTGCTTCCACCACCTCCTCAGCAGCGGGCTCCAGGCACCCACTACCCTCTGTGTAAAAAAACTTGCCTTGTACATCTCCTCTAAACCTTGCCCCTCGAACCTTAAAACTATACCCCCTAGTAATTGACCCCTCTAATCTGGGGAAAAAACTCTGACTATCCAGTCTGTCTATGCCCCTCATAATTTTGTAGAACTCTATCACCCCTCAACCTCCTTCGACCCAGTGAGGACAAACCAAGTTTATTCAACCTCTCCTCATAGCTGATGCCCTCCATACCAGGCAACAACCTGGTAAATCTCTTCAGCACCCTCTCTAAAGCCTCCACATCCTTCTGGTAGTGTGGCGACCAGAATTGAACACTTCAAGTGTGGCCTAACTAAGGTTCTATACAACTGCAACATAGAACATAGAACAGTACAGCACAGAACAGGCCCTTCGGCCCTCGATGTTGTGCCGAGCAATGATCACCCTACTTAAGCCCATGTAACCCGTATACCCGTAACCCAACAATCCCCCCATTAACCTTACACTACGGGCAATTTAGCATGGCCAATCCACCTAACCCGCACATCTTTGGACCCTTCCATTGCTACTCTCTGCCTTCTATGACTTAGCCAGTTCTTGCCAATGACTTGCCAATTTTTATACTCAATGCCCCGGCCAATGAAGGCAGGCATGCCGTATGCCTTCTTGACTACCTTCTCCACCTGTGATGCCCTTTTCAGTGACCTGTGGACCTGTACACCTAGATCTCTCTGACTGTCAATACTCTTGAGGATTCTAACATTCACTGTATATTCCGGACCTGAATTAGACCTTGCAAAATGCATTACCTCACATTTTTCCCGATTAAACTTCATCTGCCATCTCTCCGCCCAAACTCCAAATGATCTAAATCCTGTTGTAACCTCTTGACATTCCTCATCGCTATCTGCAATTACACCAACCTTTGTGTCGTCCGTAAACTTATCAGACAAGTTGGGCAGGATTCTCCGACCCCCCTCCGGGTCGGAGAATCGCCTGGGGCCGGTGTCAATCCCGCCTCCGCCGTGTCCCGAATTCTCCGCCACCCGAGATTCGGCTGGGGTGGGAATCGCGCCGCGCTGGTCAGCAGGCCCCCCACAGCGATTCTCCAGCCCGCAATGGGCCGAAGTTCTGCCGCTGACAAGCCTCTCCCGCCGGCGGGAATCGAAACACCTACCTGACCGGCGGGATTGACAGCGTGGGCGGGCGCCGGGATCCTGGGGGGGGGGGGGGGGTGTGGGGCGATCTGACCTCGGGGTGTGTCCCCACGATGGCCTAGCCCGCGATCGGGGCCCACTGATCAGCGGGCAGGCCTGTGCCGTGGGGGCACTCTTTTTCTTCCGCCTTCGCCATGGTCTTCTGCTGACACTCCGGCGCATGCGCGGACTTACGCCGGCCGGTGAAGTCCATTCGGCCCCGTCTGGCGTGGTGCCAAAGGCCGTTCACGCCAGCCGGCGGAGCGCCAACCACTCCAGCGTGGGCCTAGCCCCTCAATGTGATGGCTTGGCCCCTAAAGGTGCGGACTTCCGCACCTTTGAGTGGCCCGACGCCGGAGTGGTTCACGCCACTCCAACATGCCGGGACCCCCCGCCCTGCCGGGTAGGGGAGAATCCCGGCCGTTACATTTTCCTCCAAATCATTTATATATACTACGAACAGCAAAGGTCCCAGCACTGATCCCTGTGGAACACCACTAGCCACAGCCCTCCAATCAGAAAAGCACCCTTCCATTGCTACTCTCTGCCTTCTATGACTTAGCCAGTTCTGCATCCATCTTGCCAGCTCACCTCTGATCCAGTGTGACTTCACCTTTTGTACCAGTCTGCCATGAGGGATCTTGTCAAAGGCCTTACTGAAGTCCATACAGACAATATCCACTGCCCTATCTGCATCAATCATCTTTGTGACCTCTTCGAAAAACTCTATCAAGTTAGTTAGACACGACATCCCCTTCACAAAATCGTCCTGCCTCTCGCTAATACGTCCACTTGCTTCCAAATGGGAGAAGGTCCTGTCGCAAAGCATTCTCTTGGAGTAATTTCCCGACCACTGACGTAAGGCTCACCAGCCTATAGTTCCCTGGATTATCCTTGCTACTATTCTTAAACAAAGCAACAACATTGGCTATTCTCCAGTCATCTGGGACATCACCTGAAGACAGTGAGGATCCAAAAATTTCTGTCAAGGCCTCAGCAATTTCCTCTCTTACCTCCTTCAGTATTCTGGGGTAGATCCCATCAGGCCCTGGGGACTTAACCACCTTAATATTTTTCAAAACGCCCAACACCTCATCTTTTTGGCTCTCAATGTGACCCAGCTATCTACACACCCTTCTCCAGTCTTAACATCCACCAATTCCTTCTCTTTGGTGAATACTGATGCAAAGTATTCACTTAGGACCTCACCTATTTCCTCTGGCTCCCCTGTCCTTCCGTGGGCCAACCCTTTCCCTGGCTACCCTCTTGCTTGTTATGTACTTGTAAAAAGCCTTGGGAATTTCCTTAACCCTATTTGCCAATTAGTTTTTGTGTCCCTTTTTAGCCCTCCTGACTCCTTGCTTAAGTTCCTTCCTACTTTCCTTATATTTCACACAATCTTCATCTGTTCCGAGCCTTCTAGCCCTGACAAATGGCTCCTTTTTATTTTTGACGAGGCCTACAATATCTCTCGTTATCCAACGTTCTTGAAATTTGCCATATTTATCCTTCTTCTTCACAGGAACATATCGGTCCTGAATTTCTTTCAACTGACATTTGAAAGCCTCCCACATGTCAGATGTTGACTTACCCTCAAACATCCTCCCCCAGTCTAGGTTCTTCAGTTCCCATCTAATATTGTTATAATTAGCTACACCAGTTTAGCACATTCACCTGAGGACCACTCTTATCCTTGTCCACCAGCACTTTAAAACTTACTGAATTGTGGTCACTGTTCCCTAAATGCTCCACTACTGAAACTTCTACCACCTGGTCGGGCTCATTCCCCAATACCAGGTCCAGTATAGCCCCTTCCCTAGTTGGATTATCTACATATTGTTTTAAGAAGCCCTCCTGGATGTTCCTTACAAACTTTGCCCCGTCCAAACCGCTGAGTGAGTCCCAGTCAATAATGGGGAAGTTAAAGTCTCCCATCACAACAACCCTGTTGCTTTTACTCCTTTCCAAAATCTGTCTACCGATCTGCTCCTCTATCTCCCGCTGGTTGTTGGTAGGCCTGTAGTAAACCCTCCAACATTGTGACTGCACCCTTCTTATTCCTGATCTCTACCCTATAGCCTCGCTGCCCTCTGAGGTGTCCTCCCGCAGTACAGCTGTGATATTCTCCCTAACCAGTGGCGCAACTCCTACACCCCTTTTACATCCCCCTCTATCCCGCCTGAAACATCTAAATCCTGGAATGTTTAGCTGCCAATCCTGTCCTTCCTTCAACCAGGTCTCTGTAATGGCAACAACATCATAGTTCCAAGTACTAATCCAAGCTCTAAGTTCATCTGCCTTACCTGTTATACCTCTTGCATTAAAACATATGCACTTCAGGCCACCAGTCCCGTTGTTTTCAGCTCTTCCTCAGAGCCATACTGGCCCTCTGCCCTAGTTCCCCATCAATTTCTTTATCTTCTGACCAATAGCTCCGGTACCCACCCCCCTGCCATACTAGTTTAAACACTCTGCTGTGGCTCTGCTGTGCCACATCCAAGAACATTTGTTCAGGTTTATAAGGAATGGAACCTCTACCTGTCCCTTACAAGACAAATACTCTCAGGGGAATGGAGCTAGGAAGGAATAGTTCCCTCTGTGGGAATTTCCCATTTCACAGTTCATTTGGGGCCCGATTGCAGCACTGAAGGCTGGCATGCCACTGAGATGAGACTTTCAGATGGATATAAGGACCAGATTTCTCTGTTCTCTACTGCTGCAATTGGGAATGCTCATCGAGCTACCTTCCTGGCGCCAGAGCCCTCTCATTTGTTGTGGTAAGGCTTAAACAACGTAACGGGGTACAAAACAAAGCCAAGTAGAATCTCTGACAACAGCGCACCCCTCCCCGATGAACCCAATGCATTTTATGCTCATTTTGAGCTGGAAACCATCAAACCGCTGTCAACTGTCCCAGTACATACATACACAGATACATAGAAGATAGGAGCAGGAGGATGCCTTTTGGCCCTTCGAGCCTGCTCCGTCATTAATTACGATCATGGCTGATCATCCAACTCATAAGCCTAATCCTGCTTTCTCCCCATAGCCTTTGAGCCCATTCTCACCAAGTTCTATATCCAGTCGCCTCTTGAATATATTCAAAGTTTTAGCATCAACTACTTCCTGTGGTAATGAATTCCACAGGCTCACCACTCTTTGTGTGAAGAAATGTCTCCTTATCTCTGTCCGAAATGGTTTACCCTGAATCCTCAGACTGTGACCCCTGGTTCTGGACACACCCACCATTGGTAACATATTTCCTGCATCTCCCCTGTCTAGTCCTGTTAGAATTTTATAAGTCTCTATGAGACCCCCCCTCATTCTTCTGAACGCCAGCGAGAATAATCCCAACCTAGTCAATCTCTCCTCTGATACACCCATATCTACCGTGACAGTTTCCCAAGGCGGATCGGTCTTCTTGAAAATAAAGCCTTGGATAGCGACGGCCCTGATGGAGTCCCTGGTTGTGCACTCGGATCCTGCACGGACCACCTGGGAGGTGTGTTCGCAGATATTGTCAACCTTTCCCTTTTCTGTTCCTCGGTTCCCTCCTGCTTCAAGAAGACCACCATCATATTGGTGCCGAAGAAGAACCAGGCAACATCCCTCAATGCCTACGGTCCAGTGGGCTTGACAACAATCATTATGAAGTACTTCGAGAGCTTGGTCATGAGGCTCATCAAGTCCATACTCCCAGAATGCCTTGACCCACTGCAATTTGCAAACCGCCACAACCGGTCCACAGCAGACACCATCTCCATGGCCCTACACTCATCCCTGGAGCATCTCGACGCCAAGGACTCCTTTGTCAGAGTCCTATTCATTGACTACAGGTCCGCCTTCAACACCATAATCCCCGCCCAAGTTCATATCAAAACTCCAAAACCTAGGACTTGGCTTCTCCCTCTGCAACTGGATCTTCGACGTCCTGACTCATAGACCACAATCAGTAATGATAAACAACACATTCTCCATGATAATCCTCAATACTGGGACCGTTCATGTTTGCGTACTTAGTCCCCTACTATACTCCCTACATACACACGACTGTGTGGCAAAATTTGTGTCCAACTCCATCTGCAAGTTTGCTGATGACGCGATCGTAGTGGGTCGGATCTCGAACAACAATGTATCAGAGTACAGGAGGGAGATAAAGAACATAGTGGAGTGGTATAACGACAACAACCTCAATGTCAGCAAAACAAAGGAGCTGGTCATTGACTTCAGGAAGTGAAGTATCATACACACCCCTGTGTGCATCAACTGTGCCAAGGTGGAGATGGTTGACAGCTTCAAATTCCTATGTGTGCACATTACCAGCAATCTGTCCTGGTCTACCCACATTGACGCTACGAGGAAGTGAGCGCAACAGCGTCTATACTTTCTCAGGAAATTAAGAAAGTCCGGCATGCCCACATTAACTCAAATCAACTTTTACAGGTGTACTATAGAAAGCATACTATCTGGCTGCATCACATTGTCAAAGACCCCTCCCACCTGGGTTATTCTCTCTTTCATCGAGCAGGAAATCTGAGAACACGCACTAGCAGGTTCAAAAACAGCTTCTTCCCCGCTGTTACCAAACTCCTGAATGATCGTCTTATGGACCAAACTGATCTCCTCACACATCTTCTCTCCTGAATAGTACTACAATCCGTATGCTCCACCCGATGAATGTGTCTATGTACTTAAATTGTGTATTAATCTATGTCCTATGTTTTTTCATGTACGGAAAGATCTGTCTGGTACGCAGAACAACACTTTTCACTACACATGACAATAAATAAAATAAAATCCACCCCACATCCAAACTTCAAGCTTGTTCCTGTCACCCACCAGCACAACACCTTCATGTCCAGGTGTGGTGCCCACACATGCACCTGCTGGAGACCCCCCTGAACCAGCAAGCGTGTGGCTCCTGAAAAGAGAGTCGTCACCGACAGCGAGGTTGGCCAGAGCCACAGAGGTAAGGATCTACCGTTCCTTCATTCAGGTTGACAAAGTCATCCTTCCCTCTCACTGACTACATGTCCATTGTCTCACAGGATCTCCACCTGATGAGGCCGGGACATCCAGAGTCGTTTTCTCTCTCTACCCCCGACCAATAAAGCTTCCAAATCAGAGGAGAGCCATGAGGAGACCACAGGAAAGGTGTCATCTGCACCTTCCACCAGCACAGAGACACACACCTCGGTGGGAGACATTAGTGAATAGTCTTCTGGGGTACAATCTGGTGAGCACCACACAGTTGCTGATGCACATAATGTGGAGGCAGGAACATCCAAGAGAGACAGCAGACGGGTAATTCTGGATCCCAGGACACAGCTGAGTCCCATCCAGATGCCGAACATCTGGATAAGGTTCTCCCAGAGCTGATGCCGATTATAGGGCACAGTCATGAGATTCAGGAGAATGTCAGTGATGTTCCAGCGACTGCAAGGCCAATTGGAGGAGTCCCAAAGGCTTCAGGTGTGGAAGGTGCTGTTGACAATGCGTGGCCAACCATGACCGCAGTGGTCCAGCATAGTGTAGTCTGTGATGACCATGGCTGAGGGTCTCGACAACATGACTCAGTCACTGAGCGACCTGTCCCAGATACATCTGTTTATTGCCAAGGCACTGCAGAGCATTGTCCAGTCACTGTGGATCTTCGTTCAGGGTCTCGACACCATGGTGCAGACAATGGGGAGCCTCCAAGACAGGCAGAGCCAGATGATGCAGAGCCCTCTCCAGCTGTTCCTCCATCCCCGTCTGCTGTCTCTCTTGGATGTTCCTGCCTCCACATTATGTGCATCATCCCCATTCCTCTGGGGACCCCCAGAGCTCTATGAGTACTGTCAGGGAGGAGGAAACTCTGGAGGACAACCTGGGACCTGGCACCAAGGAAACTTTGGCATTCTCCAATTCTTCCAAATCCCCCCTCCTGTCACAGGCACACCTCAAGGCCAGCTGGCAGGACAGGGTGGCACGGCGATGCCAGTGACACTGGTAAGTCGGCTGGAGGTCCTCAGATCCATGCCCTCCAGAGGACGTTCACCAAGATCATCAAAGGCTACAGGGTGTGGAAAGCAGCAGGATGCCTCCACCTCTGATGTGCGTGCTTGGGACACACCTCGATGTAGCACTGGACAATGAAAAATCAGGAAGAGTGAGGAGTACCGAGTGGGCACTGGTGCAGTCACTATCTGTAGCCAGGGGAAATGGAAATTTGTTACAGGAAAATGTTCATTATTAAAACAACTCATACATATGCAGACTCTGATATGTTAATCATCACACCGGGCCTGCCCACCCCGTTACCTTGTGCTCTCATCAACAACCCCTCCCCCCTCCCCCCCCCGCTTCCTGGCACAGTTGTTCAAGGTCAAAAGCTCCCAATGCAGACCCCGTTCAGAGCGTGGGTGTGAGCTGCTGTCGGCAGAAATACAGGAGTCCGACTTTAGCAGAAACTGAATAGCACCAAAGATTTCCTCACAGCAAATGATCATCACTCCCCTGCCTTGTATGGTGACCCGCTGACAGTGCCAAACAAGCCCATTACCCTGGAGTGATGTTACACAGACCCTTGGAGGGGGGGAAGGAAATGGGGGTGTATGGGACGGGTGTTGATCTGACAGACACAGCCTCGCTCGAGGAGAATCTGAACACGATGAGAGTCTCCCTGCTCCTCCTCACATGTCAGCCCCTTCTCGCATGTCAGATCCGCGTCGCAGCCTGTCCTCTATCCTCCGGCTTCTCCTCGGGCTCATCCTCCAACCCCTCCTGGTCCGCCTTTCATTCCTCCTCTGATGAGGCTGCATATCCATGGTAGCACAGTGGTTAGCACTGTGGCTTCACAGCACCTGGGTTCAAGGTTTGATTCCCGGCTGGGTTGCTGCCTGTGTGGAGTCTGCACGTTCTCCACGAGTCTGCGTGATAAAGGTGGTCCGGTTTCCTCCCACTTGTCCCAAAAGACGTGCTGTTATGTAATGTGGACATTCTGAATTCTCCCTCCGTGTACCCGAACAGGTGCCGGAACATGGCGAAAGGGCTTTTCACTTCATTGCAATGTAAGCCTACTTGTGACAATAAAGATTAGTAAATTAAATTCTGAAATTAATTATTAAAATCCCTCATCCTCCTCCAGCATATAGTCCCGCTGATGTGCCAGATTGTTGAGGACATAGCAGACCATCTAAAAGTGGGAGACCCTCTGAGGGGTATACTGCAAGACACCGCCAGAGCAGTTCAGGAACTGCATGTCAACAGCCCGATGCACTGTTCAACAACAACACAGGTGGCAACGTGGGCCTCATTGTATTGAGTCTCTGCCTTGGTCTCAGGCCTCCGCACTGGTGTGATCAGCCATGTCCTCAGCGAGCCAACCTGTTATCCTGAGGTGATCCTCAAAGTCACTGGGGATCTTCAAGGACCCCAGAATGTAACTGTCGTGCACGTTTGCAGGATAGTGGTCACGCCTGTGCATGATTTTGAGGCAGTTGTCGCACACAATCTGAATATTCAGGGACTGGAACCCTACATGTCAATATAGGGCACTCCCTGATGCCATGGTGCTCACAGGGCGGCATGCATGCCATCAATCATCCCTGGAACTAGGACTTCCCGGCAATTGCGACAAATCCTGCAACATTGACATCTTGGTGTGACTGGTCCAGGTCGAAATTGATCTAGTCTGATGACCGGGCATGCAGAGCATCCACCACCTCCCAGATACACCTGTGCACAGATGATTGAGATATGTCACACAGGTCCCTGTTGAAAATAGAAATTGATGCCTGCGGTGACCTTGATAGCCACCATGAGCGAGGGTCCTCCTCCATGGGGCACCATTTCTGCGAGACTGTCTCCCTGCTGAGAAGCAGTCTTTTGCCGCACATGCTGTTTTGTCAGCTCATGGAATGACAAACAATGTCTGTACACCTTGGTTGTTGCTGGTCTCCCCCTCTAGGTTCCTCATCGGCCTGGGTGGGCAACTGGGTCTCCAGGATGTGTAACAGTTTATAGGATTCTTCCCCCAGCCTGCACTTTCACTGCTGCCTTTTACGGCATCTGCCACAAGAAACGCGAGGACAGCCTCCGCAGGATCCACAACAGCAAACATATATGGAAGGAATTGGAGAACGAGAGAGACCGACAATTTATTCCGTCTTCCATCCCGGGACAGCCAAATCCCCTAAATCTCCCTCACCCCTCCCGTGACTGTCCCACTTTCTCACAGAGTGCCATCCAGCAAGCCATATATGCTGACAAACCTTGTTCTTTGCACTCACTCCGGGCCTGATCAGGAGCCTGAAACCCTAGAACACTGACCTCTGCCTGGAAGCATTAGGGAAGCTCCGCTCATCCACACACTTACCCTTGGTTGCGAGAGGGGTCCTCCGTGGTGAAGCGTTGCTTTTTACTGTTTAATTGTTGGCAGTTGCCTCTATGGTGCTAATGCTCCTAGAGTTCAGGCACACTGTTCTAGTACACGGCTAAATCGCTGGCTTTGAAAGCAGATCGAGGCAGGCCAGCAGCATGGTTCAATTCCCTTCCCAGCCTTCCAGAACAGGTGCCGGAATGAAGCCTACTTGTGACAATAAGCGATTTTCATTTTTTCATTTTCACTGTTCAGGCATCAATGTTTGCTGAAAATTATCCTCTGAGACATGGCACCTATGCCTTCGAGGAGACGCTTGATATTTGAGGAGCACAAGGTGCTCTCACAACTAAAAAGGCTAATTCCTCATTTGAAATAGCCTTCAGATGTGAAGCTCGAGGCTGCTCACAGTCAAAGGGAGTGAAATTGACTTTCAGGAGAGGAGCTTCAGCATGGCTCTGTTCTGGAAGAGTTTGGTAGGACAGACAGGCTGCAGCTGTGCTTGGTCTCCACAATATTGATAGATGGCTTGAAAGACTGTCAGGTGCAAAGCCGTCACCCCTGGGCCCAGGGGCGACCCCCGACCTGGAATGCATCAGCCCCGTGATCAAGCCTCCCTGAGGGATCCACCTCCCGGGCAATGAGCAGCTCTTGAGCTGCATGCCAGGAAACGGAAATAACTACTCACTTCCTCACTTCCCCTCAGTAGCCATTGCGTCAGCTTCATGTTTTTGAAAAGGAGTACTAAACAACGCCTGCATGACTTCCCGCTGGGAGTCGGGTAATTTCCGGGTGGGTGCAGCATTGACTCTAATCTCGCAAATGAGATTGAAATGCATGCAAATTAGGGTTCACGGTATTTTTGCCATTTTTGGGTGAGATCCGGAAATCCCCATCAGAACGGGCTGGGTGAAATGCGAAAATAATTTGTGCCCAGCGCGAATCTTGATTTTGCCCACTTCCGCAATTCACCTGGCATGCCCTGATCCTCGTCAGGCACAACACAATTGCTGAATCATGCTCGATGACTGCGATTAGGTGGAATTGCAACCTTGTTTTCCACAAGAAAGTGGGAGCAAAATTTCCCTGCTGGATACGAAAAGAAGATGCTGGAAATCTAAGCACTGTGACACATGGGGCTGGTTTAGCACACTGGGCTAATCGCTGGCTTTGAAAGCTGACCAAGACAGGCCAGCAGCACGGTTCAATTCCTGTACCAGCCTCCCTGAACAGGCGCCGGAATGTGGCGGACTAGGGGCTTTTCACAGTAACTTATTGAAGCCTACTCATGATAATAAGCGATTTTCATTTTTCACATGTACCCGCATCTCTTAAATAAATAAGGTTCTCTTCCATTGACCTTCCCAAAGTTCCCAGAGTCAGCTACAATGGAGTCAAATCTAACGGCATTTGGGACGACGGGCTAATGCTGCACCCTCATACTGACAATTGAATGCCAGGCTAATAACAACACAGAGCATGGAACCAATATAAAGATGTTGTAAACCTCTCTCAGCCCAGTTCACGTTGTAAGGATGGCTCATCATTTGCGAGAGTAGGATCATGGAATTTCACCCGTGCCTCGCCAAGAAAGCCGTGTAGAAATTGTGCTATTTACTGAAAGAAGAAACAACATCAATACTCGGTTACCACTAATCATAAGCGATGAAGGCACATTCAGTTATACAAGAGCCCTTCCAGATAACATGTTAACCAGTTTGCAGCTGAGTGCTTCAACATGACAGATGTTCTGTTCTGACATGCGGTTCACGTTAGATTCAGCCCCAGGATCCAACAGGACTAGGATACAAAAGGGTTTTGTGAGAGAGTCGTCATCCATATTGACTGCACCCATTCATCATCACTATCAATTAATGCACTACCAAATATTCCTGATGTTGATATATGGTTTCTGGGGTCGACCATTATGTCCCTAATATGGCATCATCACTTAGATGAAGTTGCTGGGATATTAAATCAATTTCCCTCTCAATATCCATACTAGTTTTACTGTGTCTTGTGTTAAGGACAGCAGTGCCCCAACATCATCACTGGCAGCATCTGACATTCTCGAATCTCTGTGTTGTTGCGTTGTTCAATGGCAATCCACAGGAACAAACCATTTGCTGCCCAACCTCAGCCCGCTGAGTACTAGCTGCTTCTATCATGCTCTGCAAGGAGGCATGAGACTTACAAATCCATTTAAATTCCTGAAGAACTTTCAAGCTAGATTTGTGGTACAATCTAAATCAGTGTTTTTCAAACTTTTTTTCTGGGGATCCATTTTTACCAATCGGCCAACCTTTGGGACCCAACCCAGCCGACCTTTGCGACCCACGCCGGCCGAACTTTGCGACCCACACCGGCCTGATCTTTGTGGCCCATGCGGCCAAACTGCGCAACCCACCATTTTCTCTTGCCTTGTTTGTTGCTGACAAAAATGGAGGAAATGGTTTTTGGTCCCTTTGGCCCTAATGGTCCCTTTGTCACTTTGGCCCCCCGAACTTAAAAAAAAGGCTGCGACCATATAAAGAAAAATGCGGCCGCACTGCGCATGCGTGCCCATCATCGGTATGCATGAGCATAGTTTTGCTCATGCGCACCAATGATCGGGCATGCATGCGAAGCATGGGCAATTTTAAAAAATCTGTTCCTGGCCGTTTGAAGGCCGTTCTCAGCCGGCAATTATTAAAGCCGGCTGCTGCGCCTTTGTGTGGCAAATTTGCGTGATCGGGACGCCACAACGGATGGCTCTGCGACCCTCCCGACACCCTCGGGTCGCGCCCCTGAGTTTGACAATGCCTGATCTAAATCACAGTTTTTTCCCATGGTGTTAAGAGCATGGATTCTGACATATTTGTACAAAAAAAGGCACATGCTAAGTCCTATGTTATTGGTGCGCAAATAACGTAAGACACATGTTATCGTGCAGAGCCCTCATTACTTTATGGTTCTGAGAATACAAATATGTGGGTTCCTCTCATTCAGTTTGTGGATCAGCCTTGCAGTGTACTTTGAAGGCATTGCCTGCTGAGGCCTCCATCAATCTGCAATTAGTATCTTCCATTTTACACCACCCTTTCCTGTCATAGAAAAAAAGAATGAAGGGATATTTTGTGGTGTAAAGTTTAGGATACAGCTCATTTAAATTTGTTTGTATTGCAAAGTATCTTGTCTATGGACAGTTTTGACAGCTACCTGTGTTATTAGGTATAGTCAGTTTTCAATTGTGTCAGCTGCATCCATTACAGTCCCTGTGAAGAACAATGATTTTTAAAAAGAGAATTGCATTCTGGAGTGATCAACTTAAAGGAATCAGACAAAATTTCAAGTTTAAAGACTTTTCCTGTAACAAACAAACTAAAACCAATAACAGCTAATTATTACTAATAGCAACTAATATTCTAAACTACAGAGCATGTGTTTTTTATTGTTTCTTTTAACATAACTTATGCTACATTTATTACAGCACACTGCATTCTTCGCAGAATTTTCATCTTACAGGAATCGGTCCAAGTTATTCCCAGCTTCCTCCCTCTTTTGATCCATCGCAACATCCATTTTTTCCCTTATTATTTCATGGAATGTGTGTGTTTCTGGCAAGACCAATATTTGTTGCCCTTCCCTAGTTGTCATTGAACTGAATAGTTTTGTAAACCATTGCACAGGATGGTGAAGAGTCAGTCACATCGACTGTGTCTGTGGAATCACATGGAGGTCAGACCAGGAAAGGACAGCAAAATTTCCTTCCCTAAAGAATATTAGTGAACGAGATGGGTTTTTTGCATTATCAATGATAGCTGTCATGGCCATCATTACTGAAATTAGCTTTATATTCCAGATTTATTAATTTAACTTTAAATTCCATCAACTAACATGGTAGGATTTGAATCCATGTCCTCAGAGCATTAGCCTGGGCCCTCGGATCCAGTGATATTACCACTGCAACACAATCTCCCCAGTGTCCATCAAAAGTCATTCCTCTCAGTCTCCTGGGAATCCTCAAACCGTCTTACTACTGCAAGGCCCACTTCAATGATTCCTTAATCTGGCCTCGCCAGAGTGAATCTTCCAGTGCCCTAAAATTTACACAGGTTCTGTCTCAGATTCTGCATTTTACTTGGTGGCTATCAGAAAGCAGCCATTTCCACTACAATAGCTTTTCTGAGTCTTCACCCAGTAGCATTTCCCTCTCTGTCCAGCGTCTCTGAATCAATAGCTCTGTGTCTAAGTCTGGAATAGCAAGAAGAGTTTCTGCCTTTGTGTTCAGGTATTAAATCTGACACACAAGTTTCAATCGGACTTGATCTGGCTCTAGTCTCCATGGTAACCAGATCATATTAGCTTAACGCCAGGCGGAATGAGTAGGAGGTCAAATGCTCCATTTTAACCTTGAATGAAAAGAGACAGTTAAAACATAACTGCATTGTAAAATCTTAGACTTGTAACACATTTTTCTATATAGCCTCCTATACTAATTCTCAAATGTCATCATTCCTTCATGTTGCAATATACCTTTACTGAATGAATTCAAACTCTTATGCTAAAGTACCCAATAAATCTGGCACAGTTGTAACTTTATTTAACTGGCACTTATGCCTTCGAACATGTTCAGAACTATTTATATATGGCAGATAGCTGTTTGATACTACAGAATTTGATTATTGCTGAAAAAAGAGACATGTCAAAGCTTTTTGTCTTGCACTCAGCAGAACGCGTTGCAAGTATATATACTGCAGCCTATGATTTTCTCTAGATTATCCTTGTTTCTTCTTTTGGAAATTTCTTCTTCTCTCTCAACCTCATGGACATGGAGTTGAGTTTAAGTTGGGACAAAATCAGTACGTGCTGGGTCTGAAGGGAGAAAAATATCAAATGGTTTATAGCTTCTTATCATCATCATTTCGGAAGAACCTGCGATTCAAACTGTCCTTTGCTCATACATCTTCCCTGGATGTTCCTTCTTTGATGACTGACAGGATTGCTGCTGCTTCTCCTTATTAAAGTACCAAAATCCAGGAGGTGAACGATAGAACTTTTATCAGCATTGAATTGCAGAGATATGCATTGTAAACATACACCTGCTAAACGAGCAACCACAGTTTCAATCTGTCCCTATTTATTTTTTTCTCAGTGTTCCTATTTATAGGAGCAGAAACAAATCCCCAGTTGATGCTCACCACCTGCAAACAATTAAATACAGATATACAATTACCATTCCTCAGCCTGTGTGCTTCTCTATAATGCCATGCTGTGCAATATGCATCTGGTCATGTTGCAGGGAGGCATTTGAGCAATAGAGATTTTGAAAGAAAGATGTCCATTTACATGGCATCTTTCATGACTTTTGGTGGTTACAAAGTTCTTGATAGCTAAGTTAGATTGTTTTAAAGTATAATCACTTTGTATTGTAGATAACATAGTTTCAAACTCCTATAAACAGGAAACTGATGATAACCAAATACTCTGCTGTCATGATGTTGATTAAGAGATCAATATTGACAAACACCCCTCTGTTGTCCAAAATAGTGGTCATGGAATCTTTCATATCTATTTGAGAGAACAGTTAGGATCTTGGTTTACTGTTTAATCTGAAACACAATAGTGTAACGTTCCATTGCTACTGCACTGGAGTCCCAATTTACATTTTTGTGCTCAATCTTCTGGAGTGGGACTTGACTTTGACATTGGCATGAGTGCTACCATTGAGTGGCAGTTGAAAGTTTGTGTAACCTTATTGGGTGCTTTATAAGAACCCTTCTGGCATCCGGGCTTCGATTGTTTCTATGCTGTTTACATGTTGCTAAGATTGGCCATGCCAAATTGCCCCTTAGTGTCCAAAAGGTTAGGTGGGGTTACTGGGTTACAGGGATAGAGTGGGGCATGGGCCTAGATTGGGTGCTCTTTCAGAGGGTTGGTGCAGACTCGATGGGCTGAATGGCCGCCTTCTGCACTGTATGGAATCTATGATTCTAAGATTGTAGAATCTTCCTGGAGGGGAGGGGAGGGGCGGTAGTGGGCCCACCCCCGGGGCCAGATTCCCCCACTCCCCCCGAGGACTCCGTAGGCCACCTGCTGAGCCAGGTCCCGCCGATACGGACCTGGTGTAATATACGCTGGCGGGACTGGCCGAAAACAGGCGGCCACTCGGGCCATCGCAGGGCGGAGAATCGGGGGGGGGGAGGGCCGCTGCCAATGGCCCTCGACCGGCACGATGCGATTACCTCCCCCGCCGAAAAGCCGGCGCCGGAGAATCCGGCAGCCGGCGTTGGGGCGGGATTCACGCCGCCATCCGGCGATTCTCCGGTCCGGTGGGGGGGGGGGGGGGGGGGGGGGGGGCGGAGAATCCTGCCCTTCATTTCCAATCCACTTGTAATTCCTTTGTGGCATTGCACAATGAAGCACTTCTGAAGAGAAATGCTTTAGAATTCAGATAAGACTCGCTTCATCTGAAACTACTTGTTATGGCAAAACAAGAGGACTGCTGCCTCACCACAAAGTGAGGCACCACAAAGTTAAAAATAATGAAATTGTATTGCAAAGCAAAAATTTCAGTCAGGCAAATCTAAGTCCGCTCATAATCTTTCACAGTGACATTGCAAATTATAGGTTACCATACAGAAACAATCTTTTCAACATACCTTTTTAATGTTACGTCAGTCAGAAATTCCAGCAAAAGTGGAACGTACTCAATGCAAACAATATCTTATTGCCTCTGGCATTACAAGAATTGGTAATACTGGTCATTCATTACCTGTGACCTTTTCAAGACTGAAGTTCCACTGCTTTCAAAATGCAAACTGTATATTGGCCTTTCCACGTTACAACAGAGGTCCCAAATGTCAGGCACATCAATAAACTATATTTGTAACAGGTTCTCCAAATTTCATTTCTGTTTGGTTTGCTCTTGTGGGATCCTTTAGCTTACAACCTGACCTTTTATTTCAATCAATGGGAAATTCAAGTGTGAAGCTGTGAACTGGTTGAATCTTCTTATGATATACTCACTTCTCATTTGTCAGCCTCTATGGGGTTTGGATTAATTGCCTGTTTGCTCGAGAAACTGGAGGAGATTTATTCACGTGGCCTACGGAGCTGTTACAGTTCAGTTAGGCCTGGTGTGTTCCAAACAAACATTCCTGCGCTGCACAAAATGGCAAAAGCTGTTTCCTACTTATTTCCTTTATTTTTAATTTAGAGTACCAATTCATTTTTTCCCAATTAAGGGGCAATTTAGCGTGGCCAATCCACCTAACCTTGTGGGGCGAAACTCAAGCAAACATGGGGAGAATGTGCAAACTCCACACAGACAGTGACCCAAAGCCGGGATAGAACCTGGGACCTCAGCACCATGAGACAGCAGCACTAACCACTGCGCCATGTGCTGCCCTTTCCTACTTATTTCTATCTATTCCATTCATGTTAGTATAGATGGGCCTGATGTTGTATTGATATGCACTATTACAATCATTTTGATATTCTACATGAGCCATATGAAATTTGAGAAACATATAAAGAGCAATGAACTTACAAAGACACCTTGGACCTATTTTGTTCTCCTCAATTTCAGTATCCTATCTTCCAAATTTATTTTCCATCATTTTAACTGCAGTTTACAGCTGATGAGTAGCATATATAAACTTATAAACTTGTCACTTGCTCCAGAAGTAACGCCATTAAGACCATAAGAAATAGGAACAGGAGTAGGCCATTCGGCCCCTTGAGCCCACACCATAATTCAATAGGATTATGGCTGATCTGAAATTCCTCATGTCCACCTTCCTGCCCTTTCCCTTGTTACCCTTGATTCCATTACCAACCAATAACTTATCTATCGCAGCCTTAAATGTACATAAGGACTCTGTCCCCTCAGCTCTCTGTGGTCAGGAGTTCCAAAGACTCACAACCCTCTCAGAGAAGAAATTCCTCCTCATCTCAGTCTTAAATTGGAACTCCTTCATTCTGAGACTGTGCAGTCTGGTCCTAGACTCTCCCAAGAGGGGAAACATCCTCTCAGCATTTACCCTGTCAAACCCCTTAAGAATCTTATGTGTTTCAGTGAGATCACTGCAATGTTCTTTGACAGGGCTGATGTTGAATCTTGATATTGTAGTGTGAACAAAGAACATTAGACCTTGTTTTATAAACAAAGTTATTTATTACTAACATTACACGAAAAAATTACTAAAATGCCTAAGATTAACACAGCTGGAAATAATGGTCTCACATTAACTTACACTAAGATACTACAGAGCTACTCTAATATGCGACTGCTACAAACTCCTTACCAACACCCTCTCCCGGATCACATGGTGTGTTTGGGTCCTGAGTCTGCATACTCACACCATCTGGTGGTCGGATGCTGGAACTACAGCAGTTATACATATATTATTATTTACATATAGATGATAATACAGATGACAATTTACTTTACCATCACATCCCCCTTTATGTGAAATGTTTTTTTCTTTTTAGATACATTTGTAGCTTCAAAGTATTGTACATTTTTACAAATATATACTCTGTGTACATTCAAATAATCAGGCTGGTAATGGTTCATAAATTAAGACTGTCAGGGTTGTCTTCAACCCTGGTGAATGTCACAGTGCTTGAGGTGAAGATGAGTAGTCTGGTTAATTTCTGGTAAGCTAGCTTGCTCATTGGTTGTTTCAATGTTCGGCATTTCTACATGTGTTGTGCGAAGTCTCAGGGGTGGCAAGGAAGAGCAACCCTTTCATCCAGTCTTGACTGAAGTGTGAACGGTTGACTTGCCTTGAGCTTTAGCAACGTTCTGCAATTGTGTCTCAATATGAGCTGTGATCCTTGAGAACGACAAAGGACTAGGGACCTGCCTGTCTTATCACTTTGGCAGTTATGGACCAAGCTGTGGTTGTCTCAACCCTGACGTTATCATCTAGTCCCAAACTGTCCAACGTTCTGCTGGAGCAGTGTAATAGTGTGTTTGTTTCCTTCTTTAGAGCAGTGATTTTTTACATTATGGCTTATTACGGATTTTTTCAGGAATGCTATGAATTTTTTGTCCGCAGCTTCTCCCCATTAGCAGTTAGTTGGAGATAATCCACTACTCAGTGGTGTGATACGTTACGCCAACAGGGCGGAGACAGGGTCACTGTGTGAAACAATGGCCTTCTAGAGCAGTGTCTGAGCAATGTGAAACCCCTTTTTCTGCTTGCCCATTAGATTGAAAGTATTTCGGACTGGAGGTGGCGTGCATGAAATCATATCTCCTAACGAAATCCTGCCACTGCCAACTGTCAAAGCAGGGGCCGTTATCGCTCATAACAATGTGCGGTATGCCATGACTTGCAAAAAATCTCTTTTGCACATCGTTGGGTTGTGGGGATGAAACCCACACAGACACAGGGAGAATGTGCAACTCCACACAGGCAGTGACCTGGGCCCGAGATCGAACCTGGGTCCTCAGCGCCCTAGGCAGCAATGCTAACCACAATGCCAGACTCCCAATCTATTTACCTTTGCTCATAAGACAATCCCTTCATACCGGGGATCAACCTAGTGAACCTTCTCTGAAAAATATCCAATTAAATAATGGGCACAATTGAATGGCCTTGTTGCGCCCAACTTGGTGCTGGTATGAGGCCATTGAATCTGATGAGAGGTGTGAAGCTTGCAACATATTGTCAGATTCAACCTCACCTCACATGTCGACGCGATCTGGATGTCGCCTTGGAGACCTCGGCAGAGCACCATTTAGTGCTGGTCCACACAAAGGTGGACCAGGTGAAACTGCACCTGGGTAGTCTCCCAGACCTTTGAAGACCCCTAGGTAGTCATGGACAGGGCAGCGTGGCACCCTGGGCACTCGCACTGGCACCTGAGCACTTTGAAACCGACAGCCTAGCACCTTGACACTGCCATTCTGCCACTGCCAGGATGCCGAGGTGCCAGGGTGGCACTACAAAGGGTCTGGACCTGAGGGCAGCCATACCCATGAAAGGGGGGTATGATGGGTGGGGGGGGGGGGGGGGGGTGAAATGCACAGGGGGTGAAGGTTGGGGATCTTGAAGGGGTCCCAAAAGGGGGATGGGGAGCCCTGAAAAGGGGGGAGGGCAATCAACAACTCCACAACAGGGTGTCCTTACTTGGGAGGGGATGGAATGCCCATATGTGTGGGGGATTACATTGTCCATGGGGGAGGGACGTGGGGGACCCTCAAGCTCACTTAGAGAGCAGGGCACCTTTCAAAAGTGGCAGCCCGATCTCTGAGGAGCTGGTCTCGATGACGAGTTCAACCCCTCAGCACTGTAAACATTTCTAAGTATGGATTAGGCCAGGGATAAACTTGGTTGAAAAGCAGTGTGGATCTCATCCAAAAAGCCGACAGAAAACACCTCACCAAAGTCGCCCAAAATGATACTTAGGGCACAATTCTCTGGCCCCTTTGCACTCAAGCCCGAGCATAACGAAGCCGGTGAATAGCGGGAGAGGCAAATTGTGCTGGGCAGCAAACAGTATGCGATCCAACCGGCCTGTTTCCGAAAGGCGACATCGGGATCCCACCATCGCATGGTAAGAAGCCAATAAGCACCACTTAAGCTTTATTTCCATACAATTAATGGGAACCACCTCATAATCCAACGGCCTCCTGTGATTCAGGGACCTCACCAGCAAGTGGTCATGCTGGTGCCGATTAGTACACCTTTTTAAAAACGTGAACCTGGCGGAAGGGCTTCTTTGGGGAGCAGAGGAGGTGAGTAGCCATCTTTGCTCACAGGCAAAGAGCCCGGGAGCGCTGAGCTTGCTGCCCATGTGCTTCACTCAACCCGAGTGGATTCCCGTGGATGGACAGGCCATGTAGCTTGTGGGAGTTCTTTCCTAGCATCCCAATCCGACTACGATGCCTGGACACTGTGCCTGAACACTGCGGGAGACCACACCATGGATGCAGCAGCCAACATCCGAACACCCAGGGGATGAGACACAGCTCCACGGGCATGTCCACGGCCGGAGGTGTATGTGTGTAAAAGGTTGGGGATCAGTGCCCAGTTCAGGTAGCTTTATGGTTGGGTGTCAGTGGTACAGAGTCTGGAGTCCATTGTGAGGGGGCACGCTATGACCAGGAGTGCGTGGGTGGGACATTCCAGCTGTGGGGGAGGGGATGGGAGAGCAATGGGGGAATGGAGGGTCCTGTGGTGGGAGCCACTGCTGTTCTCAGTCTAGCTCCAGGGTCCCAGGTTCGATTCCGGCTTGGGTCACTGTCTGTGCGGAGTCTGCCCATCCTCCCTGTGTGTGCGGGGTTTCTCCGGGTGCTCCGGTTTCCTCCCACAGTCCAAAGATGTGCAGGTTAGGTGAATTGGCCATGATAAATTACCCTTAGTGTCCACAATTGCCCTTAGTGTTGGTGGGTTATGGGGATAGGGTGAGGTGTTGAACTGGGTAGGGTGCTCTTTCCAAGAGCCGGTGCAGACTCAATGGGCCGAATGGCCTCCTTCTGCACTGTAAATTCTATGATAAATTCCTTACAGATATTGAATGGTCCGGAAGGTATTTTGGACCCCGCAGAAGAGGCCCGATTGGTGCTGCTGGTAGGCTATGCGGCCAGGTGCTGGAGACGGCGGCAGCAGCAGCAGCGTCTGCACAGGCTCAAGCTCAGGATGGCTCCTGGGGATTATGGGGTACCTGCTGAGGACCAAGCTAATGGCGCCAATATAGAGGCCGGAGATCAAAGCGGGGACACGAGACAATGAGGTCCATGTGGCCACCCGGGTTGTCATTGAGCTCAAAATGCAGGTTCCAATGCCTCAACTGCTCCTGTGGTTCCCTGCAGTACACCGCCGAGCGTCGCCTCCTTTGTCAGGGTCTGCTGTGCCCCCCACAACTTGTCCATAGCAGTGGGATGACGTGCTGGTGGGGGATGAGGAACATGTAGCTATATCCGAGTAGGAGGAGGAGAATGAGGGTGCGAATGATGAGGAGGCACTGGTCCATCAAGAGCTGGAGGACGATTCCGAGGATGTACCTGGGGGACCAACCAGAGGCTGTAGGACAGGCTGCAGCAGCGAGGGTCCGGCAAACCTGGAGGGCCAGGACGCCCTCATACTCACCCGCTTCACTTAGAACACGACCTGGTCAATGTCCTGGACCATGTCCCACCCTCCCAGTGTATGTATAATATCAATCCAGGGTGCTGGGACTGTGTCAGCACTGTCCACGGGTCACTGTCGAGGGCAGGGAGGTGATGATAACCCACAGAGAGCTGCGCACTGGTGCTCCTCAATCTATTCCACAGTCTGACCCCTGCCTGTCTGCTGAGTGCTTGCTCACTCCCGGAGGGAGAGGGTGGGGGAGTGCATACCTGGAGAGATGGGTCAAGGTTTGGAGGTTGTGATGAATGTGTAACCACTATAAATTCACACTGTACATTACTGTGCCCCTGTGGGCTCCATCTGTGAGCCGTTGCGCAGCTCTGCCCACAGGGGCTGACGAGGAGCATGTACAGTGCTCCGCCCCCAGCAGGAAATATATGTGCTGCAGTCCTACGAGTCCGCCCTCAGTTCAGTTTAGTCACAGGCAGGCTCAGTTGTATGCCGATTAAAGCCACAGTTTACTTCACTCGTGTCTTTGAATGAATTGATGGTCGCATCAATTTAATCGACTTAAAAAACTACTATGGAATCAGCCCTCAAACCTGACCGACTGTACCTCAATCCACAGGCCGCAGAAGCAAAAGAAATTTGTTTTGCATTGGCTTCGGTGCTTCAAGGCCTACCTAGCTGCGTCGACTACCCCCTCTGTTACAGAAGAACAGAAACTCAGTCTTCTCCACGCACGGGTGAGCCATCGTATTTCAACTCAACTTGATGTAACTGACTCTTATACTGAGGCCCTCGACCGCCTGTACATGCGGCCCGTGAATGAAGTCAATGCGCGGCACATCTTCACAACTCGCTGCCAGCGCCCTGCAGAGTCGCTAGAAGATTACCTGCGCGACCTTAATGCTGTAGCACGAGAATGTAACTTCCAGGCCGTGACAGCCTCCCAGCACATGGAACTCGCCGTCCGAGACGTGTATGTTGCAGGGGTCCGATCCAATTATGTGCGGCAGCGTCTTCTCGAGAAAGGGGCCCAGGACCTGGAGGACATGGTAAAACTAGTGACCTCGTTAGAGGTCGCTTTTCAAAGTTTAAATGCGTTTCCGGCCGATCACGCGACCCCATCGTGGACCCCCGACCAGAGACTGCCCTAGGCCTGCGCCGCGCGGCCACCTGTGGCCACCCGCCCACCACGGAGTGCTACCGTGCCACTTTCGCCGCCAGTAACGCAACCTGCAGCAGGTGCGGGCGGAAAGGGCACTTTGCTATGGTCTGCCTGGCCAAAGCTAAAAACTCTAACTCGAACCCTAACCCGAACACTCGCTCCTCCAACTCAAAAGCCCGCAGAACCCTCAATGTGGCAGCGTGTCTGCTGACTCCGCCTCCGCACAACATGTGCGACTCATGGGGGCCGCCATCTTGGCAATCCTCCCCCATGCGGCCGGCCATGTGCAATTCATGGGGGCCGCCATCTGGGTGGCATTTTCCTCACCGCCGCACGTGCGATCCACGGGGGAGGCCATCTTGGAAGCCACCCTCCTCGCCGCCCGCCAACGTGCGATCACACGGGGGCCGCCATCTTGGCCATCACCGATATGCCACTTGACGACTACGGACCTCTGCGGAGAGTCATCACGGGGCCGGCTTCCAGCACCTCCGAACCACGCCACCGACTACCCGCAGCTCAGTGCAGGAACTTTGAGGACCAGTCGCGGCCAAAGCACCTCAAGAGCTCCATGATGTCGTCCCAATCAACGAATACGAGGACACCGTGCCTCTCGACTCCGGGAGCACGGAGAGCTCGTTCACCCAGATCAGGTAAGGCGCTGCTCGCTCCCGATATTTCCGACACAGCAAAAACTATCTCCCTCGCCTCGGGGTCGCACTCCGTTCAGATACAAGGCGCACTATTGCGACGTTAACAATACAGCAGCAACTACACCAACTTCCAACTGTATGTACTCCCAGGCCTCTACGTCCCCCTCCTTCGAGCACTGGATTTCCAGTGCAACCTCAGGAGCCTAACACTCAGCTTCGGCGGACCCCTCCCCCCACTCACTATATGCAGCCGAGCAACTCTGAAAATTGACCACTCTTCGCTAATCTCACCGCCAACTGCAAACCAGTGGCCACTCGCAGCAGGAGATATAGCCTGCAGGACATGGTGTTTATTAGATCCGAAGTCCGGCGTCTCTTACATGAAGGAGTCATAGAGGCCAGTAATAGCCCCAAGAGAGCTCAGGTGATGGTCGTCAAGACCGGGGAATAGTTCCGGATGGTTGCTGATTACAGCCAGACCATTAACCGTTTCACGCACCTCGATGCGTACCCCCTCCCCCCCGGATTGCAGACATGGTAAATCAGATCGGCCAGTACAGCATATTCCCACGGTGGATCTGAAGGTCTGCATACCACCAGCTCCCAATCCGCCCGGAGGACCGCCACTACACGGCGTTCAAGGCAGACGGCCGCCTCTTCCATTTCCTCCGGGTTTCCTTTGGCGTCACGAACGGGGTTTCGCTGTTCCAACGAGCAATGGACCGAATGGTGGACCAGTACGGGCTGCGGGCCACGTATTCGTAGTTGGATAACGTCACCATCTGCGGCCATGACCAGCAGGACCACGACGCCAACCTCCACCGATTTCTCCAAACTGCCCAAAAACTCAACTTCACCTATAATAAGGAGAAATGTGTTTTCCGCACAACCAGACTAGCCATTCTTGGCTACGTAGTGGAAAACGGGGTCCTAGGACCCGACGGTATGAGGCCCCTCTTACAACTCCCTCTCCCTCACTGTTCCAGGGCCCTCAAGAGGTGCCTCGGATTTTTCTCATACTATGCCCAGTGGGTCCCGCAGTATGCGGACAAAGCCCGCCAACTATTTAGGCTACACTCTTCCCATTGTCAGCCGAGGCTCGCCAGGCCTTCAACTGCATCAAGGCGGACATTGCCAAAGCTGCCATGCGGGCAGTGGATGAACCCGTCCCATTTCAGGTGGAGAGCGACGCCTCAGAGGTCGCTCTCGCCGCCACTCTGAACCAGGCAGGTAGGCCCGTAGCATTCTTTTCCTGAACCCTCTCCGCTTCGGAACTTCAACACTCCTCTGTCAAAAAGGAAGCCCAAGCCATTGTGGAAGCCGTACGGCACTGGAGGGACTACGTCGCTAGTAGGAGGTTTACCCTCATCACCGACCAGAGATCGGTTGCCTTTATGTTGATAACTCGCAGCGGGACAAATATTATAGATGAATTCTCCCGTTTCCGTTTGCCATCCCATGCCCGATATGACCTCCCATACAGTCATCAGAGCCCTGCACAGTGTCTTCACCCGGTTCGGTTTCCCCAGCTACTTCCACAGTGACAGGGGTTCGTCGTTCATGGAGCGAGTGAGCTGCTCGGGCAAGGGCATCGCCTCGAGCAGGACTACCAGCTATAACCCCAGGGGGAAACAGGCAGGTGGAGAGAGAGAACGTGACGGTCTGGAAGACCGTCCTACTGACCCTACGGTCCAGGAATCTCCTGCCCTCCACTGGCAGGAGGTCCTCCCGACGCGCTCCATGCAATTAGGTCCCTCCTTTGTATGGCCATAAATCAGACTCCTCACAATTGATATTTGTCTTCCCTAGGGGCACTACCACGGGGCCTCGCTTCCATCCTGGTTGAGGACACCGGGCCCTGTCCTCCTTCGCAGCACGTCCGGGACACATGAAACAGACCCCCTGGTAGAGAGGCTCCTACTCCTACACTCAAACCCGCACCAAGTATTTGTCGAACACCCCGCTGGCCGACAAGACATCGTTCCCTCCAGGACCTGGCACCTGCAGGATCTACTGCTACCACTACCACTACCGCCGAGGTACCACCCCCCACACTACACCCACCGACCTCCCACGCCCTGCGCCC
This sequence comes from Scyliorhinus canicula, assembly GCF_902713615.1. Lineage (NCBI taxonomy): Eukaryota > Metazoa > Chordata > Chondrichthyes > Carcharhiniformes > Scyliorhinidae > Scyliorhinus > Scyliorhinus canicula. The sequence goes on along the minus strand of NC_052153.1, from coordinate 141,777,211 downwards.
CTACACCTACTTGCTTCCCGCGCCCCCTTCCACCCGTCACCACCGGTCGGACAGGAACGAAGCTCTGGAAGAACCACCCCCGGAGTCCACCTCGGATTCGCACCGAATATCTGTCCACAGCCATCCAAAGCGGGCTGCAACTCCAGTGCTCCGTCGGTCCCCAACGCACGATTCGAGCGCCGGACCAACTGAACTTATAAACCCGTCACCCCCCGCCGGACTTATTTTTTAACAGGGGGTGAATGTGTAACCACTATAAATTCACACTCTACATTACTGTGTCCCTGTGGGCTCCATCTGTGAGCCATTGTGCGGCTCTGCCCACAGGGGGAGATGAGGAGCATGTACAGGGCTCTGCCCTTTGCTCCGCCCCCAGCAGGAACTGTAAGTGCTGCGGTCCTATGAGTCCGCCCTCAGTTCAGTTTAGTCGCAGGCAGGCTCAGTTGTAAGCCGATTAAAGCCACAGTTTACTTCACTCGTGTCTTTGAATGAATTAATGGTCGCATCAGAGGTCAGCCCGCATTGTGGAAGTAAGTGACAGAGGCATCACATTGGGTGCGGTGAAGGGTTTTTAATGTTTCACAGGCATCCAACAATGCCCCACACTTCCATTGGTGCCGCACTACTCTCCCCACCACCTTTCCACTTCGCCCCGACCCCGTACCCACCCCCCTCTCCCAGCACTCCCTCAGTTACCCTCGATGTGCTTTGCCTTCCTTGCTCTACTGCTACGTCTAGGTGTGTTCCCAGAATACACATCAGAGGTGGAGGCAGGCAGCTGCTTACCACATCCTGTGGCCTTCGATACCCCTGGCGGGCGTCCACTCGGGGTTTTGGGGCCGGAGGGCCCAGGTGCACTTGTCGGCGGCACAGACACACAGACACAGCCGTGCCGCCCCGTCCTGTGTGCTGACTGCGGGATGTGGCCTCATCAGTGGGGTGGAACCTGGGGGAGCTGATGGCCACCATCTTCATTCCATGGGATGGGTCTGGGTTGGCACCCAGCGCCCCTTCCTCCCGGTCAGTGCCATTAGTGTCCTGGGGTTCACCTCAGGATAGAATGGCAGCTTGTTCAAGCCCCTGCATCATCTGGCACGGCCAGCCCTGGTGGCCCCCGATGCCTGCACCATCGTGTCGATGCCCTCAGCAATGCTCCTCAGTGACAACCATGCCTCAGGTTGTGAGCCAACTTGTCCTGAAGGAGAGGAAAGTTTGTTAGTGAGTTTGTAGGTGATGGAACTTTCATGGTTAAATAATTTGCAGTGTGTACAAGCTGTGAGATGAAAATGTGAGTACATTGTTAAATATCTGATGTTGTTGTGGCGCTTTCATATGGCAGGCATGGGCTATAATTGATGGACATTGGAGCTTGGTGAGTGACGGGCTTTGGAAAATTGTACAGCGCCGGAGGTTAGTGCTGCAATTGATAGGATATGGCATCTGAACTGCATTCACTGACATTGAACACTTGGCTGAGGTCATGAAATTTCTGACAGCAATGCATCCGAGTCGAGGCTTGACTTCTGGCATTGCCTTCCATGCCAATTTGCTCCCAGTGCCTTTTGACTGTTTCTGAGAGGCCTCCTGTCCTCCTGCAGATATAGAGCATCTTTCCTTTCTCTCCCCTTTCTTTATCAGCATCTTTGGTGCACCATCCAAAAACCTTGGAGCACCCCCCACCCCGCCCAGCTCCCACACCCTCTCCCATGTTGTACCGTTTCTCATTTTCTCCCCAGACAGATTCACTTGCGTGATCCCGAGTACTTGCTACAGACAGACTGAACCTCCCATTTAAGTGGAGTAGGATGGCTTTAAGTTTAAGTTTAAGGTAGCTAGAAAGTTACATTTTTTGGACTTGTTGCGACTGTGCTCATCCAATGAACAGTGTGATTAGCTCAACGTCACACAAAAGATCATTCCAATGGAGGAGGCAGCATAAAATTGGCTTAATTGCACATCATGTTCTTCATGTCCATTTTATCCAATTTAGCCCCATACCTTTTCTACATGTCTGCACTGCTCTGTGTTTGTTGTTGACTGACCTCTGGTTTCATAAAATTCTTCTAATCCTAATTGTAATGGTTCTCATTTTTATACAGCCTTGAATGATAATACCATTTCAAACATACGAATCTTCTTTGTGACACTCTCGTCCAATCACTTATGATGAACAACAGGCATCCAAAGATTAATCCCTCGGATAGACAACTTGAAGCATTCATACAATTCAAAGAATGTTACTTCAAGGCTACTTCCAGTTTTCTGCTTATGGAGTCATAGTCATCGAGATCAACAGCACGGAAAGGGCCCTTTGTCCCATCGTGTCTGTGCCTGTCAAAAATAGCCACCTAACTACACTAATCCCATTTTCCAGCACTTTGCCCATAGCCTTGTATAGCTTGGCATTGCACGTGCACATCTAAATACTTCTTAAATGTTATTAAGGTGTCTGCCTCCACCACCCGTTCAGGGACTGAGTTCCAGACTCCCACCACCCTCTGGGTGAAAAGGTTTTTCCTCACACCCCCTCGAAAAATCCTGCCTCTTACCTTAAATCTATGCTCATAATTTTATACTTCTCAATCATGTTCCCCCTCAGCCTCCTCTGCTCCAAGGTAAACAACCTCAATCTATCCAATGTCTCTTCAAATCTAAAACTCTCTAGCCCAGACAACATCCTGGTAAATCTCCTCTGCACCCTTTCCAGCTATCACATCCCACCTCGAATGTGGATTCCAGAACTGCACACACTACTCTAGCTGTGGCCTAACCAATGTTTTATACAGCATAACATCCCTGCTCTTAAACTCTATGCCCCAGCTAATAAAGGCAAGTAAACCATTTAGAAACATAGAAACTCAGAAAATAAGTGCAGGAAGAGGCCATTCGGCCTCATGGTTGATCATCCAACTCAATAGTTTAATCCCACTTTCCCTCCATAACCTTTGATCCCCTTCGCCCAAAGTGCTATATACAAATACTTCTTCAAAACATGCAATTTTTGTTGCTTCAATTACTTCCTGTGGTAACAAATTCCACATGCTGACTGCTCTCTGGGTGTAGAAATTTCTCCTCTGTCCTCAATGTACCCTCAGACTGTGACCCCCTGATTCTGGACATATCCATCATGGTGGACATCCTTCCTGCATCTACCCTGTCTAGTCCTGTTAGAATTTTGTAGGTTTCTATGAGATCCCCCAATTTCTTCTGACTCCAGCGAGTACAATCCGAACTGATTCAATCTTTCCTCATACGTCAGTCTCGCCATCCCTGGAATCTGTCTGATATGCCTCCTTAACCACTTTATCTACCTGCCCTGCTAACGTATGGGGCCAGTGTACATGCACACCAAAGTCGTACTGATCCTTGGTGCTTCCCAGGGTCCTGCCGTTTTTCACATATTCCCTTGCCTTGTTTGTCCTGCCCAAGTGCATCACATCATACTTTTCTAGATTGAATTCCATTTGCCACTGATCAGCCCATCAGACCAGCCTGTCTATATCTCCTGTAATCGAAGGCTATCATCTTCACTATTTACCACCCCACCAATTTTTGTATTGTCCACGAACTTACTGATCAACCCTCCTGTATGTCTCTAAATCATTTATATAAACCATAAACAGCAAGGGGCCCAAAGAGCAGTTCAGCACTCGGCATTACCTCCCCATTCCCACAGTTGCACAACTGCTTCTGTTGCCATTAATCCCCAATATGGGACCTTTTTTATGAAATATTTGTTTGAAATTCTATCTAACTCCCGTGTTGTCGCAACAGTGATGTATTTGGAAAAACTCCAGCAATCTGCTAAACATGACCTCCCTTTCTGAATCCATATGGGCTGTTTTGTTTTTAAAGTATTTTTTCCAGCTGTCTTCCTGATGGATTCCTCAAAATTGCTTCAAAGCTTTTCTATTTTAGCGTCCATTTTCTGCTAGGTTCAATGTAACAATGGAAACTAGGGATCTTGTGTTCATTGGCAAACAAATGATGCCCAATATTCATCATGTTTAAACTTGTCCACAGACATCTTGTCAGCATTTGAACTGCATGTAAACTTTTAAAACTCCACAAGAATCAAAATTGAAAGAAATGTGAATGTATACGTTTAAAAGTAAAGTTTCAATCCCAGATGTGTTATTTGATGAATTAAGACTTATGGCGCTATTAGGAATTTGCTTACACTTGAATGTACCAGCCCCAAACAATCTGGCATAATTAGTTGGTATCTAATAGGTAAGGACTGCAACCTCAGGTCCCTCCATGGATTTCAATACCAAGTCTCTTAGCAAGATGCTATAAGTGTAACGTTTGTGGCAGAGAAGCGTAACTTGGACAATAACTTCCAAATTCCCATGTTTAACTGCACAGAGGTTGCTGTCCAATTTCTTCCATAATATTGGTAAGCGCTAGAGCTACAATACAGGATTACTTCTGTGTGCTAAACAGCATAAGGAGTAAGTAATAGACAGAGCTAAGCGATTCCACAACCAATGCATCAGATCTAAGCTCTGCAGTCCTGCCACATCCAACCGCGGGCAACTGCCCGCAGGCTGCCCAAGCGGGCAGCATAATCAAAGACCCCTCCCACCTGGCTTACTCGCTCTTCCAACTTCTTCCATCGGGCAGGAGATACAGAAGCCTGAGAACACGCACGAACAGACTCAAAAACAGCATCTTCCCCACTGTCTCCAGACTCCTAAATTACCCTCTTATGGACTGACCTCATTAACACTACACCCTGTCTGCTTCATCTGATGCCGATACTTATGTAGTTACATTGTATGCCTTGTGTTGCCCTATTATGTATTTTCTTTTATTCCCTTTTCTTCCCATGTACTTAATGATTTGTTGAGCTGCTCGCAGAAAAATACTTTTCACGGTACCTCGGTACACGTGACAATAAACAAATCCAAATCCAAATCCAACCATGAATGGTAGTGGCCTGTTAAACAGCTCAGTGCAGGAGGAGGCTTCAAAAATATCCCCATCCTCAATGTTGGAGAAGCCCAGCACATATTTCCAAAAGACAAGGCCAAGGCATTCACAACAATCTTCAGCCAGAAGTGCCGAGTGGATGATCCATCTCGGTCTCCTCCAGAGGTCCCCAGCATCACAGATATCAATCTTCAGCTAATACGATTCACTCCACACAATATTAAGAAATGACTGAAGGCCCTGAATTTGCAAAAGCCATGGGACCTGATAGTATTCCGGCAATAGTACTGAAGACCTGTACTCCAGAACTTGCCGCGCCCCTAGCTAAGCTGTTCCAGTCCAGCTACAACACTGGCATCTACCCGGCAATGTAGAAAATTGCCCAGGTGTGAACCTGTACATAGGAAATAGGACAAATCCAACCCAGCCAATCACTGGCATATCAATATACTCTCCATCATCAGCAAAGTGATGGAAGGTGTCATCAAGTGCTATCAAGCGGCAATTACTCTGCAATAACCTGCTCACGGATGCTCAGTTTGGGTTCCACCAGGGTCACTCAGTTCCTTACATCATTACAGCCTTGGTTCAAACATGGACAAAAGAGCAGAATGCTAGAGGTGAGGTGAGAGTCACAGCCCTTGACATCAAGGAAGCATTTGACCAAGTATGGCATCAAGGAGCCCGAGCTAAACTGGAGTCAATGGGAATCAAGGGGAAAACTCTCCGCTGGTTGGAGTCATTCAAGGCACAAAGAAAGATGGTGGTGGTGTTTGGAGGTCAATCATCTGAACTCCAGGACATCACTGCAGCAGTTCCTCAGGGTAGTGTCCTAGGCCCAACCATCTTCAGATGCTTCACAAATTACCTTCTTTCCATCATAAGGTCGGACGTGGGGATTTTACGCATGACTGCACAATGTTCACCACCATTCATGCCTCCTCAGATAATGAAGCTGTCCATGTCCAAATGCAGCAAGACCTTGAAAATATCCAGACTTGGGCTGACAAGTGCCAAGTTATATTCTCGCCACACAAGTGTTAGGCAATGACCATCTCCTACAAGAGAGGATCTAACCATCGGCCCTTGACATTAAATGGCATTACGATCGCTGAATCTCCCACTATCAACATCCTGGGGGTTACCTTTGATCAGAAAATGAACTGGACTAGCCACATTAATACTGTGGCTTCCAGTGCAGGTCAATGGTTAGTAATCCTACTGCGAGTAACTCACCTCTTGACCCCCAAAGCATGTCCACCATCTACAAGGCAAAAGTCAGGAGTTTAATTGTATACCCTGCACTTGCCTGGATGAGTGCAGCTCCAACAACACTCAAGAAGCTTGATACCATCTAGGAAAAAGCAGCCCACTTGGTTGCTCTTCTTTCCACAAAAATTCAAACCCTCCACCACTCACGAACAGTGGCAGCCTTGTTTTCCATTTACAAAATGCTCTGCAATAACTCACCAACATTCCTTAGACAGCACCTTCCAAACCTATGATCACTACCATATAGAAGGACAAGAACAGCTGATTCCTGGGAACTCCACCACCTCTAGGTTCACGTCTAAGTCACTTACCACCCTGACTTGGAAATACATCACCGTTCCATCACTGTCACTGGGACAATACCCTGTAACTCCTTCCCGAATAGCATATTAGGTGTACCTACACTTGAAGGACTGTTCAAGAAGGCAACTCACCACCACCTTCTGAAGGGAAACTAGGGATGGGCAATAAATGTTGGCCTAATCAGCGACGCCCACATCCTGTAAATGAATGAAAAAAATTATTCTCACTGCAACATCTGGATCAATGAAGTGCTTTTCAGAGGTGGGGGGGTACTCCTTTAAAAATGTGACATTAATCATGATTCACAACAAGGACCAATTCCAATTGATATGTTTTCCAATATATTTAATATTATGGCATAAACATCACATCAGTAAATATGGCTTGGGCATAACAAGTGAAGCAAGTAAGGGACCAAAATCTTCATAAATGTTTCATTGCTCACGTTCTGTTCTCTTTATGCTTCCGAGGATTGATTTCATGCATATTAACTTTCATGGTGAAGCAATCAGTATCCTTTCTGGTTAATTTTCTTTCTGCTTTTCTATTTCATAAGACTCTGTACACTATCTTTGTTGTCACATTGATTGGCACTCATAACCATCGTTTCTTGCCTTATTTGCATGTAATTTATACGTCTGCTCTGTTGCTCAATGCATTTATCTGATGTTTTTATCTTTATTGAATAATAACTGCTTATATCAAGCAGAAAGCATACTCCAGTAACACCAGAATCCAAACTAATATGTTCCAAACTACATTGCAATGCTGCCAGTTCTGTACCATATATTATAATACTACCAGCTAGTTATCTAACTAGCTATACTAATGTTCTCGAGCAAACATGGTAAGTCACTCAAAAGCTTTGATACTTTCCCTGCAAAAATGCTCATATTACAGTACAGTAACTTATTAACTACAAACACAAGAATTTGAAACATCTTTAGGAAATTGCAGAATCTCTGACCATCGTCTTTTCATTCGGCTGAGATACAAGAATGGTGACAGAGGACTGGAGGATTGAAAATGTTAACCCCTGTTCAAAAAAAGGGAAAGGGAAATAGTTGGCAACTGCATGCCATCAACCTAACATTGGTGGTGAGGAACCTTTGGTGACAATAACCAAGGACAAAATTAATTTGCACTTGGAAAATTATGATTTAACAAAGGATGAAAGCCAGCCTTGAGTTGTTAAAGGCGTATCATGCTTAACTAAGTTGATTGTATTAATTAATGAAGCAATGGTTGATGAGTGCAGTTGCTGTTGTCAAAATGGACTTTCAAAAGATGTTTGACAAAATATCATTTAATAGACTTGTCAGCAAAATAGGTGAGCAAAATAGGTAGTGACATTGTAAATACATGATTTATTCAGGTGCAGAAAGCAAAGAATAGATTGTGGAAGCACATTTGCAGTAGTGATTCACAGGGGTCAGATTTGGGAACACTTCTCGTTTTGACATATATTTATGACCTGGACGTGGGTACTGTGGTAAACCACGGTATTGCATTGTGTTGTGTTGTACATGACTGGGCTTGTCCAGGCTGGCTCCGCCTGTGGCTCCTCCCCTCAGGCTTATGTATAAAGGTGGCAAGTCTCCACCTCCGACCCCTGTTCGGGTCCAGAGGCAGGAGGCTTGCTGTTTAGTGTATTAAAGCCTCAGTTACATTCATCACTCATCGTGTGCTTATTGAAGGCATATCAGGTACGCAGGGCATTAATACGAAGTCTAGAGACATATAGTGAAACAATGATGTGGGCAGTATCAGACTTCTGGAGGACATGGACAAATTGGTGAAATGGACAGAGACATGGCAGATGACATTTTGCGCAGCAAGCTGTAAAGTGATTTGTTTCGGCGGGAAGAATAAAGGCAAGTAATATGAACTAAATAATACACAATTTTAACAAGTGATGCAAGAACAAAAGGGTGTACATAAACAAGTCCTTGATGGTGGAAGAACAAATGCATGCAGGATCCTTGCTTTATAAAGTAGTGAGGAAATCATGCTATACTCATATCAAATACTGCTCATGCCCTAGCTTGAGTATTGTGGCCAATTCTGGCCACCACATTTTTGGATGCAAATCCAGGCCTCAAGAGAGGGTGTAGAGGAGATGGATGAGAATTATATGAAATGATGAAAGACTGCCGTTATGGATTGAGATACCAGAGAAGCTGTGCGTTCTCCTTAGAGTAGAGAAGGCTGCAGAAAGATTTGATACAGATGCACAAAACCAGAAAGGGTTTTGATAAGGTGAATAAAGAGAGACTGTTAGCAGCAGCAAATGGCTGGTAACCAGAGGACACAGGTTTAAGGTAAAAACATATGGAGCTGACGTGAGATGGTCGTTGCAGACTCGATGGGCCGAATGGTCTCCTTCAGCACTGTAGAGATTCTATGATTATATAAAAAATGTTTGTGCAGCAAATGGTTATAATTTGCAATGCACTTCCTGAAAGTGTGGTGGAAGCAGATTCAACAGTAAAACTTTCAAAAGGAGACTAGGTAGATATTTGGAAGGGAAAATTTGCAGAGCTATGACGAAAGTGCAATTAATTGGATTGCTCCATCAAAGAAGCAGTACAGGTTTGATAGATCAAATGGCCCCCTTCTTTGTGTACCATCTATAATTCTGTGATTCGATGACCTTTACTTGCTCTCATTCTCTTTGTCAATTATGCAGCCGAATAAGCACAATCATTTTTACATAGAACGTACGAATTAGGAGCAGGAGTAAGCCACTTGGCCCCTCGAGCTTGCTCTGCCATTGAATAAGATCATGGCTTATCTGACTGTATCCTCAGCTTCACATTCCTGCCAGTCTCTTTGTTAATCAAGAATTTATTTTACTTTGTCTCAAGAAATATTCAAAGACTCTGCTTCTACTGCCTTTTGAGGAAGAAAATTCCAGACCCTCTGTGAGATAAAATGAATTCTCCTCATTCCCATCTTAAATAAGCAACCCCTTATTTTTAAACAGAGATCCAGAGTTGTAGATTCTCTGACTAGAAGAAATATCTTCGCCACATCTACACTGTCAATATCCCATAGGATCGTAAACGTTTTGATCAAGTCACTTCTCACTCTTCTAAACATCTAGTAGAGACAAACCTAAACTCTCCATCCTTTCCTCATAAGACAACCTGCCCATTCCTGGCATTTGTCTAGTAAATCTTGTTTGAACCACTTCTAACTCATTTACATATTTCCATACAAAAAGAGACCAAACTCAACACAGTACCTCAGATATAGTCTCACCAATGCCCTGTACAACTGAAGCAAAACCTCCCTACTTTTTAATAGATTCCCCTCACAATAAACAATGGCATTCTATTAGCTCAGATTTTTGAGGCATGAGAAAAGATTATTCTTCACCCCCCTGCACCAAATTGGACTGATAGAGATAGAAACGGTTGGGAAGTTCGGCAACTTCCAGCCCAGTCTCAAATGTTCTCCTCCAAACTCCTGCTGCTGACCACCCCTTCCTCGCTCAGCATGCCCAAATGGCAGCTTCCCAGTCCATTTCCTTCCCACCAGCCACTCCTATTGCTGATCACTGGGATGGGTGATGGGAAGGCCCAAAAGCCTCTGATGGAAGAAATTACCTATTACAATATGGATCTCCTTTCCCTCCATTACAGACTGATGATCTAGCTTCTGTCGGTCTAAGTCAGTGGAGGCCTTTGGTAGATTTACTGCAGGTTTCAAAACTCCCCTAAGCTGGCCCATCATATCTTTTGTACAGTAGCTGGAAGTTTCATTAACATAGGTAAGTTTAGGAAGGGAGCCCCAAATGCAGTTTTCTAATAATAAATGGAACAGGCCCTCCACTAGTGGGTTAGAATAACTGACCAGCTCCCTACATCTTAAAAGGCCGCTGAAGAATAATAATGGCATTGCTGCTTATTTTGTATGTCATCTAAAACATCACAATGTATTTACATTCTAACTGCTTAAAATTCAGGTGCTAATGCCAGGATTTGTAAATCATTCACCAATTGTTTGTTCTGCCAAAGATGTTGCTATATCAGGGAATGCTACAGAGTACGGTATTCTTTCAATTAGCATCTCTTGTGTTAGGAGTCAAAATCCCTTTGTTTAAAGGCAGCACGGTGGCACAGAGGTTAGTTAGCACTTCTGCCTAACGATGCCGAGGTCTCAGGTTCGATCCCGGCTCTGGGTCACTGTCTGTGTGGAATTTGCACACATTCTCCCCATGTGTGCGTGGGTTTCACCCACACAACCCAAAGATGTGCAGGGTAGGTGGATTGCTAAATTGCCCCTTAATTGGATAAAATAAATTGGGTACTAAATTTATTTTAAAATAAGCCCCTTTGTTTGAAGACCTTTTATTCCTGATGAAACATATTTACAGTTTTCTATGTTTCATAGAACATAAATATATCAAGTACCACATGTAAAACAGGAGGTGTGCAACTCATGATATAAAATCATTTGCTTCCACATGTTTATTTTCTCACTTAAATCTATCATTTTTAACTTTCCACTTGTGCAGCCATCATCTCTCAAACCTCATGCTTAATGTTGTTACAATCTTTGGAGAAACTTATAACTTTTAAAAAGAGCCTTGAACTTCCAACTCATAGCTGAAAGGATTTCACATGTAACAGGATGTCACATGTCAAACTTTTACTATAATAAGGGAGTAAATTGGGCGGCACGGTAGCACAGTGGTTAGCACTGTTGCTTCACAACGCCAGGGTCCCAGGTTCGATTCCCGGCTTAGGTCACTGTCTGTGCGGAGTCTGCACGTTCTCCCTGTGTCTGTGTGGACATCCTCCGGGTGCTCCGGTTTTCTCCCACAAGTCCCGAAAGACGTGGGGCTGGATTCTCCGGTCGCCGATGCCGAAATCATGTTCGGCGATTGGCCGAAGAATTACAGCTCCCGACAAAATCGTGGGCAGTGTCGCTTTCACGATGCTCTGCCTCCTCCAAAGCGGCATAATCAGTGTGATGTATCGACGGCCTGTCCCCAATGCTCCGCCCCAGACCGGCCGAGTTCTCGACGGCGTCGGTCGGGTGTGGTCTCATCCGTCGGGAACTCAGCATGGCGGCTGCGGACTCAGTCCAGCACCGTCACAGTCGGGGGAGGGCTGATTCGCAGGCAGGGGGATCATTATCAGGGGCTGGGGGCATTGTGGAGTGGTGGGGGTGGTGGTCAGGGGCGTGCGAGCTGGCAAAAGGGGGGGACCACTTTGTGGGCCAGGTCCGCGAGCAGCTGCCGCTGTACGCATGCACGGCCACAGACCCAGCAATTCTCCGGGTCGGATCGGTAGCTAGAGCCGGAAGCTCTATGCTGCATTGATGCTAGCCCCCAGCCAAACGGAGGATCGGTGGCCGTTTTACGCCATTTTTTCTGTTGTAAAACGCCACCCAGCGTGGGGACATTGTCTCAAAATCTAAGAAATCCAGCCTGTGCTGTTGGAACATTCTGAATTATCCCTCCTTGTACACGAACAGGCGCCGGAATGTGGCGACTTGGGGCTTTTCGCAGTAACGTCATTGCAGTGTTAATGTAAGCCTACTTGTGACAATAAAGATAATAATTATTAATTCACTGTTGACAATAAAGATTATAATTATTAATTCACTGTTGACTAAACACTATTTTAGTTTTGTAGGTTCATACTTGTGTTGTAAACCACAGAAAGGAAGTTTCCCCATTTATATTTATCAAACATTGCACTCTCCATGGAGTAACTGTCTTTATAACAAACAATCCGCAATTCTACCAGCTTCCAATTGGTTCTTGTATCCTAATTTCACCAAGTAATAACTCTGAGCAACCAGCTCCAGGCACTTCCCTCAGTTTTTGGAGAACTCCTTAAATTCACCACCAGCAGTAAAGCCTGTTCTGATCATTTTTCATCCCTCTGGTCTTGCCAGAATCTCTCAGAATGTAGGATGTGTCTCTTTGACGAGAGAGGGTGTCCCTCTCACATCCAGCTGTGAGAGCTTACAAAGCCAAAACAGCATCTCCTCTCTGGTGATCACACATAACTATGTGATATTCATTGATTGGTAGGGAAACCTGTAATCTGACCTGAAAATGGCTTCCTCTGCCCACTTCCTCATGACAATACATGAACTTTATATTCACGTAGAAATGCTCATTAGCTATATTTTACCGCAAATCTTTTTCAGCAAAAATGAGTAAATGTTTACAACCCGACCTTCTGCACCTTTCTGGGACTTTGGGTGACTCAGAGTGTAGCTGTTATGGATTTAGAGACTTCTGCCATTGTCTCTAAGCATCATCTCCCCAACAAACAATCCACCCAACTTTCAGAATATGTCATATGACCCCCTTCATTTACCTAACTCTAAAGATACAGACTGGGATTTTCTGGCTTGTCAAGTTGGCACCCACTGTGGGAGATTCAGCAATGATGTGTTTACCCCAGCAGCCAATTGATGTGGTGCATGCTGTAGGAGATGAAGTAGGGTTTTTAGCCTTCAGGATCATATACAAGGGATGTTGGAAGGGATTGAGGGTCTTGGTATGGATAACCTTACTGACTGTCCCTCTTTCCTTCTCCCATTCCAGTAAGAGTTTATGATAAGGTTTAGAAGAAACCTAGTCAAGCTGGCAATTATCCTTATTAATGATGTGGCGGAGGACAGATTTCACCGACTGCGGCAATGCCAACACAGGCTGGAGCCTTCACCAGAGCAAGAGAGAGATCTCGGTCAGGCTCAAGACCCAGCTACCCATCAGGCCAATGAGTGGACCAGAACATATAACACCTCAGGTGTACAGGACTCGCATGTCCTATAAAAAGCTGCCAGACACCATTTGCTGCCAAAAACTCTGCCTCACCAAGGAGACAGTGCAGTACAATTTGGATGGGGAGACCACCAATTCCTGGTGGCCTTGAAGGTCATGACAGTCCTGAACCTTTCCACCACCAGGTCATTCCAGGGCTCGAGCGGGGATTTGTGTAGAATTTAACAATCATCAGCCCACGAGTACATCTGGGAACTCACAGATGCTCTGCCTTGGATTCTACCACTCATGGCTTGGAGGTCCTGCCCTAGGCTTTCCACTGTGGTCGCCACCCTTGCAATATTGGTCTTGATGCCACACCATGTCGGCACTATCTCCTGTGCCTCAAGGCTTTGGGACTCCACCAATTGACCTTGCAGTTGCTGGATTTCCCGGCTCTGCTTTTGCGCCTCCTGCAGCTCGGGGAGAATCTTTTCCAGAGGCTGAGCATCTGTCTGGGGGCCAGCTGTTTCGTGGGAGCCAGTAGACCTCAGACTGGCCAACCCCTTGGAAATTCCTGCCTCCACCTGATGTGCATCAGCAGCTGTGTGATGCTTATCAGGTAGTTACCCATAAACCAGCTTGCCACCCTCTTGGCTTGGGAGTGAGAGAGGGACTGTTTAAATGCAGCTCCTCCTTGTTAATAGTGCACAGCTGAGCCCCATTTTGGGTGATTTTGATGTCTTGGGACTCCAAATCGGCTTGATTCACCTGGGGTTCATTTATTGCACTAAATGGGGGAAGATCATGATTCACACTGATTTTTGGGCCCAACATAATATCTTGTCATTTATTGGGAAAATTCCACACAATATTTCAGCAAGGTTTGTTCTGAATTAAATGTCCATATGCTATTTTTATAATTCTCCAGTAAGACCATAAAATATGTTCAATTATATATTTATATAAAGCAGTTAAGATTATTATTAACATCACTTCACCCACATCCCAAAATAAATTTTCCATGCTACTCAGCCAGCGTTTCATGTGTCTTCCTAAATAGATGTGTCTCTGCTATTGTTTTCACTCTGCTCCATTATAATCAGTAGAGTTAAAATAGACAAGGACCAGAGGCCCAGTTCAGTTGAGTTTATGTTCAGCTAACTTAATATGAACTTGTTCTGATGGAACACAAGTGCTATTATGTTCTTCCAGCTCAATGACAATATATAAAGATTGTACCAGTTGAAATTCCCATCCACATTATCTCTGAAATAGAAAATGCAGAAATCCAAGGCAAACTTTGTTTTCAATTTAGCCCAATTCCATCTAACCCACTGCAAGTAATGATCCTCTACAATTGCCTCGAGCTGGCTCATATTGAATCCTGACAGGCAAACAGCATTCAGATGTATGAAATTTCCTTGTTAGATTAAACCTCAGATTTACTCTTGTGACTTGCATTTATTTCTTCCCCTGACTCATATCCCTTCACTGCAGATGGTTGATTCAATTAACTTTCACATATGCAAGAATAGTCATTTCTTGTCTCAAATAATTCTCAGGAACTATCCACTTAGACTGATTATTGACAATGTCAGAAAGGAATTGGACTGACCTTGGGCAACAATGATCAATATCAGATCCAACAATACCAACAGATCAGAACAAAGCTTTCAAATCTGTCACATCCAGTTGTGAATGGTAGTGGACAAACAACGGACCAGAAGAGAAGTTTTATAAGTATCCCCATCCTCAACTAGAAGGTGCCCAAAGCATATCAGTGTAAAAGCCACGGCTGAAACATTTGCAATTATGTTCAGCCAGATGTGCCGAGTGAATGATTCATCTCAGTCTCCTCCTGAGGTCCCCAGTGTCACAGATGTCAGTTTTCAGCTCATTTGATTCACTCCACCTAATGTTGAGAATCAACTGAAGACACAGGGGGCGGGATTCTTTCAGCCCGGGGCCGGGCTGGAGAATCCCCGCAACCAACCGGCGCGAATCGTGCCCCGCTGCCCCGATGCCGGGATGCGATTCTCTGCAGAGCGTGGTTGACGCGGTGCCGGTTGTGGGCCACTCTACGCGGACACCCCCGCTGTCAGCCGGTGGGACGTCGGCGTGGAAGGGTCCGGGGGCATCTTCAGATGCTGGTTTAGCACACTGGGCTAAATCACTGGCTTTGAAAGCAGACTAAGGCAGGCCAGCAGCACTGTTCAATTCCTGTACCAGCCACCCTGAACAGGCGCTGGAATGTGGCGACTAGGGGCTTTTCACAGTAACTTTGTTTGAAGCCTACTTGTGACAATAAGCAATTTTAATTTTATTTTTCATACCGGACAATCTGGAAAATTGCCCAGGAATATCAGGTCCACACAATGTAGGGCAAATCTAATCTGGCCATTTACCTGTCTACTCTTGCTCATCAGTGATGTGATGGAAGGTTCTGTTGACAGTGTCATCAAGCACCACTTGCAGAGTAACAACATTCCCACCAATGCTCAATTTGGGTTCCCAGTGAACCACCTGGTCCTAACCACATTATAGCCTTGGTACAAGTATGGACAACAAAACTGAACATAAAGGTGAGATGAGAGTGACTGCTCTTGACTTCAAGGTGGCATTTGTCAAGTGTAGTGTCAAGGGGTCCGAGGAAATCTGAAGGCAACTGGGAATCAGAGGGAAATATCCATTGGTTGGAGTCATACCTAGCACAGAGAAAGAAAGTTGTGGTTGTTGGAGGCCAATCTTCTGAGATCTAAGACGTTGCTGCAAGTGACCTTCAGAGTATTATCCTTGGTCCAAACATCTTCAGCTGCTTCATCAATAACCTTGCCTCCATCAAAAGGTCAGATGTAGGGATGTTCACTGATAATTATACAATGTCGAGCATCATTTCCAACTCCTCAGATACTGCAGAAACCCATCTCCAAAGGCATCAAGATCAGGGCAGCATTCAGATTTGGGCTGATAGGCGGTGAGTAACATTTACACCACATAGGTTCCAGGTATCGATCATCTCCCACAAGAGAGAATCTAACCATTTCCCCTTGGTTTTCAGCAGCATTACCATTGCTGAATCCCTCACAATCAATATCCTGGAGGTCACCATTGACTAGAAACTGAACTGCACTAGCCACATAAATATCACGGCGATAAGAACAGGTCAGATGTTGGGAATCCCGTGAAGAATAACTCACCTCCTAACAAAGCCTCTCAACCATCCAAAAGGCCACTTAAGGGCATCAGCTGAGGTGAAATGGGCAGGCTTTTGTACTGACATTGAGGGCAGGTTGGGGATGGGTGGGAGAGTGGTGGAAAGGGCACCAGAGAATCTTAGGCTCCTCACCACCCCACCCCCCACCAAACCCCCAAACTGCTGGTGGGAAGCAGTAAAATTCTGCCCACAATGTATTTGTTGTTCCAAAATACATAGAATCTACTTAATAGGTCCTAATCTTTCTACACATTAGTTGGCTTACGAATAGCACTCTTATCTCTGAAGCAGAAAACTAGGTTCCAAACCCGACTGCAGGACATAAATACATAATCTAGTCTGAAACTTCAATGCAACACTGAGGGAGTGCTGTTTTTCTGGGAAGGATATTAAACTGAGGCCCCATCTGACTATTTAGGTGAATATAGGAGGATCAATTGCACTAAAGAAATAACAGCAATTGTGTTCTCATGGCATTCCAGTCACATTTATTCCTCAGAAAATTAACTTGTCATTCATCTCATTGCTGTTTATTGGCTCTCGCTGTTTATGAATTGGCTTCCCCAGAGCAACCGTGACAGCACTTCAAAAATAATTTATTGAATGCAGGGCATATTGGGACATCGCAAGGACATGAAACATGCATATCCAAGTCAGATTTTAACTCTGTTTTGTGGGATGTTTGTACAAACACGTTGGATTAACTCTCTTCTGTACCAGTGTGAAAACAAAGCAAAACCCATTGCTATATTTCTAAGGTTGAATTTACCATGCAGGAATGTATCAATTTTCTTTTGTTTTAGCAAGAACATGTTGGTGCTAGCCATTTTGGTACCTTTAAAATGTTCCTCCCAAATTGTTTTATGCTCGAGCGTGGTGGTTTGAGACATACACAGGAGGCTTCCAGTAGTTAACAAGGGGTCTACTGAAGAAAGGCAAGGCCAGATAAGTAACAGCCACAGAACTCAGTGTATCAAGGGTGCGATTTAATGGCCTCACTGCGCCTGAAAAGCATCCCGTCATGACACAGCGTAGCCGATAGAAGCCTGGAGAGCCCATTCCAGGGATCTACCCCGCTCGCAACACCTTGCGAGATCTAATGCAATCTCACGAGACATTGTGATGTAATTCCCACCCATTGTGGGCAGGATCACTTTAACAAATCTGCATATTAAAGCGAGACAGCTAGTTTGGGCTGGGGGTGCCCTGCTCAGGTTTTGGAGGGGGGGGGAGGGGACCATCCCATACTGCGTTGGGGCTTGGGGAAGGATCAGGGGTTGCTTTGGGGGTCTCAGATGGTGAGACATCATTTAAAGATGGTGTCACGCCTCTCGGCGAATGGAGCTCCTCAGTGTACAAAATGGGGCTGTGTGTGGCCTTGGCCGCACGTTCCCTGTTGAGGCCCCTTATCAAATGAGATTCACGTTTTATATCCTTGTGTCTCTTGGCGCTGCGAGCGCCAGGAAACACATGGCTGAATGTGTTCGCTTTGGGACTTTGTTTCCATTTAGTTAAATTGCGCCCCAGGTCTACTTACTTTGGCTCCGGAACCGGGGTTCATGTCCTCCCGTGTCATTAGCCCCAAACTGGTCATGTGGTCTGTGATGTGACCATCAATTCACACGGCACGTAGTTGAAAGTGAACAGTGGTTTTAATGATCTTACAACGGAGCCTGCCTGTGCCGAGATGAACTGGCAGGCAGGCTCAGACTGCCAGACTTTATACTTCCAGTTAGTGGGAGGAGCCATGGGCGGAGCCAAGGGTGGAGTCCAGTACAAACTCCTCATCTCCCCCGAGGGGCAGAGCCGCGCAACTGCTCATATAACGAGCTTACACAGACACAGTACATCATATATAATAACAGTGTGAATTACACGGACTTTAGGGCAGCAGGGTAGCATTGTGGTTAGCATAAATGCTTCACAGCTCCAGGGTCCCAGGTTCGATTCCCGGCTGGGTCACTGTCTGTGTGGAGTCTGCACGTCATCCCCGTGTGTGCGTGGGTTTCCTCCGGGTGCTCTGGTTTCCTCCCACAGTCCAAAGATGTGCGGGTTAGGTGGATTGGCCATACTAAATTGCCCGTAGTTTCCTAAAAAGTAAGGTTAAGGGGGGGTTGTTGGGTTATGGGTATCGGGTGGATACGTGGGTTTGAGTAGGGTGATCATTGCTCGGCACAACATCGAGGGCCGAAGGGCCTGTTCTGTGCTGTACTGTTCTATGTTCTATGGACTGTGATTCACCACATTCACCCCCTGTAAAAATTGAGTCCAGCGGGGTGATGTGTCTACCAATTCCCAATTGCGAATTACAAGTTACAAGTTACAATTTACAGGTTATAAACCATGCTGGGAGCGTAACCCCCGTGGTAGTGCCCCTGGAAAAAACAAATAGCCGCTTGTGAGGGCTCTGGTTGGTGGCCGTACATAGGAGGGACCTAATAGCATGGAGCGCGTTGGGGAGGACTTCCTGCCAATGGGAGGTCGGGAACTTCCTGGACCGAAGGGTCAGTAGGATGGTCTTCCAGACCGTCGCGTTCTCCCTCTCCACCTGCCCGTTCCCCCTGGGGTTGTAGCTGGTAGTCCTGCTCGAGGTAATGCCCTTTTCGAGCAGGTACTGACGCAGCTCGTCGCTCATGAAGGACGAACCCCTGTCGCTGTGTACGTAGCTGGGGAAACCAAACAGGGTGAAGATACTATGAAGGGCCCTAATGACTGTGTGGGAGGTCATATCGGGGCATGGCATAGCAAAAGGAAAACTAGAGAACTTGTCGATGACGTTCAGGACGTACACATTCCTATTGGTCGAGGGGAGTGGCCCTTTGAAATCGATAGCATGGCGTTCAAAGGGCCGAGAAGCCTTGACCAGGTGGGCCCTGTCTGGTCTATAGAAGTGCAGTTTGCACTCCGCACAGTTCGGGCAATCCCTGGTGATGGCTTTCACCTCCTCTGTGGAGAAAGGCAGATTTCAGGCTTTGACGTAGTGGGCGAGCCGGGTGACCCCCGGGTGGCAGAGGTCATCGTGAATAGCTTTCAGGCGGTCATCTTGCGCACTGGGGCACGTGCCACGGGACAGGGCATCTGGGGGCTCATTGAGCTTCCCCGGTCGGTACATAATATCGTACTTGTAGGTGGAGAGTTCGATCCTCCACCGTAAGATCTTATCATTTTTGATCTTGCCGCTTTGCGAGTTGTCGAACATAAAGGCAACCGATCTTTGGTCGGTGATGAGGGTGAACCTCCTACCTGCGAGGTAGTGCCTCCAGTGACGTATCGCTTCCACGATGGCTTGTGCTTCCTTTTCGACCGAGGAGTGTCGAAGTTCCGAAGTGGAGAGGGTTCAGGAGAAAAAGGCGACTGGTCTCCCAGCCTGATTTAGAGTGGCTGCGAGAGCGACCTCTGAGGCATCGCTCTCAACCTGGAAAGGGACGGATTCATCCACCGCCCGCATGGCCACTTTGGCGATGTCCTCCTTGATACGAGTGAAGGCCTGACGAGCCTCATCCGATAGAGGGAAGAGTGTGGCCTTAAATAGTGGGCGGGCTTTGTCCGCATATTGAGGGACCCACTGGGCATACGAGAAGAATCCCAGGCACCTTTTGAGGGCCCTGGGACAATGAGGGAGAGGGAGTTCTAAGAGCATACGGCCTGGGTCGAGGCCCAGGACTCCGTTCTCCACGACATAGCAGAGGATGGCTAGCCTGGTCGTGCGGAAAACGCATTTCTCCGTGTTATACGTGAGGTTGAGTTTCTGGGCAGTCTGGAGAAATCGATCGAGGTTAGCGTCGTGGTCCTGCTGGTCGTGGCCGCAGATGGTGACGTTATCCAAGTACGGAAACGTGGCCCGCAGCTTGTACTGGTCCACCATTCGGTCCATTGCACGTTGGAACACCGAGACCCCATCAGTGATGCCAAGGGAACCCGGAGGAAAAAGAACAGGCGGCCATCGGCCTCGAGCGCCGTGTAGTGGCGGTCCTCCGGGCGGATTGGGAGCTGGTGGTATGCAGACTTCAGATCCACCGTGGAAAAGACTTTATAGTGGCCGATCTGATTCACCATTTCTGCAATTCTGGGCAGGGGATACGCATCAAGGAGCGTGAACCGATTAATGGTCTGGCTATAGTCCACTACCATTCGGAACTTTTTCCCGGTCTTTACGACCACCACCTGAGCTCTCCAGGGACTGTTACTGGCCTCTATGATCCCCTCACGTAGGCGCCTATGGACCTTGGTTCTGATAAATACCCTGTCCTGCAGGCTGTATCGCCTGCTGTGAGTGGCTACGTGTTTGCAGTCCGGCGTGAGATTGGCAAAGAGTGGAGAGGGGTCGATTTGTAGAGTGGCGAGGCTGCAAATAGTGAGTGGGGGCAAGGCCCCGCCGAAGGTGCGTGTGAGGCTTTTGAGGTTGCACTGGAAATCAAGTCCCAGTAGGAGTGAGGCGCAGAGTTCAGGGAGCACGTACAGCTGGAAGTTTGAGTAGCTAGTGCCCTGGATAGTTAGGGTCGCGACGGTGCGCCCTTGGAGGTGAACGGAGTGTGAGCCCAAAGCGAGGGAGGTAGTTTGCCGTGCAGGGAAAATAGGGAGCGAACAGCGTCTTACCAGATCTGGGTGTACGAAGCTCTCGGTGCTCCCGGAGTCAAAGAGGCATGGCGTCCTGTACCCGTTGATTTTAACGGTCATCATTGAGTTACGGAGGAGCTTTGGACGCGACTGGTCCAACGTGACCGCGCTGAGTTGTGGGTAGTCGGCAGCTCGATCAGCTGTGCTGGAGTGGCCCAGTGATGACTGCCTTCTGAGTTCGTAGTCGTGGAGGTGAGTTTCAGAGTTTGAAGAGGATGGATCTGAAGATGGCCGCCCCCATGAGTCGCACATGGCCGGCCGCATGGAGGAGGATTGCCAAGATGGCCGCCCCCATGAGTCGCACATGGCCGGCCGCATGGAGGAGGATTGCGCAGATGGCCGCCCCCATGAGTCACACATGTCGGGTGGGGGCGGAGTCGGCATACAGGCTGCAGCATTTCGGGGCCTGCGAGTTTTGGAAGCGAGTGCTTTGGGCTGCGGGAGAGTTTGGAGAGGGGGATTTCTTCGCCAGGCAGATCCTGGCATAGTGTCCTTTGCGACCGCAGTTGCTGCAGGTCGCGTTGCGGGCCGGGCAGTACTGCCGTCGGTGCTGGGGCTGCCCGCAAAAGTGGCACACTGGGTCTGCATGATGGCTGGGTGGCCACGTGGCGCAAGCCTGCGGCAGTCGCTGGTCGGGGGCCCAGGATGGGGTCGCTTGGTCTGCAGGGAATGAGGTGAGGCTGCGGAATGAGACCTCCATAGTGGTAGCTAGTTCTACCGTGTCCTCTAAGTTCTGGGCCCCTTTTTCTAACAACCGCTGGCGCACATAATTCGATCCGAGGCCTGCCACGTACACATAGAACATAGAACATAGAACATAGAACATTACAGCGCAGTACGGGCCCTTCGGCCCTCGATGTTGCGCCGACCTGTGAAACCATCTGAAGCCTATCTGACCTACACTATTCCATTTTCATCCATATGTCTATCCAGTGACCACTTAAATGCCCTTAAAGTTGGCGAGTCTACTACTGTAGCAGGTAGGGCGTTCCACACCCCTACTACTCTCTGAGTAAAGAAACTGCCTCTGACATCTGTCCTATATCTACCACCCCTCAATTTAAAGCTATGTCCCCTCGTGTTGGTCATCACCATCAGAGGAAAAAGACTCTCACTGTCCACCCTAGCTAACCCTCTGACTATCTTATATGTCTCTATTAAGTAACCTCTCAGCCTTCTCCTCTCTAACGAAAACAACCTCAAGTCCCTGAGCCTTTCCTCGTAAGACCTTCCCTCCATACCAGGCAACATCCTAGTAAATCTCCTCTGAACCCTTTCCAAAGCTTCCACATCCTTCCTATAATGTGGTGACCAGAACTACACGCAGTACTCCAGGAGCGGCCGCACCAGAGTTATGTACAGCTGCAGCATGACCTTGTGGCTCCGAAAATCAATCCCCCTACTGATAAAGGCTAGCACACCATATGCCTTCTTAACAGCCTTATTAACCTGGGTGGCAACTTTCAGGGATTTATGTACCTGGATGCCGAGATCTCTCTGTTCATCTACACTACCAAGAATCTTGCCATTAGCCCAGTACTCTGCATTCCTGTTACTCCTTCCAAAGTGAACTACCTCACACTTTTCCGCATTAAACTCCATCTGCCACCTCTCAGCCCGGCTCTGCAGCTTATCTATGTCCCTCTGTATCCTATAACATCCTTCAACACTATCCACAACTCCACCGACCTTCGTGTCATCTGCAAATTTACTAACCCATCCTTCTACACCCTCTTCCAGGTCATTTATAAAAATGACAAACAGCAGTGGCCCCAAAACAGATCCTTGTGGTACACCACTAGTAACTGAACTCCAGGATGAACATTTGCCATCAACCACCACCCTCTGTATTCTTTCAGCTAGCTAATACTGATCCAAACCGCTAAATCACCTTCAATCCCAGACTTCCTTATTTTCTGCAATAGCCTACCGTGGGGAACCTTATCAAACGCCTTACTGAAATCCATATACACCACATCAACCGCTTTTCCCTCATCCACCTGTTTGGTCACCTTCTCAAAAAACTCAATAAGGTTTGTGAGGCATGACCTACCCTTCACAAAACCGTGTTGACTATCGCTAATCAACTTGTTCTTTTCAAGATGATTATAAACCCTATCTCTTATAACCTTTTCCAACATTTTACCCACAACCGAAGTAAGGCTCACAGGTCTATAATTACCAGGGTTGTCTCTACTCCCCTTCTTGAACAAGTGGACAACATTTGCTATCCTCCAGTCTTCCGGCACTATTCCTGTCGACAAAGACGACATAAAGATCAAGGACAAAGGCTCTGCAATCTCCTCCCTGGCTTCCCAGAGAATTCTAGGATAAATCCCATCTGGCCCAGGGGACTTATCTATTTTTACACTTTCCAAAAATGCTAACACCTCCTCCTTGTGAACCTCAATTCCATCTAGCCTGGTTGACTGAACTTGAGTATTCTCCTCGACAACATTATCTTTCTCCAGTGTAAACACTGACGAAAAATATCCATTTAACGCTTCCCCTATCTCCTCTGATTCCACACACAACTTTCCACTACTATCCTTGATTGGCCCTAATCTTACTCTAGTCATTCTTTTGTTCCTGATATACCTATAGAAATCCTTAGGGTTTTCCTTGATCCTATCCGCCAACGACTTTTCGTGTCCTCTCCTCGCTCTTCTTAACTCTCCCTTTAGGTCCTTCCTGGCTAACTTGTAACTCTCAAGTGCCCTAACTGAACCTTCATGTCTCATCCTAACATAAGCCTTCTTCTTCCTCTTGACAAGTGCTTCAACTTCCCTAACGGCAAGTTCCATGTGCTGTTCGGCTGATATGGCCTGATAATTACAATCCCAAGCTAAAATCTTTAACTCCCGCAGGAATTCTTCTAACGACTCCGCGGGGCGATGGCAGCGGGTCGTAAAAATATGGCGTGCGTAGACCTCGTTGATGGGCCTCACGTACATTCGATCTAGCATGGCTAGGGCCCCCGTATACGAGTTGGTACTATTTAGTTGAGAAGATATACGGCGGATCACCCTTGCGTGCAGTAGGCTGAGTTTCTGCTCCTCTGTAGTTTCTGGAGTACTTGATTCAGCCAGGTAGGCCTTAAAACATCTGAGCCAGTGCTGGAAGATTTCTCTTGCCTCTGCAGCCTACGGGTCGAGTTCTAGTCGGTCAGGTTTGAGGGCTGATTCCATAGTTGTTTCTTGAGTTGTTTCTTCGATTTCTTCTTATCGATTTCTTCTTGTTTCCTAAGATCATCAAATTGATGTGTCCATCAATTCACACGACACGTAGTTGGAAGTGAACAGTGGTTTTAATGATCTTACAACGGAGCCTGCCTGTGCCGAGATGAACTGGCAGGCAGGCTCAGACTGCCAGGCTTTATACTTCTGGTTAGTGGGAGGAGCCATGGGCGGAGCCAAGGGTGGAGACCAGTACAAACTCCTCATCTCCCCCTAGGGGCAGAGCCGCGCAACTGCTCGTATAACGAGCTTACACAGACACAGTACATCATATATAATAACAGTGTGAATTACACGGACTGTGATTCACCATAGTCTGTCGAGTCCGCCCCCTTAAAGGTGCCAAAATGCCACAATGAGCAACACAGATTGGAGGAAGGGAGAATCAGAAGTCCGTCAAGGAGAACGCAATCCATATATATTACATTCACCTCTCCTTTTTTCCATGTCGGTGCAACATCGAGGGCCGAAGGGCCTGTACTGCGCTGTATCGTTCTATGTTCTATGTGCTCAAAGAATACGTAGACGACTCAGACATTTTAAAACTTGTCTCCGAGAAGCTCTGCACAAGAAGAGTAATCTTCATCAAATATATGTTAGGTCACATTTTTGGCTTTCTGTTGGAAGACTTTCGGCAAAGCTGGTCTCTCAGTGGCAAGTAATGTAACTATCACATTCAGGTCTTTTAACAAGCCATAAGGAACCTGCAACAACACCAGCCAGTGTGCAGCATCGTCATGCTTCAGCCACATTACTGCTACCCATTACAGCGCAGCAGTCAAATTCATAAATGTTAATATTTTAGTAAGGCAACAGACAAAAAGGTTATGGTATAAGGGTCCAGCATATACAGAAGTATCATGGGACTAAGTGCAGTTCTGCCCACATGGTAATGTAAGGAGGCACATGACCCAGACCCAGAGTGAAGCTGACATGATTAATATCAATCATAGTATAGATTTAGGTCAGTTACCCAGGGGGCAACTGGCAAGAATATATACTACGATTGATATTATCTTTAGATTAGATAAATGTAGTGAGAGCTTTTTCTAGGCATGATGGGAAATTTAGCCAATACTATAGGCATGGTGGGATCCTTGGCCAAGGATAGTTTTGGAGCAGCTCACCCAGCAGTTATAACAATAACAGCTTTCAGACATTCACTGCTGAAAAGGACAAGAAGGAGATAAGGGGGAACTGAAAGCCAAATCCAAAGGCCAAGGCGTGAGATAATGAATACATCTGCTGATGGAATAGAATGGTTATTTAATAAATTAATGAGAAACATCATAATCAAAGACAGCAAGATAAGAACTATAAATATGTGCTGCTAAACCTGCATCATTGAGAGAGGCTGCCTGGCAGCCTGAGGCACACTCTCTCCAGCATATGCTCAAAATAAAGTCTTTACTTACTTGAGAGCTCACAGTTCAGAGTGATTGCTTTTACCACAACACAGGTGTCAGTTGAGCAGAGACAGATTAAGACCTAAGCATGGAGATAGCTGAGAGCTTTACCCTTCACTGCACATGTGTAAATTGTTCTAGAAGTTAATAAAGATTTATAGTTAACCCACTGAAGATTGCCAAGACTTCTTGAAGACTCACCTCTCTGTAACCAACACCCTCGCGACAAGAGTAACATGGCTTTTGGGGGTTTATGGATTGCACAAGGCAATGGGAAAATTAGTGGCATCCACAATACATGCAGTATGCTGTGTGAAGGCCATGGGCTTCATTCAATAAACCAGATAGTTTATTACAGCAAACATAGAATCCTCAACAACATGCAAGAATATGTCACGGTGGCTTCATTCTTTGGCATTCGGCCTTTGCTGGCCCTTTCAGCCATGAGTACCAAATCTACAGATGCCATCTGGTTGACAATACTTACCCCCTACACCCATGTCTAAATGTCCCAGTCAGAGTACAAAGACAAGCATGAGAGGAGTGCCACAATGATGCACACTATAATTGTTATATATAAACACAAGTAAGGAGGGTCAGTATCTTTTATGGCCCGACACCTATGTTTATCAATTTACTTTTACTAAGTTTAGTGGCCACAGAGGAGTCCGAATGAGAGGTGTAGAGGAAGCTGGTAGCAAACTATATCCTTCGTACACTTCAGGTCCCAGTTGGGACTACCAATACTCAGCTCTCATCTGGGCCAGCTTTTATGCTAGAGTCCATTTACTCTGCTGATGGGCTCCCGCCCCTCAGTGAGGAAGCTTGTATTCAATGATGCCACGGAAAGGCTAATTGGTCCATCCCTGGAGGTTTCATGTGTGTTATAACATTCCACATCCCCAAAGTCCAAAAACCCGTCGGAGGAAGGTGGAGCAGAAGGACATCTGCTCTTTTTTGTCCGTAGTTGTGCATCTTGCAGCTGTGAGGCTGGATCAGTAGGCATATATTCGGATGCCGAACGTTGAGTGCCGGGGGTGGGGGTTGGGTTGCTTCTGCCTGTCTAGCCATGTCTCTGCTGCTCCTGACTTTCCCGCCAATATAAGGGAATGTGAGGTTGAGGCGAGTCCGGAGTTTTGGGCCCATTAAATGTTCTGCCGGCGCGATGCCAGCCACAGCATGTTGGATGGTATTGTAACAATAAAAATCTGGCCAGCTGTGTGTCGAGAGACCCTGAGGTTTGCTTCTTCACGCCTCTTTTCAACGTTTGCACCGTCCTTTCAGCCAGCCTATTCAAAGGCAGGTGGTAAAGATGCCCCGCACCCTGTTTGCCTTCATGAAACCCCCGAAACCTTCGCTAGTAAAAGGTGTGTTGTTGTCGGTGGCCAACAACTCCAGGATACTGTCTGTGCTGAACAAGAGTCCCAGTTTTTCAATTGTTGCCTTTGAAATAGTAGACAATATCCTATGGGCCTCTAGCCACATCGAATGGGCATCCACAACAACTAAAAACTGGATAGGACCGACAAAGTCGGCATGAAGCCGCACCCAAGGCCGATCCGGCCAATCCCAAGGGTGAAGAGGTGTGGCAGGTGGGAGCTTCTGCTGCTCCTGGCAAGTGCAGCATTGCTGAACCAGTCCATCTATATCCGCATCCAGGCCGGGCCACCAGATGTAGCTCCGGTTGAGCATTTTCATTTTTGGCACGCCTGGATGCCCGTTGTGCAGGTTGTGCAAGATAAAGTCCTGACCCTTGTGCGGGACCACAACGCGAGTACCCTATAAAAGTAGGCTGTCTTTGATGCTGAACTCTGACATTTTTGGCGAAAAAGCCTTTGACCCACTGGGCAGTTTCCGGTGTTGACCAGCGTTGAGCACAATATGACTGACTTTGGACACGAAAGGAGCTGTTCGTGTCCACTCACGTGTTTGGGTCTCTGTGACGAAACATATCCATAAAGTTCAATGTGGCTACCACTTTGTCGGCTCTGGGAGGAGTCGGGGAGATGACAGCAGCAGAAGTTTACCAAGTGCATCTGTATTCGCAATCTG
Source organism: Scyliorhinus canicula (assembly GCF_902713615.1). Taxonomy (NCBI): domain Eukaryota; kingdom Metazoa; phylum Chordata; class Chondrichthyes; order Carcharhiniformes; family Scyliorhinidae; genus Scyliorhinus; species Scyliorhinus canicula. The sequence continues at coordinate 141,749,440 of NC_052153.1, read as the reverse complement.
TGTGCCCGGTCGATGCTCGAACGCGTATTCATATGCCACCAACAAAGGGGCCCGGCTTTGGATATGGAGGGACACAATGGGCGGGATAGTCTTATCCTCCTTGAAGAGTCCCAACAAAGGCTTATAGTCCTTCAGTATTGTAAATCCATACGCGTATTGATGGACATTTTTAACTGCAAAAACTACAGCTAATAATCCTTCGTTCTCGATTTGTGTGGAGTTCCTCTCCACCGCGGCCAATGTCCTGGAGGCAAATGCAATCAGCCACTCTCTACTGTCATCCATGTGCTATGTCAACATGGCACCACTGCTGTACTGTGAGACATCACACGTGATCACCAGTGGTTTGCCGGGATCGTAGTGCATCAGCAGGCTGGATGAAGTCAGTCTTGCTGTCACTTGAGTAAATAGCTCTTCCTGTGGTGCTCTCCATGCCCATGACTGTTTTTTCTTTAACAAGACATGTGGGGGGTTGGGCGAGCAAGCAAGTTGCGAGTCCAAGGATGA